>NC_136819.1:13394512-13871649 GCF_951394365.1 Tetrao urogallus | reverse complement strand
GATGCAGCGGTGGGACAGCCATCATTGCTGCTGGAGAGGGTTTGGGGGGAATTGGGCAAGGAGTTGGTACAGAGCATCCTCATCTCCATTTAAATCAGACCCAAATGCAGCATGTGCTGCACACCTACTCTGGTGCCACGTGTTTCCTAGGCCAGAAGAAGAGACAGGGATAAGTGCAGAGCCCCTTCATCAGGGAATGGCACACAGGTGCTTCACCAAAGGAAGCAGGTGCTTGCACTCAAACCAGTTGGCTTCCATTTGATATAATCAAGCCCTTGGTGGAGTCAAACTGATGCTGAGAACTAGGGGGGAGGTCTCTGTGTGTTGGTAAGAGAACTATTATGTTTGTGCATTCTTCTGCACTAGGTTTTATTTGCCTAGTAAGTTTCGTCTGTTCTTTGCATGCATTGTTCTGCTATAGGGACTGGGGCTCCTTTGTGAAATCTTGATGGAGTTGTGTGTATGAAATGGGGAAATGGCAAGAAGAGAGAATGTGTTGAGTATTGCAATGTTTCCTCCTAGTATTTAATATCCTGACAAAATCTATTTCTTTAAAGTAAAAAAAAAAAAAAACAACACACTACTTGAAGTGTTTTACTCTAAAACAAGATATTTGCAGTGTTATAAAAGTGTCAACATCTCACTTACAAGTTGGTCATTCTTTTGGCAGTGGCTTTAACAGAAAATTCCCCTTGGGGCTATCATGCTTCTCTGTGTTGGTTTTTCTTCCCCTTTGTAAAAAAAAAAATATATATATATGAAAAGCCAAACTTAAAAAGCAAGCACAGTTTACTGGGTCTGGTGACTGGGTAACCATTGTACTGGAAGTTTAAAGCAGTGGGGCTGAGGCCAGGAGATGAAAGGGGATGGAGAGAAGGCAGGTTTCTGCAGCAGTAAGCTGGATATTCCAAGGTCCGAGCTTTCAGCACTGCCCTGGTTCTGGTAGCCAACAATACTATTATCAACACTTTCTTCTTTTCTACTGTTTATGCCTCTGATCCTAGGTCTACCCACAAAAAGGAAAAAAAGCATTTATGTGGTTGAGGTTCAAATGTGTTTTCTTTCCTTCTGTCTGCATGCCATGTGAAGGATGAGCTGACTGAAGTCAGTAGGACTATCCTAATGCTGCTCTTTCTGTATCTGCCACTGTTGATCATGTCCTCTTACATCTGTTTCTCTACATGACTGTTTCTTCTTCACTGTAGATCAACACTGATACCTTGGGCAGATATCGAATGTTTCTCTTGGTTTCTTCCTGCCTGCTGGTGCTGGAGAACACCATCTGCCTGGGCATTTCTTGAGAATGATGCTTTTGGTGATGCTCCCAGCAGGTATACAGTGATCCCTGTCTAGAAGATGCCTTGTTAAGGCTAGTTCTCTGTTCTTCTGCTTGTGTTTCAGTGTAGGCTTAAACCTCCTCCGTGAATATGGGGGGAGGAAGGATGGAAAAAGCTAGTTAGTATGATAGAGACAAAGCACTGGTAAGAGCAAAACCTGTCTTCAGACCTTGGATAGAGAAGCAGCAACTCATTTCTCAACATGCAGGCTCCAGGGTAGGGCAGCCATGGAGCTAAGCCTTGAGCTGCCCATGAGGAGGAGGAGCACCATTTAACCCCTGCAGTGAAATGAAGTGTGCTTTGTTGCAAGGAAGTGCTGGGTAAAACAAGTGTAGCTTTGACCTGAGTACCTCAAAATGCTAGCAGGGGAGGTGGTTGAAAACAGAAGGGTTACTGAAGTCTGGGGAAGGGGCTGCCCATCTTAACGTGGTCCCACAACTTATTTCCACTTCATCAGTGCATCTGTGATGTGGGAACTGCTGGGTGGGAAGATGGGAAGGTCGAGCTGTTTTGGTGGTGTGTGTGTGAGATGGGCTGGGGGCAGGTTAAAAAGCAATTTACAAACACCAAAGACCACACGGAGGAGGCCAGCATGGGCTGTGGGTCTGAGTAACTGGAGCTGTGAGCTAACTGCTCAGGTCTTGTTTCCTCACTGGTTTTGTACATGTGTAGCTGTGTCAATGGGTGTAAACAAGAGGCTTGCAGAAGTGTTTTGTAGCTACACACTGACAAGCCTGTGCTCCCTGGTGACCCTAGGTTGCTACTGCCTACTCTTTCCCACTAATTCTGATTCCTCAACACAATTCTCCTGCCTGATCCTCCTGCAGCTCTGGGCCTGAGAGTTGGGTTTGTGTCTGCCTTGGAGCTTCTGTTTTGGGCACTGAATCCCTAGCTATATCCCTTAGGAGAAATGATGTGCTTGTGGAGACTCTGCACAGGTGACTCTCATGGGCAGAATGCTCTTGTCCCCATGCCTTCACTCTGACAGTTTGCACACACAGAGCAGAGAGGCCCAGGGGTGAGCTTGTAGAATCTCTTATCCTAAAGTCAATATCACTTAAATGATGACTGTTTGTGGCTAACTTCTTGCTAACACTGTTACAGTTGATGCCACTCTTGTGTTGCTGCAACAGTAGTTTGGGTGATCTGCTGACCCTTGTAAGGATGCTGGGAGTGTCTTGACTTGAAGCCAAACGTTGCTATTGGAAATACTGAAATAATCAGTGCTTCTGAAGAAGGAAAACAGCTGCCAAGCCCGTAGTAAAATCATCCACACAAATGCCTTCTGTTGGAATGGGAAACTTGTGAAGGCAAACACAGCAGTCCTGCTTCCTAATTCATTTGGAAAAGGGGTTAGCCATTGGCTTAGGCTGAGAATAAGCACATGGGATCTGCATGAGGTTTGACCTCAGAGCTTTCCAGCCTAAATGTCTGACTGCATTTTTAGATGTACTCTGTGAGGATGAAGCCCTTAAGCCAACACCAAACCCCTGTTCCCCCCCATCCCAATCAGGTGCTCCTCCAGGTGCAACAGATGAGTTAAGCCCAGGCCAGCTGACAGCCTCCCTGCCATCTCAGGGGCTGTTGGTGAGCTGCATGGGGGAGAACCTCAGCAACAGATTCACTGAGCACTTCAATTCCCAGGGCCTTCCCAAGGGACAGCTTGTTACAGCAGCCTTGGTTGGGGAACAGGCCGTAAGCACAGCAGCTCTCCCTTAGTATGGCTCCTTGTCTGCAGCTCCTAATGCTATCCTGCTGTTAGAGCCTGTATTTTCCCTTGGTTTTTTTTTTTTTTTTTTTTTTTTTTTTTTTTTTGCTCTTGAGATGGCATTATGTATGTAGAATACATTTGTAGATCTGATTGCAAAGCACCCACTGTAATTACTGAATTTGGAGCTTGAGAGTGACTGTACCTCTCAAAATTTAGTGGTGGAAATTCCACCTTTGCATTACTTAAGGTTTACACATACAGTTTCTTGCAAAGTGGGTCAATTTTAATAACCCATTCTGTCTTGTCTTAGCTCAGCAAATTCTACAGGCCAGCCTGTTTCACACCACTAATAGCATTCACTGGAGCTACTGAAGGGAAGTAACAGCCTCTGCCATAGGTTTCCATGCTCTTGTGGCTGTGTTTGGGCTCACAGCAATTTTTCTTGCCTCTGAAGCAGGTATTCAATGTGAGCCCAGAAGTGATGGCCAGGAGCTGCCTGCAGCAACTCCTGCACGCCTGGGAGAGGAGCTGCCAGCCCTGGAGCCACCTGTTTCTACCCTCTGGCCCATCTTTGCTAAGTGGGCAGCACTACAAGTAGCAATAAGCAAGTGTGGCGTGATGCTGCGCTGCTCCTCATTGCCTTTAGCAAGTGCATACAGCCCAGGGAGCTGTCTGTCCTCAGGCAGGTGTTAACTTGGTGGATACATACACCTTGCAGCTCAGAATCCATTTATAAATAGAATTTTATTTATAAAGTCAATTTACATAAAATATGATACTCTTTTTAAAAACTGCATATGTACGACTTAAGAAATCCTAGCAAGTGCATACAAAAATGCCTTCAATACATTTAAAAAAACAAACAACAAAACAACTTCAGTTTTCAGAGAAGTGAACCTTCACACCAGGCAGAGTCAGACACCACAGTGAGATGCAACAAAACTTTGCAGTCCTTTAGTAAAGTGTTTGGAGAAAGAAAAAACAAACAAACCCTTTCATCTAAACAGTGTATATTCCCCAAACATTCCAGCTGGCAGTGTTCAAGAACAAGGGAACTGGACTGAAAATAGAGCTACCTCCTTAACCCTTTTCCCCAAGGTTTCTCATACAAAAATAAGTCTTCATACACCACTCTTCCCATAGGCGGTTCAAGTTGCATATAAAATAGAATCTGACATTATAAAAAAAATTCCCTCCCCCTCCAGAAAAAAGGAAGCATCAAGTGGTTTCCATTTCTTTTTTCCACCCTTTCCAAAGGCTGATGGGAAGTAGCTGCGAGGGGATGCACAGCCATTCTCTGGAGTGGGTGAAAAGCTTGTCCGTCAGCAGCCCCAGAGCAGACATCGGAGCCGTGACACCATTGCACTTCAGCCCAGCAAGGAAAGCAGCCAGGAGGAACTTGAGAATTTCTGGGGGAGATTTATTTTGGAGGGTACTGCTGGCTGCTGCGGAAGACCATAGGCATCAAGGTATGGCTGTGGAGAGATTGTAAAAACCCATGTCTATTCCATCTCCAACCCCAACGGCCTCCTCAGCTTCCAACCCCATGACCGCTCAATCCTATCGGCCACCTCAACACCACCAGCAACCCCAGTGTCTTTGGCAACCCCACTGGCCACCTGAATCCCCATTGGCAACCCCAACCCGATCAGCAATCCCAATCCCATCCGCCACATCAAACCCCTGGCTACCTCAACCTCATAGTCAATCTCATCGGCCACCCCAAGTCCACTGGTCACCCAACCCCATCAGCCACCCCACCGGCTACCTCAGCCTCATTGTACAATACAACCCCATGATCGCTTAACCGCCATCAGTCAACCCAACCCTACTGGCAATCCCGATGGCTGTCTGACCCCATTGGCCACCCAATGACTCCAAGATCACTCAACTCCATAGACCACCCCAGCCCCACTGACAATCCCATTGCCCACTTCAACTATGTGAGCGTCCCAAGCTTAAAGGGCTGGGAAGCCGCAGTACCCCAAGCCCACCTCACCTCCCACCAGCTCAGTAGCTCCCAAGCCAGCTGGTGAAATCCAGCAGTTCCTGCTCCTCGGGGCTGAGCACCGGCTCGTAGCTGCTCTCCTCGGAGGAACAGGGCGAGGCGGAGGAATAGCCGCTGCCGCCGCCGCTTTCCCCGACAGCCCCCCGCCCCGCAGAGCGGCCCGCTCGGCCGTCGGGGAAAGCGGCGGCGGCGTCGTGCTCGTCAAGGAGCCGCTGCAGCGCTCGGATGTACTCGACGGCGGAGCGCAGCGTCTCCACCTTACTCAGCTTCTTGCTGGCGGTCCCGTGGGGGACGTGCTGCCGCAGAGCGGCGAAGCCCAGGTTGACCAACCGCACGCGGTTGCGCTCCCGCTCGTTGCGCCGGGCCACGGCCGCCGCCGCGGTGCCGCTGCCCGAGAGGGAGGCGAAGGCCAAGCGGCGTTTGCAGCGCAGCAGCTCCGGAGAGGCGGGGCGGCGGCGGCAGCGTGAGGCGGCGGCGGGGGGCGGCGGCGGGGCACCGCCGTTCATCGCCGACGGGCCACGGCGGCGGGGATGGGGAGCGCGGCAGCGCCGGGAGCGGTTGGGGAACGGGAACGGAGAGATGAATTAAAATGGAAAAAGAAAAATTAATAATTACTTAAAAAGAAAAAAAAAAAAAAGTACCTGCGAGATGGAAATAAAAATGCGAGTAAGGTGCAAGAAAAAAAAAATGCAAAAAAAAAAAAAAAATGCGGGTAAGATGCAAAGGAAAATGCGTAGAAAGCAAATGAAAATGAGATTTAAAAAAATGTGCAATAAGGATGCAGAAAGCGCGAGCCGGGCGCCAAAAGAATGTGAAATGCAAAGAAAAAACGCAAATAAAAGTGGGACTAAAATGCAAACGAAACGGGAGTTTGAAAAAGCGCAAATGAAAAATAAATTAAAAAGTTTTTTAAAAAAATACAAAACAGGGGGGAAAACAAAAAAAAAAAAAAAAAAAAAAAAAAAAAAAGTGGGAGACGAACCCAACACAAACAGAAATCCCTATCGCAGAAGAGCGGGGGCCGCTCTGCCCACCCCCGTCTCCTTTCCAGCACCGCTCCGCGCCTCTGCTGCGGCCGCGCGGCCCGCGCGCTGCTTATCAACGCCGCCGCCGCCGCCGCTCGCGAGCCCCCGCGGCCGCACGCGCCGCGCCACGCGCGCCCGCCCCGCGCGCGCGTCGCCGCGCGCACCCCTCTCACCTCCCGCGCGCGTCCGGCGCGTGGCACCGCGGCCGCCGGTAACACCCCGCCCTCTCCTCCTCCTCCTCCTCCCCCCCCCCCCCCCCCCACCGTTCGCGTTTGTCTTCATTAATTCAAATAGCCGGGTTGAGTTCACCCGTTCCCCGGGGTGCGGCATCCTCTCGCTCCGCCCTCCCCCCCCCCCCCCCCCCCCATCCTTCCCTCCGCACCGGCAAAGCGGCCCGAGGAGGCGGCGGTTACCCCCGTGCACCTGAGTCGGAGGAAGGGCGCAGCCCCCTAGGGCCCTCCGCATCGCCGTCAGCCCGCTTTCCCCAGCGGTCCCCGCCGTGCTTTGTCCCCCCCCCCGCCTCGGTTCCTCTCGTTTGTGTACGGGGCGCTGCGGACCCCTTCGCCGCGGCGACCGTCGGAGCGTTGTGCGGGACTCTGGGGCCCCCTAGCGCGGAACTTTGCCCCGCGCTGCCGCCACTTTCGGCTTCCTTCGGCTTCCTGCTGCGGCCGCTCTGGGGACACCTCCGGAGCCTGCACCGGAGGGGCTTTGTAAGGCGATAGTGAGAAGAGAGCGGTGTCACGCTTTTTCCTATGCAACACGCTTTCTTTTGCGTATCTTTGCTCTGCAAGATGCATATTCCTTCTTTTTCCCATTCATCTCTTCGTTCTTTATTTGCTGTTTTATTGCAGCTGCTGATGTGCTCCCATTTTTTGACATATGGGAGGGCTGCGACTATTTCCCACTGCTCTGCTTCACCCTGACTCTGAAGCTGCAGATTGTTAAGGTATCAGGCACCAAGTCACCCTTTAGCCATTTTTTTCTAAAGACTTTTTTACCATTTTAACATCAGGAAAGATGCACCCCGCAGGCTCTGAAACACAAACCCATGCAGAAAGCATCCCTGGACCTGGCACTGTCCTCCCCATGTCTGCATTTTTGTGCCACTCCAACCCTATGGCCACCCAACTCCCATGGCCGCCTCAACCCCGTGGCCACTCAATCTCATGGGCCACCTCAACAACCCCACTGGCCACCCCGACATCTTTGGCCACTCAACTCCCATGGCCACCCCAACACCATGGCCACTCACCTGCATGGGCCACCCCAACCCCATTGGCCACTCCAACCCGCCACAGCCACTCAACTCCATGGCCAATCTAACCCCGTGAGCACCCCAAGCACCAAGGACTGGGAGAAGCAGCATCTCAAGCCCACCTCACCTCCCACCAGCTCAATAGCCCCCACTCAGAGCTAAGCACTGGCTCACAGCCATTCTCGTAGCCCCCTCTCACAGCTGTGGATTCACGGTGGGAGGGGATCAGGGTGAGGAGAAAGGAGGGAGGGACAATGTATGTGCGTGTATGGGGAGAAAACTGGGTATTTTGACACTGGCTCTTGCTTGAAAAGTTTCCAAAACACTGTGGGGAGCCTGTTGCTTGGGGCAGGAGTTAACGCAGGGCAGGAGGAGGAGGAGGAACTGCACTTCCTGAGAGGCCCCACTGTGGCTGTGCCTCCTCTGGTGCCTTATCAGGAGCTGGGGTGACCAACGGGCAGCCCCACAGGGACAGGGCCACGGGGCTGAGGCACGGGATGAGGAGCACCAAGTGCCAGCTGGTGGCTGCCAGCCTCTGTGTCATGGTAAGCATGTGGCTTTGGGGGGGGGAGGGGAGAGGTCTCTGAAAAATTAGGGTGAGGAGGAATATGGCTGCTTTAAGCGCTCGGAGAAGGGCAGCTTTCCCACGTTCTGTTTTTTGGGGCGTGGAACGGCGAGCAGAGTGAGCTGCTGGAGTTATCATAGTGCTGCGTGGTTATCGCCAGCCACCAGAACTGCTCCCCGAGCTAATAGACTTCTGGTTTGCTGGGGCTACTGCTCTGCCACCGCCACTTCGCAGCCTGAAGGAGAAAGGAAGGCTGAACGGGTGGTTGTCAGCAATGAAAGGTGTTTGCTTCTGTGTTTGGGGGTCTAAACAAGAGTCCTGGTGTCATTGTGTTTGTTTCTAGGAGGGTGGGCACCAGTAGTGGGATGGCTGAGTGTGTGGAAACACAGAGCTCTGATGGGAGCGTGGCTGATGGCGTTCGCTCTGATGGGGTTGTGGTAACCATGAGGTTGGGGTGAGTGGGGTTGGGATCTGTCTGCAAAGCAAGAGCAGTCCTGGTGCGCATTTCTAGCAGCTTCTGAGGCAAATCTAATGGGAGCTTCCTGATGTCTCAGGGGAGTTCAGGAGAAACCACACTGCTGATGGGAAAATAAAGACATTGGGAATGCTTTTCCTGGACACTTCTGAGCTGGGCAGACTTGTCGCCCATGCAGCTCATGGAAACTTCCAATCTTAAAAATAATAATAATAATAATCTTCTGTGTTTAGTTCAAAAAGAGTTGGTGGCTTAGGAAGAGTATAATTAAAAGCTAATGCTTGCAAGTAACCTGGGGAGGCACAGGAGGACTGCTACCCAACGTGCTGAGAGGAGCAGCTGCAACACAGCCAGGAGTGCAGTGTTGCTGCCTTGGGGGCTCATTGGGACTGCTGTTCCTCAACAATCTGAGCTAACTGGGGTTTCACATCACATTTTGCTGGGTGTGGGTTGAGATAGGCAGTAAGGCACAGCATGAAGGATCTGAAGGTGCCATAAATTTGATTATTTGTAAGCAGATATTGCTTCAGTTCAGAAGTACTTAGTCTCAGAAACGATCAGTTTAGTGTGTGTCCAGAATTTGTCCTTTTAATTGCATCTGGGGGCACACGCATGCTGTTGGACACTGAGGCTGTGTGCCACTCAGTGGGATCTTGATGCCTTGTAACTCCCTTGATGCCAACCTTCCCTTCCAGCTGCTGGGGCTGTCCATTGCTACACTGAGCACAGTCACCCGCTATGGGCTTCACTTCTCTATCATCAGCAACATCGCTCCCGAGAGCAGCTCCTACCGGGACATCCACCACGCAGGTATGGCACACCTTTGGAGAACACAATGGCTGGGCAGGGAAGATGCTCTGAGGCTAAAACTGTCAAACCCACTGCTCACTGCAACACGTCACCATCATCCGTGACCAATTGTTTTCTATTGGATTCAGACGCATGTAGCATCTCCTCATTGTTCCTAGCCCAGCTTGTAGCCTGGGCTGCATAGCTCGGCCCAGCCATGCCCTGTGCTGCTGGGAGGAAGCCAGTGGTGAGTGCTGCAGGAGATAGCTGTGCAGAGAGCCCCAGTAGGGCATCTGCAGCAGGCAGCATGCTGCCTGGCAATGAGGCAGTGAGATACGGGCCAGCTCGGGGAGCCTGGCTGTGCTGCAGCCCCCAACTGCAGAACAGGTGGGAGACGATGGATCACTCGCAAACCATTCCAGTTCCTCAACTCTTTTGATACCATCTCCCCCAAACTCACTTCTTTCTGTCTTCCTTCCAGCTTTCTACGTCGGCGTCTTCCTCAGCATGACCCTGATCCTCGCAGCCCTGCTGAGCGCGGTCGCCACGGTGCGAGAGTCGCGGTGCCTCACGGCAACGGTGCGTACCATGACCGCCCAACGTCCCGCCACCTCTCTACCCCCACCTCCTCGTGCAGCCCGGCCCGGTGCCGCCGCGTTCGGCCGCTGGGGGGAGCTCGGGGCTCGGCGCAGGGAACCGCACGCTGCCCGGCGGTGGAATCGTACAGAATGGCTCGGGTTGGAAGGGACCTTTAAAGCCCACTCAGCTTCAGCCCCCTGCCCTAGGCAGGGCTGCCCCCCACCAGCTCAGGCCCAGCGATCCATCCAACCTGGCCTTGAGCCCCTCCAGGGATGGGGCACCCACAGCTCTCTGGGCAGCTGTGCCAGGGCCTCACTGCCTTCTGAGTAAAGAATTCCGTTCTGGCATCTCACCTAAATCTCTCTTTTAGTCTAAAACCACCCCCCCCTCATCCTATCACTATGTGCATCCAGCAGTTCTGGTTGCTGTTGAGTAATGAGATCTGAAGGATAAAATATCGTGTTCCAAAATCCTGGTCTATTATCCCCCAAGCTCCTCTTAAACAAGAAGAGCAGTGACAGCTTTATTGACTCTCCTCCAGCTGCAGTTTTGTCTGGTGATACGTGGTGCAGTGCTGAATGTAAATATCCTGCAGATCTCACGGCCCCTGAAGGACGTGTCACTATTGTAGGGGAGGAAGAGGAAGGAAAAGGGCAATTTTGCTAGAGCTGCTCATACAGAAGGAGCTTGTCTGTTTATCCTTGCAATGACTACTGTCCAGCAGGGAGAGAGCAGGCAAAATGTGCCAGCACATAGCACAGGCTGTTTGCTTTACTGTCCCCAGGTGTGTGATTGTAGGCAAGTGCTGCAAGGGTCCTTGACAACCCAGCAGCACTCTCTGCATCTTGCTTTAGCTGTGAATTCATCTCCTCACAGTGCTGCAAGGCATCTGTGTGCCAGAGCTCCCAGGAGCAGGCAGAGCTGAGGTTGGTTCCTCCTTCAGACGAGCTGCAGCTCATGTTTGCCACACAGAAAGGCTGGGAGTGAGGTCATGGGCAGAAGAAGGACTGATGGCTGAGGATGATGATGGGGTGGGGAAGCTCTGTCCTCCTCCTCCTCCAGGAGCCCCTCTGCATTTTGCATGCAAGCTGTGCACAGCCCTTTCATTTCTTTCTTTCTTTCTTTCTTTCTTTCTTTCTTTCTTTCTTTCTTTCTTTCTTTCTTTCTTTCTTTCTTTCTTTCTTTCTTTCTTTCTTTCTTTCTTTCTTTCTTTCTTTCTTTCTTTCTCTCTTTCTCTCTTTCTCTCTTTCTCTCTTTCTCTCTTTCTCTCTTTCTTTCTTTCTTTCTTTCTTTCTTTCTTTCTTTCTTTCTTTCTTTCTTTCTTTCTTTCTTTCTTTCTTTCTTTCTTTCTTTCTTTCTTTCTTTCTTTCTTTCTTTCTTTCTTTCTTTCTTTCTTTCCTATTTTGCCTTATTTTTTTTTTCCTCCAAATGCCTTCTAATGTAATTACAAAGTTGCGCTTCCAAAAGCCTTTTGGCTGGCAAGAAGAGAGTACAGCCCATAATTCATTTATGAGATGCTCTGGGAGCCATGTAATTGCTTTGCACCGGCTGTGGGCTCCCGAGGGGCCTCTCCCTGCTCCCAGAGCCGCAGGCAGAAGGGAGAGCACACACTGGAGGGATGGGGTGGAGCTGAGCCACAGACAGTGATGGTGCAAGTGCTGGAAGGATGAGAGAGCCAGCGGGAGAAACACAGTGGCGACACATCAATGCTGTCTAGGTTCACATGGGAGCAATTTCCCATTGCTGTCAGTGAGGTTTTTCAACCTGCCTTAATTTTCTGGTTTTTCAAGCCCGATTTTCATCTAAAATCAGGTAGAAGTGTTGACTTTCCTATGTGGTTTGTTAAGGGGTTCATGCAAAGAGGCAGCAGAATGCAAGGGCTGGTTCCAGTGAGGAACAGTTTGATTATTCATCTTGCTGACATTTTTGGTTTCATTTCCAGGATTTGATGCAACACATTTTCCTTTCTTGCAGTATGTGGAGGTTTTTGGGGCTTCTTTCTTTTTTATTTTCCTTTCTTTTTTCTTTTTCTGAAAAACCACACCTCTAAAGCGAAAGTTACTCTTCTTTATTCCCTGAAGCTTGAATTTGATAAACTTTTGTGATTTATTTGTTCAAAGCCAGGTTGGATGGGGCCCTGGGCTGCCTGGTCTGGTATTAAATGGGGAGGTTGGTGGCCCTGCATGTGGCAGGGGGGTTAAAGATTCATGATTCTTGAGGTCCCTTCCAACCCTGGCCATTCTGTGATTCTGTGATTTAATTTTTAAGAGGTTTCAGCCAAGTCATACTATTGGAATACTCATAGGGAGAAAAAATAGAATAAGCTATGATCAGATGGGTGACTCTGCTCTGCTACATAACTCCATTTTGGAAGAGGAAACATGGAAAAACTTGCAAAGGGAATCATATATGGGGAGTGCTCAGAGAGTCGTGGAATCATTAAGGCTGGAGAAGACCTCTAAGATCATGCAGTCCAACCACCAACCCATCCCCACCATACCCACTGACCACGTCCCTCAGTGCCACATCTCTGTGGTTCTTAAACACCTCCAATTAGTCTTCAAATATTTTACAGCCACTTTTCTGTGTGTGTGTGTGTGTGTGTGTGTTATCAGAGCCCTTGGCCCAGCTGTCACAACAGACACTCAGTGTTTACATCAGCTCCAGGTTTTGTTTGAGATTAGATTTGTTCAAATAACATGACAGCATGCCTGACTTCCAGCTCTATGCCTGGGGAGGAGGACAGAGTCCGGCCTCCTCCTGTGTCACTGCTGCATTGTGTGGGCTCTCCAGGATCACTTGGTGGCCTTGGTTATATTTCTGTCATCCTTTTGTCTGAACGACACAGCGTGGCTTGTGCTGAGACATGGGTCAGGAGAAGCCCAGCTCCTTCCCCAACACTGGCTGCTCTCCATCTGCCTGTTGTATGCATATTTGGACTATCCAGGCAGTTTTTCCCCACCATGAAACCCTTAGTTAAGTGAATGAAATTCCTTGGGAAGATGTAGGTTAATCATCCCATAGGAAGCTGAGTGCTTTTTTGGTCAATCACTTTAAATAGCCACATTGTAATCACTGGTTCCTGATGGAGAATCACAACGCACATCCCACTCCTGACAACTAACAGCAGTACAGGGCACACCAAGAGACAGTGATGCTCTGCTCTAGCTTTAACCAGACTTGCTCGTGTGAGCATACTAAATATGTTCCTAGGGCGTTTTCAAAAGGATGTTTTTTCCCCCTATTGTAACTGATGGTAGTTTTCTCTTTCTTCCCAGGCATTTTTCTGCTTTGCTCTGGCCTTCTGTGGGATGATACCAGCTCTCTGCTGGAGATACATGCACAGCACGGAGGTAAGCACTCTTTGCAGGAGATGCCAGGAGTCTTTCTTCACAGGTTTTGCAGTGATTTCTACCCTAAAAGGGGCAGCTGGTGGTAATTAAGCCACCCTCATCAAGGTCTATAGGCTGCATGTTGTGTTACATCCATCCTTTGCAAGAGAAGGGCAGCTTTTCCCTGTGGGGTATCTAGAGGGAGAGGGGAACATGGAATGTTTGCTGTACAAACCTTTGAACAGGGCAAATGTCCAGGTAAGACAAGATATGAGACTTGCTTTAAGTGGTTTTGGGAGGTTGCTTTTGAAAAATGAAGCTGCTTGACTCTTGAAGTTATGATTTTCTGAAATGCTGCGTAGCATCAACTCCAGTTCTGGGTAATGTCAGCTGGGAGCCTCTGCTCAAAGGCTGCAGTGGGTTGTGGCCACCTCTAGCTCTGCTGACTTCCAGGGCAACCACCCAGGAGCTGTGTTTACAACTTAGCTTTCCCCATGCTAACGCTTTGTGGCTTAGGGCTGACCGCTTGTTTCTTGCCCTTTGCCAGTGATTCCCTTGGCACATTTTTTTTTTTTCCCCCTCTATCAGTTTGTCCAGCTACTTTGCAAACATGGGGTGGATATGGATGGTCCAGTAGCGTTTTTGCTTCAAATCTTTATCTAGCTGTTTGGTTTTTTTTCAAGTGCTTTGTCCATAAGTGCTTCCACATGTTACGGTTACTTTCAGTACTTGGTTTTTGGTACTGTCTGAAACAAAACAGAAATAGTTTTTCCTAGGCAAGATGAGAGTTTTTTGTTCAGCGTCTACTTTCCAGATAAGGAAAGCCAGCAGTGTTTCTGACAACAGAAAAATTAAAATGCTGTTGGAGATCCTCCTGGGTTTCTCTTTTTGCAAAGATGAAAACTAAGACAGGAGCTGGAAATGAGGAAAGATTTAATTAGGAGTATCACTTACAAAATGCTTAGAAATCTGGTTTTGCTTGAAAAAACTTGTCTCTCCAGCAAGGAAGGAATGCAGATACGAGTGTGTCCCAATCCCGGTTTCCTTGCCCACAAAACCGCAGTAGATTCTTGCTGTGTGTTAATCCTCTTGATTAAAAAACACCTGAATTCCCTTTATAGAGCAACCCCTTCTTACTGAAAATCATCTGCAATGGAAAAGTCCCATGTTCAGCTGAAGAATGATTTTGGCAGCAGAAAGCAAGGTGCCCTGCTTGCCTTTGGCTTCTTTAGAGACCAGTTGTTTACATTGCTTCTTACAGAGAAGCTATGCAGGACAGGAGAAAAAGACAACTTGTCTGTAAATAGTCCATTTTCTCAGACTTGGACACTGTAAACAAAACATGAATGTTTCTCCTTTTCCAATCTCTGCTGTTCTTCTGACTTCCTGTAGCTCCTGTCCTTTCAGAGATCTGTCATGTCTTTTTTACTTTCAAGTTACCTGCATCCTAGACAGACTCGATGTCACCAGTCTTTGTAAAACAACTTCTACCAGACATGTGAAAAACAGGAATCTGAGATTTATTGTGCTTTACCCTGGAAGTCTGAATCCTCCACTCAGTATTGTGATTATCCCTCGCTCTATGGGTCTGTCCACGTGGCCAATAACTGGGTTTTATGCCCTCTTCTGTACCATCTTCTTTGTGTCCATCTGTCTGCATAAATTCAGAGAAGTTAACGTTGAGAAAAAACTTACTCCTTCCCAGTGCATGCTTGTCTGGGGGGTTCTGCAGAGAGAATGGTGGACAAAATGGGGGAAGGATAACTAAGAGTAACACCTCAGATTCTCCACCTGTCTCTCTGGCAATGCAACTTGAGTTCTATGAGATCAGCGGTGATCAGCAGCAATTAGCCTGCTGACAAACTCCTTTTGCTGTCTCCTGGTGGGAGAGTGCCACTAATCTGTTAGAGGAGTGGCACCAGTGACAGCCAATGAGAGAATGACACGTGAAGAAGGGTAGCAAAGATGACCTCACTTTGAACAGCTGTGACAACCACCAACAGGATGGGGTTTTCTGATGGTTTCCAGCCACGTTAGGAAGTCTTGGTTCTTGAAGCCAAGGAGCTGAGTCTTCTTTTCCAAGAAAGAAGTTATTTTGAAGGCAACTCCTTTCCCGTAAACCACTGCCCTGCACAGCCTGGTGCAGCTGGGACCTGGAGAAGGATGTAGGTTTATGCCATAGCTGGCACAGCTCACTGGGCGGCTGCCTCCTCCTGCAGACCTGCCAGCTCTCCTTCTCTCTTCGCACATGAACTGCTGCTGGAGAAACCTGCCTGCAGAGGCTGGAGGGAAGAGCTGGAAATGGTCTCAAACTAGAACAGGGGAGGTTTAGATTGGATATAAGAAAAAAAATGCTTTACAATGAGGATGGTGAGGTACTGGCACAGGTTGCGCAGAGAGATGGTAGGAGCTCTGTCTCTGGAGACATTCAAGGTCAGGTTGGATGGGGCTCTGAGCACCTGATCTAGTGTAAGTGTCCCTGTTTATTGCAGGGAAGTTGGACCAGATGGCCTTTAAGGATCCCTTTCAACTCAAACCATTCTATGATTCCTGAGCTTTCTGAGTGCTCTATTATAGCTGAGAAGGGCATTGGGTATTCCTGGTAACAAATGCAAAACAGATTTGGGGGGCTCGTCTCTGGGTTTTGCTGAGGGAAAGGCTCAGGGATCTGCTGTGTCACATTTTGGTTTTTCTCTGCAGCAGTGTAGGGAATGCTCCCAGCAGCCTCGTGAGCCCACTGGGATGGGAGGGTGAATCAGCAGAAATAGAACTGCTGAAGGCTGTTCTGCATCAGAAGGTGCCTCTTAATTACACAGATTTGATAGAAAGTAAACGTTAGCTTAAAAGCAAGTAAATTATGATTTACCTCCTGATGCTGGGAGACACTTGAAGCCAAGCAATGGTGCAGTGGTGGTGCCAAGCTTCTCCTGGGTTGGACTGGAGGAATAGTTCCCTTTGCCATGAATGCCAGGAAAAATAAAAAGAGGAACTGCTGACGTACCCAAAGCCTCACAGCAGGTGATGATTTGAGCTGCTGCTCCATGCCCCCTTCATCCTGCTTAGGCTGTCAGTGTGCATCTGTTGGGTATCTGCCCACTCTTCTGATGTGCACACCTGATTTTCCCATGCCCTTTGGATGTAGGGCTTGCTTGGCTTTGCTTTGCTTTATGCTGGGGCTAGCTTCTATAGAGTCCAGTACAAGATGTTGGCCCCACCTACTGCAATGCTTAAATACAAGCTTATATCACAGTGATTTTAATGGGACTTAAATGCAAGCTGGAGGTGGGTTCAGTACTTTATGAAACCGGAATCAGAGCACACTGGCTGGTTCCTTTTTGATGCAGCAGGGCTGTGATACAATTGCAGCCACTTGCAGAGGTCTTTCAAGGGCCTTTGCAAAAAGTGGGGATTTGGCTGTTAAAACGACAGAAATAGTCTGATGTCTTCCTTGGTCCTGGTGTTATTCACGCTACCAGGCACAACTGCTCTAAAGTAAGCACTGAGTTTTTCCTTTCTCAGAAATATGGGAAAAAAAAAAAAAAAAGAAAAAAATGAAAAGGGAAGGGAAAGCCCCTCCCCCCCTTCCCTAAATATCATGCAACTCTCCCATGTTTGTGTTCCCATCACGTAGGAGACAGTACGCCCCTTTGTCTGACGTACTGCTGAGCCACTCATGCTTCATTATTTATTGCTGCCCCAGCTCTGAACCCGTGGCCCCTTTTCTGCTTTTCTCGCTGCAGAGCTGCAGCTGCTGCCTCCAGCAGCACCAGTCAGTGGTCCCCATTGCCCCAGTATGGGATGATGCTTCCAGGTTCACATGACCTTGGTGCTTGTTGCCCAGAGAGGTGGTGGGTGTTCTGTCCCTGGAGACACCCAAGGTCAGGTTGGATGGGGCTCTGAGCATCTGATCTAGTGTAGGTGTCCTTGTTCATTGCAGGGGAGTTGGACCAGATGGCCTTCAAAGGTCTCTTCCAACTCAAATGATTCTGTGGGTGATGGTGCTCACCTGGAATCAGATCTGTTGGTGATGCAACTTTCCTTTTTTTTTTTTTTTTTTTTTTTTTTTTTTTTTTTTCCAATCTGAAAGCAGTTTTGGTGTTTTTCTATGATGAAGCAGTCTTGAATGATGCCATTTCACATGCTGCAGGTGAGAGATGGCTTGACCACACAACTGAGAGGTTCATAAATGGTTGGATCTGAGTGGTGGCAGCCGTGAGTGCCCTTGCCAGCATTGTGGTTCAGCAATTCTGTTGCAAAATATTGTCAACTGAAATACTTAGCTATAAAAAAAAGATAACAAAGAAACAGGAGACCTCAGCACACTGAGACTGGTATCTATGACAAGAGGTGTAATATCAGGTATGGAGAATTAAAGAGAAAGAAACCTTTGGTGTAGCAGCCAGCCAGCCAGACTTCTGCCGAACTTTTGCTGTTGGTTTGGGGTATGGAGATGAGAAATGAGGTTTGCTTAACAGCAGCTGAAAGGAGACATTCAAGGTCAGGCCAGACACAGCGCTGAGCAGTCTGACTGAGCTGTAGGTGTCCCTTTTCATTGCAGGGGAGTTGGGCCAGGTGTCCCTTCCCACTCAAATGATTCTGTGTGCATCTGTGTACGTACTTAAATGCATATATCTGACCTGCTTGGCAGGCAGGGTGCAAGCTCGTGCACTGGAGATTGGTGTGGTTTGGTGCTCCCCTGCCTCCAGGCAGCATTCCCCCCCACAGAAGCAGAACTGTGCCTCTGCTCTGGAAAGCAGTGAGTCACCCACCTCAGAGCTGGCAGCTGCTGAACACTTTGGCTGCCAGTGCTGCTGCTCTGAGCTGGGCTCTGCCCCTGGAGGAGCTCTGCCTGCATCTGTGTTTCGGGAAAGCAGTGCTGAGATGGGAGGGGAGCAGTGAAGCAGGTCAGCATTTTCATCAGCTCCTTGTACAAACCATTTACAGCAGCAGAAGGTGCTGGAATTGGAGAGAAATGGCTTAGCAAAGTGTTGCCGCTGTGGGCTTTATGGTTTCACAGCAGCTTTTCTTTCCCCCTCTATTTGCATGTGCTGTCAGTGATGAACAAGAAAGACTCTTGCTGTCCCGAAACTGGTAAGAGGGGGAAAGTGCATGAGTTATTTAAATAAATATTTGTATTGTGTGTGTGTGTGTGTGTGTGTGTGTGTGTGTGTGTGTATATATACACATATATATGTATATATAATATAAGGTACACACACATACATATACATATCAGATGAAAACCACTTAGCCTGTAGGATTCATTTGGGTCTCCCTGCTCTTACTCCATCAGCAGTCTCCAGTGACCTCCAGCATCCGAGGGGAGCAGCATCTCCTGATGTCACCCATCTGGAGGCGGGAGCTCCGAGCTGCTCTGCTCTGCTTTGCATGCTGGCTGTGTTTCTGCAGCTGTGAGCTCTGGGCTGGAGGAAGCCCGATGCGGGGGCGAGGAAGGGAGCTGAAATGCTGTTAGGGAAGCATAAAGCTCCAACTTGCAATGACTGGGTTTTCATACTGGAACAAGGAATGGTGTAGAGAGTGACAACCACTTTATTCCAGTTTCACATCTTAAAACACTGCCTTACTGACACCAAGTGCAGCCCTCTCAGCAGCAGTGAACAGATAGGAAAGAACATGAGTGGTTTAGACAGACTGAGTGCCTTCCTGAAATCATAAATTCTGCTTCTTTAGGGAGTATAGAGGATATAGAGCGTAATAAACAGTCTCAAAATTCCTTCATTCTTTTACTCTAAGTGAAAAATGCTGCTCTATTAAGTTGCTTGATGTCAGCAGCATCAATCTCAGTGATTTTCCATTAGTTGCATCTGCAAACCTATCTCTATCACCCCTAAATGAATGTTTCATTAAGGAATGCAGACAGACACGGGAGAGAGCAATTATTTGACTAATTTAGAGTTGGAATATTTTGCCAAGCTTCTTCTGGGAAAAGAATTACTCTAAGGTGTGACCTTCTTAACACTTAACCTGGAGATTTTTCTCAAGCCCAGCTGATGCTCCATCCTCAGCTCTCATTGCTTTGTTTGTTTGTTTTCTAACAGATGAGCACTAGAAGTGCATTTTCCTTCCAAGGGATATCTTTGTGCAGAAATACTCCTAGAATCATAGAATCTTTTGTGTAGGAAGGGACCATTAAAGGCTAACTGGTCCAACTCCCCTGCAATGAACGGGGACACCTACACTAGATCTGGTGCTCAAAGCCATGTTCAGCCTGACCTTGAACATCTCCAGGAATGGGGCTTCCACCATATCTCTGGACAGCCTGTGCCTCAGTGCCCTTACTGTAAAAAACTTCTTCCTTATATTTGGTCTAAACTTCTCTTTCAGTTTTAGACCATTTCCCATTGTCCTGTAGCAACAGATCCTGCCAAAGAGTGTCCCCTTCTTTCTTTCAGTACCTCCTTTAGATAATGAAAGGCTGCTCTCAGGTTTCCCTAGAGCCTTCTCTTTTCCAGCCTAGCTCTCAGCCTGTCCTCGTAGGGGAGGTTCTGCATGGATTGACCCCTGAGGGTATAGCACTTGTCACCAATCTCCATCCAGACATTGAGCCACTGACCTCCACCAGCAACAGGTCACAGCGTTCATTGTAAGCATCTTTGAATCATGCGGTAAGTCGTCAGTGCTTCATCAGGAAGAGGTGAACTCATGTGACCAGAGTGGTGAAAATGGGGGATGGAAGTATAGGACCTCTGTAGGGGAAGTCCAGACAGGCTTTCTTTTCTCTAGCTGTCTCTGCTGGTTATGTAGCTGCTGAGTTATTAAGGGATGAGGCACAGCTGTGGCTTTCTTAAAGGGCTTTATGAACAGTATCAGCATAACCACTCAAAAAGCATCCGGTTGCCTAATTGGGAGAGAAAGCACCCTGATTAATTATTTTTTTTTTTCTCCAACACCTGCTGCAAGAAAAACGAATTATTTTGGGGTGGCAGAATGAAAATTGAGTGTGTGATAGGAATTTATGGCAATTTGAAGTGAAGCAGTGAAGTACTCTCTTCACTATTCTGTGTTCCTGCTCGCAGGTAAGTTGAGGGATGAATTTGTGTGAACAAAATAAACACCGTCACAAATAAGGCAGTGTCATGAACCCGTCAGGTGACTTTGCCTGACACTTTCAGGTTTTATTTTTTCCCATCATTAGACATGCATGAGGCTGTGTGCCATTTTGGTCTGGGTAGAGGCTGCTGTATGCGATGGCTGAGCTCTGAGCACAAACATAACCCCATCTTGGGCAGGCAAGTTGGTGAGATGGTCAAGGAGGGAAGATTTAGTTTGGATGTCAGGGGGAAGTTCTTTACAGAGAGAGTGGTGAGGTGCTGGAACAGGTTGCCCAGAGAGGTTGTGGATGGCCCATCCCTAGAGGTGGTCTAGGGCAGGTTGGATGGGGTCCTGGGCAACCTGGTCTAGTATTAAATGGGGAGGTTGGTGGCCCTGCATGTAGAGTGGGGGTTGCAGCTTGATGATCCTTGAGGTCCCTTTCAATCCAAGCCATTCTATTATAGGGTGACTTATTACAGCAGCCTTTGGCTGTCCTCCTGTTATACCTCCTATGCTCTTTGGCAT
This sequence comes from Tetrao urogallus, assembly GCF_951394365.1. Lineage (NCBI taxonomy): Eukaryota > Metazoa > Chordata > Aves > Galliformes > Phasianidae > Tetrao > Tetrao urogallus. The sequence continues at coordinate 13,850,995 of NC_136819.1, read as the reverse complement.
GGTCCCCTGCATGGAAGGAAACAGCAATGATAAATATGGGGATTTAGGACTTGACACCTACTATTGCAATACTTAAACTAGAAAGCTCTCTGCAGTAATCTGTGAAAACCAACTGCCACGTTGTCTTAAGGCAGCTACTTTCCCCTCCAAAATCAAATAATTCTGGCAAAACTAATCAAGATGATGTGGAGAAATTACAGTCAATTTGCTCCTTATTTGAAAAGAGGAAAAAAAAAAAGAAGAAGAAAGCAGGCTTTGTTGTTGGATGTTTGGTGCATTACTGCAATCTGAATTGTGTATTCAGAGGAAACAAATGCTAGATGCAATTGCTGGATAGAAGAACTGAGAAGGACTCATCAGCAGACTGTACTCTCGGGCTTGCCCAAACGCATGTTCTAAAAGGAAATCGTTGCTATAAAATAATTTCCATTTAATCCTTTGTGGTTTTGCTTCTTGGAGGCTACTTGGGAAAATGAAAAATCAGTACCTAAAGAAGAACACAGCTCAGAAGTAAGCTTAGGAACACTGTGTAATCGAAGTCTTCAATAGCCATGATGTGTCTGGAGATTATTTTCTCCTCACTGATATCACCATGGCTGTGGTTGAGAAGGCTGTGAAGCGGTGCCTGCCTGTGGCTCTTCCCTTGCTGATTCCTATGGTTGGAAAACATTTCTGCTATGGGTTTGTTGTGGGAATCTCATTCACTCAACCTTTTCCATCACCTGCCTTTCTTCTAACGGCCTCAGTCAAAAGGCTTGATGTGGTGTCACTGCAGGACATCTAAAATAAGAAATCTCTTTGGAAATGGTTTTTGTCTGATTGAGTTCAGTGAAGTACTGCGTGCAGCTGCACTGCTCACTGTACTTACAATGCAGCATGGAGCATATGCTATTTGCAGCAGAATATTTTGAGTCATAGGATGGTTTGGGTTGGAAGGGACCTTGTATGATCTTCCTTCCACCAGATCAGGCTGCTCACAGCCTTAAGTGCTTCCAGGGATGGGGCATCCACAGTTTATCTGGGCAGCTGGTGCCTCACCACCCTCTGAATAAAGGATTTTGTCTCTATATCTAACCTAAGACTCCTCTCTCTTAGTTTAAAGCCGTTATCCTTGCCCCATCATTACTCTGCCTTTCAGGTTCAGTTCTTCCCCAGTTTCCTGCAGGCTGTTTCAGGTACTGGAAGGACTGTGAGTAATGAGGGGTATAAAAGTAACAACACCATAAGAGTAGGATGAAAAATTATGCCTTTTTTCATTATTCTTAATTCAATTCTTCAGTGGAAGTAAGCTTTTTTTACTGAATTAATTTACTTAATTGCTGCTGCTAGGAAGCTGCTTTATGGCACACCTGAAGTTAGGAAAGTTTGAATGTTTTGCTTTTTATTGGGGTTTAAGTTTTTCCTAGAGGGAGGATGGTATGCACATCCACATTGGAGTGCTGAGAGGTGGCCTTGCTCCAGGAGCCCTCGTTCCACCCCATTCTCTCTGTCCTGTGGATCGATCCTCTGCTCTGAGAGCCAAGTGTTGCCTTCAGCCCATTCAGATCAATATGGGCAGGGAAGCAAGGGGAAATGAAAGGAAGAAATGAATATTTTTTTTTTTTTTTTTTTTTTTTCCTGGCGCTAAAAGCAATTGTCATATTTTTCCATTGAAAGCTGAGCAGGAGTTGGCTGGGATTTGTCAAGCTGCAAGTTCTCATAGTTTTAGTAAATATTTAGGATCTGATTCACCACTGAGTCACTCCGTTATTTTTTGGGCTTAATTCAGAGGAACTCTTCCATCATTGCTGTCCACCAGAGGTGCTTTCACCTTTATGTTTTGGCAAGATGGCAGAGACTTGTCTTTATAATCTCTTTTCAGAACAAGATGATGTTGTCACCTCTCCCTGGCAGGACAGGGAGGGACATGGAGGCACATATGTCACAGGCACTTATGTTTCTGTATTTCTTTGACAGTACATCTAAAACTGGCCAAAAGCTTCAGCCGAAAGCCAATTGAGCAGCTGCTGTGCTCATCTTGGTGCACTGTACAGATGTTTGCCTCTGTTGCAGGTGGAGGACAGTATGCTGGATGTGTACGACCTCGTGTATGAGGAGGTGAGAAGGAATGGCTCTAGCTCCAAGAGGCACGAGCTGACTCTCATCCATGAAATAGTAAGTTATCTTCCAGACTTCACAGAAGCCTTTTTCTGGAGCATCTGACCACTGATTCCAACAGGCTCTGCTTTGCCAGTGCTATAGTACTGTTTTCCTCTGGAACCAGCCTTTTGCTAAGTCCGTATGTAGCATGAGAGCAGCCATATACACCTTCCTAGCATCTTCAGTCAAGTATAGAGAGGGTGAGAATTCTATATAATCCAACAGAGCTACTTAGTTTGATTACTTCTGTCTACCTTTGAGCCTGTTGCTAGCAAAGAATAGAGGGCTCTGTGCACCTGATCTAGTTGTAGGTGTCCCTGTTCATTGCAGGGGAGTTGGACCAGATGACCTCTAAGGGTCCCTTCCAACTCAGATGATTCTGTGATAATGTGAGCTCTTGCAATGATGTAAAGTTGCTAGCTGTCTTGCAAACTCAATGACCTGGGATGCACAGCATGGTAGGCACCTGCTTAGTTTAGCCACTATAATTGATGGTGAAATAATCCTTGTCTAGTGTTGTGTGTTTAGCTTCCATCACTGCGAGTACCTTTTGCCTGCCTGCTTTGCTCCTCACAGCCCCGTTTACCACCCTGCCCTCTCTTGCAGTTCCTGTGCTGTGGGAAGCACTCCCCTCTTGGAGACACAGATGCTGTCGAGCACAAGATGTGCCATCCTGGCACAGAGCGGACTGCTGGACGGGTAAGTTGCTTCTCTGTTGCTTTTCTCCAGCCTCCTCATCTTCTGCATGTGTGGAGGTTGTGTGATAACACAGACGTGGGTCTGATGGAAAAACACTATTGAATTTGTCACGTGGCTCTGGTCTCTAAGGCTTAACACGTGTTCTGCTAACAGCAAATGTTGAAAGAGCACACGATGACTGTAATTCCTTTTCCCAAGGGCATTAAGCAGGTATTAAAAATTTAAATGAGAAACTTATAAAGCAGGATTATGTTGTCCAGCAGTAGTTTCATCAAGCAGACTTTATACTTAGTTGCAAAATGCCAATGAAGCACTGAAGAGCCCTCCAGTATTAAACTGTGTGTGCTGTTACTGAAGTTGTAACATAGACTTCATAGTCTGAGTAAATCTCTTGTATGCTTTTTCCCCACTGGAATAACAAAATTAGCTTCAGAACGTGAGTTGTCCCTAGGAAAAACAAATGGTGTTGCTACAGACAGCTATGTGGAAATATTGCTGTTGTGTCTTGATGGAGGAAATTGTGCCAGAGGAGGTTCAAGTTTTATATTAAGAAAAATTTCTTCTCAGAAAGAGCGATGAGGCATTTTTACAGGCTGCCCATGAAGGTGGGGGAGTCACTGTGCCTAGAGGTATTCAGGAACTGTGGAGATGTGGTATTGAGCGACATTGTTTATTGGGCGCTACTAGTGGTAGGTGAATGGTTGGACTAGATGATCTTAGAGGTCTTCTCCAACCTTAATGATATGATGATTCTATGATAAGCAGTAACACAACCTTTTGATGCACCAGTATGCATTAACCCATGGTTTCCAGCTGCCTCCTGGAAAATTCAGCACCAAAGTAAAGTAGACCTCAGCTCAAATAGCAGGAAGAAAGAGTAAAGCAGCCCTGGGCACTGTGGCTTTGGTCAGCCTCACTAATGGTTTGCACTTGGTTGGAGGGAACCACAGCTTTTGGTTGCTGCAATGCATTCACTCACGTGCTGATTCTGTGGGGCCATAAGCCCTTTTACCTTGTTCTACAAAGTCAAGGGCAGGTTTTGTGCATTCTTGAAATGACTCTTGGCTATCGCCACTGGATTTCAGTGGGTTTGCCAGAGTGCTTAATGCTAATATATAGTAATGCTGGTGGTACGTTCAATGCTGAGTTGTTAGCGTCTTTGGGGAACACACAGCATTATGATATGCTCTGCTTTCCAGTCTTTTCACATCACCCCCTCCATTTCCCAGAGGAAGAAAATAACACTGTATATGAACACACTAGCTGTGTGTACACACATCCTCTGCAGACTGAAATGCATCCTAGTAAGAAAATCATAAACATATTGTAGTAACAGAAAATATACTGCAGGTGTTTGTCTTCCCGCCTGAGCTGCTGCCACACTGCAAGAGGTGTCTCTCTCCTTTCAGGATTGCCTACAAGAGATGCATGGCTTTCTGAAGAAGCACATGGGCTTTGTCTCCACACTCCTGGGCATCACCATCGGCTTCACGGTAGCTGTGCCTGTTCCTGTGTGCTCCTGGCCCCACAGGGGACTTGTATCCTAAATAAGTCCCAAGTACATGGGGGATTGGGGGTTTTGAACATGAGCACTGAAAAAATCAATGGTGATGGCCTCCACCACAGAAATTAGAAAATAAATAGGTTTTATCTTCTGTGGTATCTCTATGCTGCTCTTAAGATGGGGAAAGTTCTCCTGACCAGCATGTATTTAGGGATTTGGATCCACTTTAACACAATGAAGATTAGAAGACTTCTCAAGAAAACCCAGAGGATCGCTTTGTGTGTGTGCGTGTTTCATATTGCTAGTAGTAAGCTAGGAAAGCTATCAGGCAATGTTATAGGTACATTTCTACTTACATGGAATTACGTACATGCACACAGAGCTTTAGCATTAAGGCTTTATTGGATATTAGCACTGCTGAGCTCTTGCTCAGAAAATCCTCAGGATGTATAGCTGATGCATAATGGAAAGTCATATATGAATATCTGGTGTTGCTTTCTAATTATCCTTTGGTGTAGGAGAAATTTTGCTTAAGCTATATCCACACTGAAGTGGAGTGTTTTTTATTTTTCTATTTGTGTGCTTGTATTATAACACGTTTTCCCCCACGACTTGATGTTATAGCTAGATAATGCAGGAAAGCCTTTGAAGTGTGCACTAAAGGAAATCCCACCATGAGAGTGGCCATTGTGACAGCAGGATGCGGAGCAAAGTGAGCCAGCTGGGACCACGGCTCTGATGTCCCCATCCCTGTGGCAGACGTGTCCCCACCGATTTGCACAATGAGGCCAACACAGAGCATGTTGTTGCAGCCCTTCTTACACCTCCTGCAACATCCTCACTTTGATAAGCTGCCTGTGCAAATCCTGAGACGTGATCAGATGCAGCACCGTGTACTCGTCAGAAAAGCGCGGTACAAAGGAAGCGTGCTGCCTTCTGCGCTTGCGCTGTGCGTGTGTTGGGGGCTTATTTTTTGTTGTTTTTTAGGTTATTCCAAACAATGCATGAGGATTTTTTTTTTTCTCTCTCTGTTATGTACACAAAGGGCTATTATGAGTTTGTTTGCATGGAGGGTCGTTTTGAGGAAGGAGTTTGAAGTCTGAGTTTCCTGGCTTCTTCTCGCTTTTTAGATATTTTTAGGATCGAGCTTGAGCCGTGCTGTGCTAATTCCAATCAGATGCTTTCACCAAGTGAGTTTTTCTTTTTTTCTTCTATCCCATGTTGGAATTGATATTTACTCTTTTAGTGGAAAAGAGCTCTCTCAAGAACAGTCTGACACTTTCATATGTAACAAATTCAGAAGTGCCAATGGAACCAGCAGGCAACACTTAGGCTCACTTATTCGCACAGCTGGAGCATCCTCTCCATTCAGCATTTAATTGTTTGCCCATCTTGTCTATTTCCTTTCAGGTTTATGGGATGGTTCTGACTTCTTTCAACTGGTTCTCCATCCACTTCAGCGACAACTTGGATCGGAAAGGCAAATACACCTTGCAAGGAAGGTAGAAGCCTGTCTCCCAGGCTTCCATACCAGGCAGACCCAGCTCTCAGTGTAGGTCGATGCCTGGAGTCCTCCACCAAACCTCTGGAAAGGCGTTGTATTGCTCACCTGTGTGCATTTCCAAGCTGCACCATCTGGGTGGAACTCTGCAGAACAGCAGTCCTCAATCTTCACTGAGAATGGATGAGGACTGAGACGCACCTGGGCTTGGAGATGCAGGTTTCCTCCTTGAGAGAAGGATGGTGTGTAGCACAAGGAGAATACACACAGCCCCCTAGGACTTAACCAGAAGAATGCCCATCCAAAATCATAGCATTAAACCAAACTTCTGCGCTGTCACATGAGAAGTTTCCTGTGACCTGTGACCCCAAAAGATGTGACTTCTCTAGGGCAAGAGCTTCGGACTGCAGCATGGGACAGATCTTGGTAAATATGTGTATGCTGGGTGTGGTATTGAAAAACAGGGAGCTTTGCTCTCCTACCTGGGACAGTGTTCATTGTTGCCTCCTGGGTTTCAGGTTTTAGACCACCCCGGAGCATGTCAGCACCCAGCCACCACTACCTTTTTTTTTTTTTTTTTTTTTTCTCTATCAAACTGTTGCTGGAATTCTTGGTATAAATTAAGAAAGAAAAAAAAAAAATCAGAAAGCAGTGTGTGAGTTTTGAAACAGCCCAGCAGGATAAGGACACATCCCTCTGCATCTCCCTTTTTTGAGTTTTTGAAATTCTTAGGATTAGATCAGCCTTCTGGATGCTGCACTGATTTCACATGGACTCCTTCAACACACTGCCTCCATCCTGTCTCTTTCTGGCTTCTCTAACCTACCATGCTGCTGTGAAATACAAAAGGACTTTGATATTGAACATATGGGGCTTGTGTTTAAATTAAGGAGAAATGGACTGATCTCCAGCCACGTAAAACACAATGTCCACTTCCTCTTCTCTCCTCCTTATCAACAATAAGGAGGAATTTGAAAAGCCTCAGCCAGCTGAACATCTCAGGCGAGCTGAAATGATGGCTTCCTGGTGTGCTTTGCCCTCATTGCAAGGAGGCAGAACCACTTCTAAGCTGAAAACCATCACAGCAATAGATTTAGTTCCTGCTGGAAAATCTGCTGAGCTACAGCAATGGAAAATATCTCTTAGAGCAGCTTTCACCTCCCTCCTTCATTGTGGCTTTTACCTGTTGAGAACAGTAAGTGGCTGGTGAGATTGTCTCAGCTTCCGGAGATGACCTCATCGAGATGAAAGAGGAAAACCCCATGCTGATGTTCAGGACAGTTCCAGGCCCTGCATGTGGACTGCCGCATGTGTGAAAACAGCATTACAGCCTGCAGTATCTCTCCAGACCTGGTTAGCGTTTGAACACGGTTGCAGATGTTTTGTATTGGAAAGAATGGCATTGAGGGAGGAAGAGCCAGGGCTTCTTGTCCCTCTCCACTGGTACAAGCAGAGCTTTGTTAGAGGCTTTGGAGTCAATATTGAGTGCAAAGCGCTGTGGAGCATCACCCAGCTCTCTCCTGGCAGTCACCAGCCCTGTTCAAGCTGTTTCAAGTTTAGTGGTGATATGCTTACCATGCAGCTGCACCTGCAAACATATCCACTTACTGGTGGTGGGAAGAGATTTGAAGATATGTATATAGGGGTTCTTTAGTACATCACCCTCCACAGAGACAGTCTCCACTGCGAGTTCTGGCTGTCATTGTCAAGTCTACTGCTGTTGTCATTCCTCAGGCCAGTTAGCAGCACACAGGACTCCTGGTGTCCTCAATAAAAATCAATCTCTTGCTGAAAGCTATCATTCCTTCTCTTCTGCAATACACAGCGCTGGGCTGTTCGCAATGGGCTGCCCTCAGTGAGCCTTGTGGTGCTGCGTGTTCCCCATGCAGCTGCATGTGCCTTAGGACTCAGGCTGCTTCTTCCCAACAAGGTAAGCTGGAAGTCCCTCTCCTTCCACTGCTCTATAGCCACAGCTGGGGTTTGGATTTTTTGTTTTTCTTATAAAATATCCAAACAAGTTATAAACCCCCCCCTACAAACACTTGTTCTATATACCATGCTCTTTGATCCCATCTCACAGCCTGCAGCCCTCATCTGCCTCCTCTTACCCAACCATGGAGGAGGGATAGTAATGGGGGCAGAGGGATCAAAGCCTTCCATATGACTCACGTATGCCTGTAGACAGCTGGCCATGCTTCCTAAGGCCACTGCTTGCTTATATTAAGCAGTAGGTGCAGCTTTTTGCTTTCACTTCTCAAGCAGCACTACTAGCAAGGAGGAAAAGGTCTCACACAGCAGCTGAGGATGCATGGGGCTTCTGCACAGCAGAAGTAAAAGACCAAGGATTCGGAGCCCTTGTGCAAGCCTAGGTTAAGCAGTTAAGCTGAGCCTGAAAAGGAAGTTGATTGCGGGGACAGTGGGAATCTTTCAGGCTTCAAATTGCTTTGCTATATCCTGTCCCCCAGACAATGCTGGCTGCCACCAAATTATAACTTCCCCTTTGCTGTGCAGTGTCTGAATTCAAACCCTGAGCTTGTGCTCCTTCTGAAGCCTTGTAACCTGGAAGCCTTGTAACCTGGCAAACTTGGGTGAGGCCTCAGCAGAGCCCAGATTCATTGCTAACTCTCACTGTTGACTTCCCTTAGGTTGCCCGTACCTTCCTAAGGCAAACTACCCCTCTTGCTCTCCTTAGCATCGCTAAGCACCTCTGTTGTTTAACCCTGAGGTGCATCAGCTTGCTTATGGATGCATTGGTTTTCTTTTTAGCCGTGTTACCTTGGCACTGAGCTGTTGCAGCCTCTATTCACCTGGTGATGAATTATACATAGGTGGCACAGCAGCAGTTCCTCAGGCTGCTGAGCTGGGCTCTCGCCCTCCTGGCTATGCTGGAGAAGAAGAGGAAACATCTGTGCTGAAATAGGAACCTGCTTGGGTTTGCTTTCTCCCTCCTATTCACAAGCGGTGGCTGTGGAAACAGCACCTGCACCAAAACAACAACAGCTCCGGAAGCTGCTGCTGCCCTTCACCACTGCTCTCTTTCTCCTCTTTATGTAACCTGCCTGTCACCATAGATAACCCTGCTGTAAATATTTAAAGTGTCAGTCAATGTGGAGGGAAGTGCTGCAGAAGTTAGTAGAGACAGAAACTCAAGGTGAAGCTACCAGCCTCTGCTTACCCAGCAAGGGAATATGGGGATGCAAAGCAAAGATGGATGGGAAGCTCTCTGCCCTGCTCTCCCCACCAGAGCCAGCTCCACTCTTCCACCACAGTGATGTCTCACTGCCTGGGAGCAGGAGGAGCATCACCAGGGCCTGATTTTTGGGTGGCCCTGTGTGGAGCCAGGAGATAGACTCAACAATCCCTAAGGATCCCTTCCAACTTGAGATGTTCTATGACTCTATATGCTTCAGCCCAGAGCTCATCTACCCAACACAGACCATAGATGGGGACCTTGTGGTGGATGAGGCTTTTCCCACAGCCTAGCTGGGATCTGTGAGGGGTGGAGCTGCTGGTTTTCCCCTGCAGAAGCTGTCAGGCAGGTGTGGGGCTGGGATGCTGCTCAGCCCTGTGTCTGCTCTGGGCCCTGTGAGTCACACCCATAGAGATTTTGCCAAAACTACAAGCATGACACTGACCTTTATAGCAGCATCAAAAATAGGGAGAAGAAGAGGAGGAGAAGGGAGATAGACCAGCAGATGAAAGAAACACACCGAGCACCTCTGTTCTCTGCTACTTTACTCCACTCAAAAATGTGAAACAGTGAAAGCACGCTTAAATGACTGCTCCTGGGGGTTGGGTTTTTTTAATTTGTTTTTTTCTCCTTTTTTTAACATCCCCAATAGGTATTTTCTTCATAGGTTTGCCCCCTGGGTAAGCAAACTGGCGTTAACAGCGTGTCTCACAGAGCACCTAAATTTAACCCATGCTACAAACCAGGGAATTCCCCAGCCCTGTGCACAGCACCTGCAGTCCATCTGAGGATGTGACAAGCACAAATTTGCACAAATCAGTTCAACTTACAGAGCAGCCCGCTTGTAAAGATCTGGTAAAGCTGCTGGGAGACTTTGAAATGCGTTCCTGATACTTTGTAGACTTGTACAGCATGGGGGGAAAGGCTGCATCTGATAGCATGTACGTGCTTGAGAAACACTCCGCGGTACCTTGACACTGTAATGTTTGTTTTGTTGGTTTGGGTTTTTTTTTTCCCAGACCGAGGTCAAAGTTTTCAAGCACACTCAGCTGAGCTGACAGGAAGTAAATAAATTGATAGAAGAGAGGGATATTTGGACAAAGTTTGAAATCCTTCCCCACTGCCAAGCTGTAGAGAGGTTTTGTCAGGGGGGGCAGGTGGGTGAACCTCATTTAGATCCCAGAGCTGGGTGTTGTAGGAGATGGGAGCTGTGATCCTTGAGCTGGAGCCATGGATAGCATATGGCTCAGGCATGGGGATGCCCAGCAATAGGAATGCATTAGCTCTGAGCCAGATTGTTTAGCATTTGGAGTGTATGAGAAGTTTTGTTCCTCATTTGCTACTTTCCGTAAGATAAGGCAGAAAGGAAACAGCACCAAGCTTCCCATTGGTGGCTCCAGTGCCAGTTTGGTGGTAGTGATTGCAGTGGGGCTGCCAGCTTCTCAGCATGCAGACACTGATTTGAGTATCTTTCCTTCCTAACCCCAGCTCTGGCTGTGCTGCTGCTCAGGCCTTAACGGTTTGCTGGCAGTTCTTTCTCTTCCCTGCAGCAAACCCTGGGCAGAAAGCAAGGCATTGCTGTGTCATAGCAGGGGAACAAATTTGGGATCATTACCCTTTGTATCAGGATCCAGGCAGGATTACTCCTATAGCCAACGATTTGGTCTATCAGCTAGTGCATGAATACCTCTGTTAGGCTCCAGCTTCATTGGTAAGGCCAAATGAGTAAATGGGACTTAGAGACAAAGGGTTTATGCATCCATGGTAAGCCCACAGTTGGGGATGTACTCAGTGCTAGTCATTGGGGAACTGGGCCAGCTTCTGTTCTGCCTCAGTCCTCACTGGGTGCACAGCAGGTGCAGAAGGCAAAGCAGGGTTCAGCAGGCACCAGGGGTGCTGTCTGAACACCTGAATTCATTTCTTTTTTTTTTTTTTCTTTTAGACATTTAAGGTTTTGTTCTTGATCGGGCTCTTGTGTTCTGAATTCTGTTCTGACTTTTTTTGGTATCCCAGCCCTAAAAGAAGCAACTGTGCCTGCTGGATGCACAGCAGGGTGAGAGCAGGCTGTGTTTCTAGGGATGCACAGGTGAACCAAAGTGGGGTTAGCCTAGAAGATAGGGAAACTTCCTCCTGATTCTGTGATGCTGCTTTTTGGCTTTTAAAATTAAACATGAGGGATACTAAAAATGTCAACACGCGTGACACAGATCTCAGAATCATAAAACCACCAAGGTTGGAAAAGGCCTTCAGTCATCCAGTCCAACCATCCACCTATCACCAATAGTACTCATTAAACCATATCCCTCAACACAAAATCCAAATGTTCCTTGAACACCTCCAGCGTTCAAAGTTGTCCACCTTGTCGGTGACTCCTCCATCTCCCTGGGCAGTCCCTCATCTCTTTGATGGTGAGCCCTGAAATACCCCTAGATGGGTGGGGAAAGGAGCAAAGCAAGCACGGTGAGTGCTTCCGCACAATTTGGGGGTGATCTTTTGGGTGGTAAGGCTGAAAGGAAGCACTGGGAACAAGGCGGTGAGTTTTAATGTACGAGCAAGTGGGGAAAAGGAGGGGTGGGAAGGCTACAAGAGGGGAAACGAAGAACGGGGGAAGGGAGAGGGAAGGAAAAAAACATTCGAATGGAAAAAATGCTTTAGAGGGTGGGACCCAAAGGGACTCCGCCGCTCGGGAGGGGCGGGCAGGGGGCGGCCCTTCCCTGCTCTCCCTCCCTCTCTCCCTCCCCGCCACCGCCTAGCTTGGCCTCAGACTGGGAGCTGCCGCCGCCGAAGCCGCCATGGGCGTAGAGGGCTGCACCAAGTGTATCAAATACCTGCTCTTCGTCTTCAACTTCATCTTCTGGGTGAGCCCCAGCGCGGTGGGGGCGGTTGGGCTGCGCGTTCTGCTAGAGCTGGGGTTTTTCCATTCCTTCTGCCCCCCCTTCCCCCACCAACCAGCCCCCATGTCGAGCTTTGCACCCTGCTATCAGGGCTTTGGTCGGCGGGGCGCGGGGAACATTTATCCTTTGCTATTTTTTATGCGTGCAAACGCAGCTTTATTTATTTCTGTATTTATTCATACGGCACGTCTATATATACTCGCGTAGATGGATGTATTTTTACGTCTGTGGATCCTCGCACAAGGGCGGGGGTTCGGCTCGCTGTCTTCTTTCCGCGCACCCCGTGCGGTGTTTCGGTTGCCGAGGGCTGGATACGGTGAGCCCCCCCGTGCGGAGGGGATGCGTAAAGCAGGGGAGGTTGGGGCTGTTGCTGCCCCTCGCAGCCCTGGCAAGCGCTGGAGCGGGCTGGGGTAGAGCTGGGCGCTGCCTCTGGGAACTTAGTGGAGCCGGCAGATATTCCCAGGGTGTCGCTGAGGTTTGCTTTCCTGACAAAGTTTCTCATGGAATAATTCGTCTGCCTGGGCATGGTGGTGGCAGTGGGTCCTCCCGCTGGGGGAGGAAGGTCACCATTTGCATTCCTGCCCGTTTTTCCCAATTCTGGGTCAAACGCTGACGCGTCAGGGAGCGGTGGAGACGCTCCCCAATCCAGCCTGCCTTGAGACTGTGCTTTGCCTTTCTTCTCACATAGCAGTGACTGAGGAAGGCTGACAAGCAGTGACGACAGCGGGATTAATTGATATCCGATGCTGTGCCAGCTGCAGGATAAGTTGGGACCGTCCTCCTCCTTCTCTAGGCAGCAGAACAGGGCTGCGCCTCCCTGGGCTGTTTCCCCACGAGGTTCAGTGCCTATCCGGGGGTTTTGCTTCCCTCCTGTTCCTAGCTTCCTGCCATTCTTGTTGCAGAAGTGTGGATGCAGAAAGGAAGGGTCCCATGGGGACAGGAAGGATACAGGAGGTCCCTGTGCTGCTGCTGCTCTTGGGCAGGCTCTCTTACTCATTCTGTATACCTAACTCTCAGTAAACCATCCTTTCACTTAGAAGGGGAATGCCACATCCATTTTCCTTCCCTTTATGGCTTCTAGTGCCTACTTCCCAAAGCGCTGCCCAGGGTTTTCCAGCCAGCAGTTGCTTCCCGGGGCTGCCTCCTCCACCAATGTTTTTCACGAACCTGACAGGCTCTGGGGCGGTAAACAACAGGTCTGATGGCTTTCAGACCTTTCTAGTTTTCCATAAGCAGGAGTCGAGGGGGATTGTAAGGTTTAGCACCTCATCAATGCGGTGAGGAGCAAGCCTCCCACAGATGGTGGGAGGAGATGTTTTGGTCACTATCCCGTCGTGAATACCTGTGATAGTTTTATGTTCCGAGGGAGGAAGCAGCGCTGAAGTGCTCATTGCAGGGTGTCTGGGCTGTTGGCAAGGCAGCTGTGTGGGTGTCCCAGCCCTTGGGAGATGTGGGATGAGGGGCTTGGGGCGGTGTTGGTGCCAGCTGCTTGGTATGTGAGGGCTGTGGGACTGCTCTGTTGCTTGTTGTATGCTTGGCGCTGAGTCGAAAACAAGCTTGAGGCAGAACTGGGAGCTTGGCAGGCACCGGGGCTTGGCCGCATGCTGAAAAGCAGCTCACTCCGGGGGAGGAAAGGAAGTAATTCTAAGCCTTAGTTGTGTTAACAAGTAAGAAAGAAGCTGATAACTTTTTGAAGTGGCCCCGTTGTTCTGCTGGGGCGTAAATAAACGGACACCTCCGTAGCAGCGCGGGGGCATAACAAAGCCGCCGTGTTGGGAAGCAAAAGTAAAATGTTGCTTCAGCACCAGTCGCCCTGGGTGCCTTGGCAGCCTCATCTGCCTGAGATTTCTCCTTTCGGAAACTTCTTTACCTTGTGCTTGCGCTTTAGGAGGAACCAGGCTGTTTTGGTGGCTGGGGCAAGCAGCTGGGGCAGGATGTCTGTCAGTGAGCTTACATAGGATTCCGTGCACGTCGCTGGTGTGTGCTGCCGGGTACTGGGAAGGAAAGTCCTGAGGCTGCTGAGAGCTTTCTGAAGCTCCAGTAGACCTGTGGCACCTCCAGCAGAGTTGTGCTGGGTTGTAGCATGATGATAGCTTGCAAGCATCACTAGGGTGGTGGTAGAGAACAAGGGCAGCTCTGGGAGAGCCTCACCCCACTGACATTCTGTCAAGGATAATAAGGAAAAGCTTACAAGCTTGGCCTGAAACCTTGGTAGAAATACTTGAACCCCACTTCTGTTTTTTGTTGCATGGCTGAATTAGGCAGTATACTTGCGATATTTGAGAGCCACGGGGAGCGGTGACTTTTGGGAGATGGCCAGCTGTCTGCAAAAGGTGCTGGGTTATTGAGTGGCTGTGGAGCGAGCTGCCAAGCTCAGGCCCTGAGGCGTCGCTGGTGGAAGGGCCTCAGCACAGTCCAGGTTGGGGCTGGCACGTTGGGCTGGAGCCACTTTTATATACCCTGAGACGCCAAAGGAGGCCTAATAGGTCTTTCGAAATGTGATTAAACATAAGCAGGGAGGAATCAGCCTGCTCTCACCCAGCCCATCAGCTGACATCTCCAGCCCAGCACACTGCCACCTGCTCCAGTGAGGGGTCTGGTTCAAAGAGCTCGCTTCTGGCATGGTGGTGACCAGTTGACGGTTGGACTAGCTGATCTTAGTGGTCTTTTCCAACCTCATTGATTCTATGATTCAGTCCTCCCTTCTATGCTACACGTAGCTATTTTCTCCTACGCATGCTGAGCATGGGTGGGGATGAAAAGGAGGAGCACAGGGGGAATGTGAAAGACCATGCATTATAAACACAGGTGAAGTTGCTGAGTATTCTCTTAACAATTCTGGGGAAATTCTGCTGGTCATCTGCCAGCCTGCAAAGCACACACGCAGACGTTTGGTGACGCTGAGGAAGGTGGCAAGCCTGCACTTCCTCAGCCCTCAGTGGTGGCCCAGTGGGGACTGTCGTGCTCCAGGACTCGTTCCCCTCATCATAACAGCAAGGATTTAAATGAGGTTTAAAACAGGGGATGGAAACCCAGTGGGAGAGATGGAGGTTGGTGTGGTGCACAGCTCAAACACTCTGCTCAGAAGCAGCCTGGTAGGTTCGTAGAAACAGTTTGAGTCTTGTTTGGGTTGCAGCCCCACACGCATGCCTGGACTGGAAATTGCTTAAACAGTGTTAGTCACAGTGTGTCACAGGCTTTTCCAGTGCAGTGGGGTTTATGTTTTGATCCTTGGTCTCCCTGGGAATCGCAGTGTTGCAAACACTGAGGACAGAAGGCTTTGCTGGCATCTGGCTGTAGTGACTTGGGGCTCGGTGTAGTTGGGAATGCACAGTGCAGAGTATTTCCACGTGCCTTGGCGGCATCTCGCTGTGATGTTTCTGGGCTATCGTGTGTACACAACCATTCCTGTGAGCCTTCGGTGTCTGCCTGCAGGAGCTCATTGAAACAGTGCTCCATCCCATGGCAGTACCTGCCTTCGCTACCCGAGGAGGGAGCATCACTGCCAGCTGTGTTCCTGTGGCTCATCTGTCAGACACCC
This sequence comes from Tetrao urogallus, assembly GCF_951394365.1. Lineage (NCBI taxonomy): Eukaryota > Metazoa > Chordata > Aves > Galliformes > Phasianidae > Tetrao > Tetrao urogallus. Next base: position 13,835,527 of record NC_136819.1, on the reverse strand, counting down.
TACAGCTCACCTCCTGTGAGAGCGCATACACGCCTTGGGAGCACTTTGATGCCGTGATGGAAAGCGCTGTGTGGGTGTGTGTTATTAAAAAGGGAAAGCTGTTGTATTACCAGTGGAGCTAAACATTGATGTGTGTGGCCAAACTGATTCTAAAGATGTATCTGAAAATGTTTTCCTGTACTGCTGGGGCAATTAACCCTTGCTGATGGGTGCCAGTGCCTGAAGCTGTACCCATGCAGGGAGCATCCCACGGTGTGTCCTCCTCCAGTGAGTGGGGACACAGGGCTCTCACCCTTCCCCTCCTCCTGCTTGGGCTGTTTGGCACCCAGCCTACCACTACTCCGGGAGCGTTCCTCTGGGTCTGTTTGGAAGGGCCTCACAATGTTGTTGGGCTGGTAACTATAGGCACCAGTGGAGAACTTGGTCCTGCTCCGCTGCTCTATTAATAGTGGCTGCTGGAAAGTGGCCATGGCTGAGCTGCTCCAGGCACAGCATGGATAAAATGCAGCCTTCCTCCTGTGCATGAAGAAAACAGGCCTTTCTGCTTCATTTTTGCCCCAGTTTCTGAACAGACTTAGCCTGCACGTTTTTAGCCATGTGGCCTCACCTTTGACCGCCATCAGAGATTGTGATATCAGGAGATGATGGAGAGATCTCATCTCTACTTTCCAGAAGTGTTGTGGCTTGCAAGTGCCCGAGTCAAGTTCAGTAAAGAAGATTTTTCAGTTCTTTGGCTTCCTTCAGTTGAATTGCATCTTCCTTTATCTGATTTAAGTCACTTCCTCTGCTTACATTCAACTCTGATGTAGCAATTAATTCCTGGCTGCTTGCATGGTGAGCTGCTTCAGCTTTGGTGAGTTGCTTCATCCTTCCATGCCCTCACTCCCTATGGCCCAAACTGAGCAGGAGGGCCAGCCAGCCATGTCCATGGGAAGCTGCACTGTTAAAAATACAGCATTGTGAAATAGCGGCACTGACATAACCCTTCTTTTCCTTGGGGCCAGACTGCAGGGTGTCTGTTGCACTTTGGTCAAGGAGCCCTATAGCCATGGCTTCTTCTTTCTCCTCCTCCTCCCAGCCAGGAAAATTATTGGGGAGAGAGGTGGAGAAAGGCAGCAGGAGGAAGAAGTGTGGTAACGGCAGAAAAAGAGAGTGGTGCACATCCTCATGTGCACAAGCATCATCTTGTATAGGGATTCCCCATGTTCATGGCAAGAGGAGGAATGTGCCTTATGTTCTTAAAGCATGGGTGTTTGCTTCTTTATCATGATAAAGTGATGCCCCGTCTCTTGGATTTTGTGTCTCAGGAGGCTGCCATTCCCCCATGTGCCAGCTAGCAGCCTCAGACACCGGCTTAGGCAGGCAGGATCCAGCTAGAAAAGTCTGGCTAACTGAGGCAGAAGCAATAAATCTCAGGAAGCTGGAAAGGAGAAGCAAAGAGGAAACAGCAGAACTACCGTGGTCGGCCCTTCTGTGCCAGTACACTGTGCCCTTTGGGGTGTAAAGCCTGGGATCAGCTCCTTGTGCCTTTACAGAGGGGCAGGAGGAGGTGTTATTTGCCTTTGTGTTTTCTTCTGAGGCTTTTCTAGATTTTTAATATTATTTGTAAAATAAAGGCAGGCAAAAACACAAGCACAGGGGGGCATTAGGGTAACTGTCAGTTAGAAGGGTTGTGAAACCACATCTAAGAGAAATGTAGCATGAGCATTGCTGAAATTGAAGCTTTTACTATCTCTCCCATTAGAGCAGTCCCCAAAAACACAAATCGGGGCTGTGCTGGGTTTGTGTTTGCAATGAGTCTCAGAGACTTTATGGTCTGAACAGCACGACAAGGAAAAAGGAATTCAGTAGCCTGCATGAGCTGATGGATACCTACAGGAAAAAAAAGGGAAATCCAAGCAATGAGGCTATGCAACTTGGAGACCAGGAAGGCACCCAGGGAAACTGGGGTTCTCTGAGTGCTGCTGCAATGTAAATGCTCACGTCCCAGCGGACACAGGGTTACTCCAACACACCAGCAGGGTTTTCTCCCTCTTGTTTTCATTCCTTTGGAAAGATGCTGTTGTTGCATTCTGTGCTGCTTGGTGGTAGAAGGATGTATGATTTTCATGGAAAAAGTTACTCAGCGTAGCCTAAATCCTGTTTTCATTAGTGAGTGAATGTTGTTTGCTCTTAAGAAATGCAGCTGCTGTTGGATTGAAACTTCCAGCTGAAGGTTCTTGGTGCTCTGTTTAAAAAATGCTTTTCTTTCTGGGTTGTTCTCTAATTGGAAAAAAACCCAACACGTTATTCTGCTGGAACCTGAGTTTCTGCAGCAGTCCAGTGCTCTATTTCCCCTTCCGTGCTCTCCTTCCTCTCTTCTTGTTTCCTTCCCCACTGAATCCCAAGCGTGGCTGAGTTCTTTGCCCCATTCAAGAGATGGGTTGTTTGCAATGGCATCCATGAATCTGAGGACTGCCCCTTCCTTCCCAGAGGATAAGTGGACACAGGCTTTGTTATGTTCTCAGACAATAAGCAAGCAATGCCAGGCTCAATGTGGGGCGATGCTGCTGGCTGCCTTATTTAGAGCCCAGCTGGAGCACTGGCTGCCTCCATGGCACGTCCATAGCCAGGGCTGGGAGAGCCACACTGGAGGGAGCCTGCAAGCAGGGAGGTAGCACTGATCACTGGGGACAAGTGCTAAAGGTGGTCGCTGTGGAGAGCAAAGCTTTTCTCCTTGCCCTCCTGCATTGCCCACAGCGTGAAGGTAGGGAGCCTTTATGCCAGGAGCCACAAGGTCAGCTTGCCCAGGGAGTTCTATACAGGCTGTGTGCTCGCGCAAGCCGTGGGAGCACCGCAATGAAACAGAGTTTTGGTTGGGATTTGCAGGAGTCAGCAAGGGAGAAACTCACTTTCTGGCTTAAGGAGGAGCAAGACTGGGTTGAATGCAAGGAGCCTTTTTTGGAAATTTAAGTCCACGTGCATTTGGTTGAGCACTGCTGCACTTGCACAGCTGAGGACTTTGCATTTTTCCTAAGCAAAATCTCTATTTTCATATTGTCAAATGTGACCCTCGTGCTTGCACCTGACCTGCCTCAGACCCTAATGAAAAACACTGTGTGTCCACTTCTGTAGTTTTCAGGAGTTATCTTCCAGTTTTGCACATGGGCTCTTTTTTAAGATGAGTGGCTTCGGGAGTTTCAAACACTCAGATGGGCATTTAAGCAGATGTTTCCAGCAACTGATCTGAAATTCCATCCTTTCTCTGATGCTTTTTTAAGTGAAAGGGGACTGCCATGGATAGCACGGTGAATCCTGCTGGAAGTCTGCTCTGCCAGGAAGAAATAACTGGACATTAAAGCCACCTGCAGGTCATTATCATGCTCCTGCCTTGGTGTTCAGGTCCGGCCATGGGTAACATGTGGCTCTGCTCTCTCTGCAGCTGGCCGGGGGCATCATCCTTGGAGTGGCTCTGTGGCTCCGCCATGACTCGCAGACCACCAACATCCTCTACCTGCAGCTGGGTGACAAGCAGGCTCCCAACACCTTCTATGTCGGTAAGTAGTGCTGGGATGGAGGCAGAAGGGAGGGCTTGAGATACATGCTGCTGTCCTGATATTCTCTGTACTGCCCTGCTTTGTGGTGATCATTCATGGGTTGCACAGGTGGAGTGAAGACTGGTCCTTCCAGAACTCCTCAGATCAGTGACACGGAAAGTATGTGTCTGTATATCAGGGGAAGGTGGAGGTCTGAGTTTGTTCCTCTTCTCGTCTGTAGCTGAAAGTGTTTACATTCCATCTACCCATCAAGTGGTGTATCAGAGAATCACAGAATGGCTTGAGTTGGAAGGGACCTTAAAGTCCACCCAATTCCAACCCCTGTCATGGGCAGGGCTGCCCTCCACCAGCTCAGGCTGCCCAGGGTCCCATCCAGCCTGGCCTGGAGCACCTCCAGGGATCCACAGCTTCTCTGGGCAGCTGTGCCGATGCCTCACCACCCTCTGAGGAAAGAATTTCTCCTCACCTAAATCTCTTTTAGTTTAAAACTATGCCCAAGCCCTTCTGCCCAGCTGTGCATGACTGCCAGAGATGCTCCTGCTGTCAGCAGCAGTGGGTTTTGCCCCCTCCTGCCTTGTACCCAGAGCTGTATTTAAAGTATTTCCCCTTTGTATGTTTTACATTAATAATAATAATAATAAAAAAAAAAAGTTAAACATTTTCCTTTCCAGGAGCTGATCCAAACACCTCCTTTCTTTGGAGGCCAAATGGATGTGTCCCAAAAGACACTTCTCCAAAACCTGTGAGCATCCTTTGCTCTTTGGCTTGTTTACATTCACTTTCTGTCCTTGCCCTTTGCTGTTTGGGTGCGGGTGGGGAGTGCACAACAGCAGCAAGCCAAAACCCCCCCCAGCCCCACTGGCTCCCAGTGCTGCAAGCAGCCCGGCTGCACGGCTCCTGCTCTGTTTAAAGTTATAGTCAGCAACACTCTGCCTGGATTCCTTCTGGTGGCTGTAATTTCCATGCAGTAATAATAGCAAAGCGTTTCTTTCAGCTGCTGTCTCTCTTAGCCAGCCCTCTTCAGCCTGAAGTCTGGGATTCTGTTTTTCTCCTTTTACTCCTCTTTTTCCCCCCAACAACTGGCATGCCCTCCCCTGCCCTTCTCCCCCCCCCCTTTCTCCTGGCCATCCAACAACCACACAGTGTTCCTGCCTTGGAGACTTCTCCCTTGAGCCCAGGACTGGTCTCTAGATATGTATTTTTCCCTTTCAAGCTGCTTTTTAGTGGCTTCCAGGGCCTGTAGGGAGGCTGTAATGCTGGGCAGGCCTTGCTGTGGGATGGGGAGCACAATGGAACAGTCAACAGGGGCAAACATGCACAGTGGGGGTTTGTATCCGGGAGAGGGAGTGGTGCTTTGCTGCCTCCTGGCTTTTCTGCCGGGTCCAGAAAGAAAAAGCTGTCCAAAAAGAAAGAGCTGTTTTGTAAAAGTTGTTATAGCCACATGTGTGTTGTGAGAGGAAGAAACAGCGCTGCATGCGGGGCCAGGCAGCAATGGAGAAATGAGAGGAGGAGGATGTGGGGAGCAAGGCATGATGCTTATCTATCTTCAGCCTGCATCAGGGTTTCATGTCTCCCCAGAAATAAGGCAGAAGCAAAGCAGCTTGCCACCACAGCCTTCTCCCCCTGCAGGTCTCCTCCTGGAGAGCTCACGCTGCAACAAGGGGCACAGCAGCTGGTTTGGGGCTTCCAAGAGCCAGCGAGACTGGGGATGGGGATCTCTTGGGTGCTTCGTGCTTTTGAGACTGTAGAGGAAACTGCTTGCTCTTCTTTCAAGGTTATGGTTTTACAGTGTGCAATTTCCGAGGTGATTTGACTTGCTAAGGGGCTCTGCTGGCACTGGTGAGTTATTTTTGCCTAACAGAGGAAGCCTGGGCATGCTTCTACATACACATCAGCTGTGAGCTCGCAAGTGTAAGTCACCATACAGAGAGGCAGCGTGAGCCAGCAGTGGGAGCTGGGTGCCTCACAGCCCTCCCTGCTGGCAGCTGTTCTGAGAGAGCAGCTGGGTTTCCTCCTGCTCTTCCTCTCTCTCCCTTTTAGTTGTGGATTTCAATCAAAAACCTGTCCTGAAATATGCTGTTAGCTGGTCAGCAACCAGCCTTTACAGTAGCTCGCGGCATTGACAAACTGAATGCTAACAACTGGCTAACCATTTCCTAGATATCTAGTGACCCCCCCGCATAAAGAACCATCTTCTTTTTCAAAAGAGCAGTGCTGTGAGAGCCTCGCTGCTGGCTCCTCTCAGCATTCCAAACTGGGCAGTGGGTACCCAGCTGTTCCCAACTGGGATGGAGCAGCACGACCCACTGCTTTCATTGTCTTATCCCTGGGCCTCAGGCCAAGCACAGAGCCGTGCAGACTTGAGTGTAGTTTTCCATGCGGCGTTGGGTGTAGGAAGAGGGCTGAGTTTGCTGCTGTTTAGTTTTCCCTCTGACTTTTCACTTTTTGTCAGTGGTTCCTCTGCCGTTTCCTTCCCAGAACAGCAGCACCGTCAATCTTTGGGAGAGTCTAGGGTTTCGGGCAGGCACACAGTAACGATTTAAATTTGGACGCGGAGTCTGTCGCTGCCACTCCCTTTCTTTCCCCTTCTCTGCTGTCCTGCAGTGTATTGCTGCCCAAATAGAAAACATATCATCACTTTTCTATGTTTGGGCTTTTTCCCCTAGCGACGAGGCTGATAAAGATGGCAGTTCTGGCTCTGGCTCCCCCGCATCTGCATGTGATCATGATGCGATACCATTGCTGGCAGCAATGTAGCCAGCATGGCTACATGGCAGCATGGCTGCAGCCTGGGCTTCGTACAGCACCTTCAGGAGACTTTGCTGGCCTCAGGGGCTCTGATGCTCACGTTAAAGCTTATTTAGCAGCTGTGCAGGAGTGGTCAGGACACCTGAGCTTCCCTGGGTTTACCTGCTGGCCTTCTGACATGTAGGAGCGCTCATGGCCATGGGTTCCAGTTGTGGCCAAGCCATTATGTCACAGGGCTGCATGTCTTGGGTGCAGGCTCTCATGGAAAGACCCAGGGAGCCCCAAAGTCCCAATTTCTGGGTCCTTGTGCTCTGTTCCTTCAGGCCCTGATGTGTGGCTGACTGGCAGAGATGTGAGCGGTGGCCAAGCTCCCACACCCAGCAGTAGAAAACAGGGCTTACATTTGGCATTGAAGCAGAGTGAGCAGAGTGGGTGATTGCTAAATTAACTTGTACATGGTTTGTTGTTTGTTTTTTTTTTTCTCAGTGGGAAGTATGCGTATTTTTCTCTATTGGAAATAAACCTATTTATAGGTAAGGATAATTTAATTATCTAGTCTCTTAAAAGAAGAAAAGGCTGTGGTTTGTAGGTCCTCAACTTGCCAATAATCACTGACAGATCAACTCCTTCAATAGTGGTAGAATTTTTCTTAAAATAACAGATATAGTGCACAACACGTTGTCAATAGTTCCCTCTAAGTGTTTGGCTTATACCATTTCTTTAACAATGAAAATAATCACCTTTCTGTATTTTTAGCTCAGAATCGGTTTCTATTAAAAAAGCAACTTACACTTAATTGTAACCCAGCATACCTTCATAGTGATTAGCTCCTGAGGATCATTTACTCTGCAAGCTAAAGTTGGTTCTGACTTAAGGCCACTTCCCTGCTGGCTTAGTAAATCTTGACTTAAAGTTGGTGGCAGTGAGTTATTTTGGGTTCAGATCTACCCGAGTGCAAAACAACTTGTGTCATTGCGTATTCGGGTTAGGCTCAGAAGGCAGCCTCATTGCCTCTAACATGCATCCTGCTCGTGCTCCCTGTTTGTGCACTGAAGTCAAGGGAAGCTCCAAAACTCCCTGGGCTTTGTGGATGCTGGAGACATGCAGCAGTCCTCCTCCAAGCTGCGTGCTGACTTTTGAGACCCAAGGTCTCTGTCATATGATTCTATGACCCAACATTTCCCAGACAGGCAGAACAGAAGAAATCTGGTTGTGTCATCTCTTCCTGTGGGGTCAGTTTGCGTATGGGTGTGTACACATGTGGATGTTTGTTGGGTTTCTCCACACATTCCCTTTGTTTTTGTAAAGGAAGGTGAACCCCTTTCCTTTTCCTCGTGTTCTCCCACACAAAGGCAGTGTCTCCACATGTGTGACGTGTGGCCCCAGAGGGCTTTCCATGCTATGCGACAGGGTTACTCCATCTGGAAGGCATTAGCAGCTATGAAGCAGCAGCATTTCTCTTAGGAAAAGGGCTGGAGGGAAAGGAAGGGGCTTCCCAGCTGTCATCTCCCAGCACTCTCTCTATTTTTTGGCGCCTCTCACACCATTTCCAGGAAAGCACTGTTGGTCCTGCTTGCACTGTGAGATGGGATACAGGCTCCTGGGGCTGGGGGGGACCTGCTGGGCTGATTCCATGAGTAAGTGGATAAAAATATCCCAGCGCAGCCTCCCCTCATCCAGCCCAACTTGGAGGGACTTCCCACGCCCTGCTTCTGTCTCACCCTCAACTTGAAAGGAAGCGGACCAGGGTCAGGACTTGTTGGCTATGGAGACAGCTTTCTCCAGGACTCGTCCTCCCCACCTCCAAGCATTGGTGCCAGCCTTCCCCATTTGGCAGCCGCAGCCCTGCCAGTCTCATTGGTGGCTTGCACAAGCCTTGCATTCTCCTCCCTGGGAGCCGCTCTGGCGGGAGGATGAGAACAAAAATCTCTTTTTCCCTCCCCACAAAGGCTCCGCAAGCCCTGGCCTGGCAGCCTAGGGCAGGAGGAGAGCATCGTGAGGGGGGCAAGGCTTGGAGAGCCGCCCAGCTTTCCTGGGAAGAATGGTTCGATGCTGGGGAGATTTCTTTTTGCCTTTTTTTTTTTCCTTTTCTTTTCTTTTGGAAACATTGCCATGGTGACCTGAGGGGAAGAGACTGGCTTCCATTAGCTTAATGAGTTAAAGCTGCTGAGAGAGAATAGGGGGAGGTAGGTGGGAGCTGCTTGGGAATGCCCCTGCCTGGAGCCTTGCACAAGGGGAGGGCTGTCTTGTCCTGCTCCTCATTTCGCAAGGACACTGCTGGGCTTGTTCCTTCTTTTATTTTTTGAGGTTTTCTTTTTAATTTATTATTATTTCTTCTCTGCTTTTTCTATTGTTTTTTCTTCTTTCCTTCCTTCTCAACGGAGGGAGGGTATGGGTTTTAGAACACTGTGGGTGCCAGCAGTGCGACCACAATGCTGGAGCAAGTAATGACATCTAGTGCTTCCCACCCCTGCTCCCAACACTTAGCATCCTGGATCCTACCTGCAGTGGGAAGCTTTTTCAGTCCAGGACGGGCTTACAGACATTGATTCCCTTCTCTGAAGCTGGAATCAGGAGGAGGCTTGGGCAAGGGGAAGCCCAGTCAGGTGCTTAGAGGAACAGTGTGTCATTCAGGATGGGATGACAGGTGCCTTGCTCACTGACACCAAGCCCACACTGGCTGTCATCGCTGCAGGCTGCCAGGAATGAGAACTAAGACGTGTCAGGCTTCTTTCTGAGAAATGGGCTGGGCTGTTCCAGACCTGCCATGAGCAGCCCTCCCACTGCCTGGCACCCAGGCAAACACCAGGCACCAGCTCCTTTCCCTCAGGGGAAGGGTTGGGTGTGGGAAAACGTGATCCAGAGCATACGGCTGGGTGTCTTGGTTGGCTTTTGTTTTCTTTTGCAACCTTCAGTGTGGCATTTCCAAGGAAATTTGTATTGTATGAGACCATATAGTATTGTTATGTATTTTGTAGATGTTTTTGAATAGGCCCCATTGCCTCCCCATAGGCTGCAGTGCTCTTGGTTGTGTGCCCCACGCTGCAACTGGCCTCTATCCCCAAGCTTTAGAGGGTTTTTGATCTCTCTGTGCTCAGACCCATCTCCCTGTCTTGGCAGCGTGGGACCTGGGGATGGTGGTGAGGTAGCTGTCCTTCATGACCCTTAAATGAAGCACAGGAAGGGGCTCTTGTCCCTTCTGTTCTCCCAATGATGTTCTGACAGTGCTTGCTCAGCCTGGAAGTTGCCTTCAGTGTTCATTTTGAGGGATATAAGAATACAGCCTTCTGTAGCCCTGTGGGGAAGCTGCTTGTCGACTCCCCGCAGCATCGTGCTCTCCAGAAGTGCTACATCTGCATTGTTGCCTCCTACTGGGAGGATCAGTGGGAATGGTGGCTTTTGTGCCATGGTAATGACTTACCCCCTTGTCTGCAGTGGAAGTAGCAGCCAGTGGATCGCGGTGAGGATGTCTGTGTCACCGTGACAGGGACATCCTGCTGGGTCAGCTTGCCATTGTGCCGCTCTTCCCTTGCGCCCGGCTTCCTCCCTCCTGCTGCCTCTAAATATAGCAAGGGAGAGATGTGGGGTCCCCGCAGAGGGGCTGTACTGGAGACACTTCCCTGTCCAGGTGGGCTGGGGTGTTTGCAAGGTAGTGGCTTTTGTTTTAAAAGGGAAGGATCAGGAGCTGAAGTTGACCCTTTCCTGTGTCTACCACATCCATACTGGGGTTTTAAACACATCAAGGTTGTTGTCTATCTGCTTTTTAGAAGGTTTACCTTGCCTTAACTTCACTTGCAGTGAGGTCAGCAAGAGCACTCATGTCACGCATGCCCATTACAAATGGCTTTGTAATGGAAAATAGAACCCATTTACAAAATGGCAGACCCACAATACTTAAGAATATTAGTTAATTAAAATACACCAAACCTATGGGCTACGTGAGGAGAAAGCAGTATTTCTGGAGCAGGAGCCAAGTGATGTGTAACTGAGCTGGCAGCACTTGGCCATTGAGAGCACTTGGGTGACCCAGCTCTGGGTTCCTTGGTGAAGGAGCTTTGGTTTCCCAGCGCCCTGTGTCTGGTGTCCCAGCATTGGAATAGTTGAGAAGCAAGTTTGCTGTGAGAGTTTAGAAAACTTCACTGTGGAAGAGCCTCTAAAAAACAAACGCTAGATTGTATTAAATGAGATGCTTAAGCAGTGCTTTTCCCTTAGTTTTGTGATGGGATAAATATCTGTGTAATGTATTATATAAACAAACCATATGCCCTGTTGCTTGTTTAAAAAGATAACGCTAACTCATCATTTTCATTTCCTCTGCTTAAGTATTTAAAATAGGGTGCCATGGGAATTCCTATACTGCAGCTTTCAGGATGCTGTAGTGCCTTTGTCTTCCCCGCTATGCCCTCTTCCTAACAGTGATCAAGCAATTTTGGAGGTGGTTGCTTTTAAAAGGTTTGGTGTTACCTACTTGGAGCACTCTGAGGTCTGACTCTCCCGTGTGCTGTGTGGTTTGCCAGGGTGCGAGCATCCCACTGAACAGTGAGGGTTGGCTCGGGCTGAGGGAATCTCTGTGAGCAAAGACACCCCAAAGGTGCTTGCTGACAGTAATAACTTTTATTTTAATGGGAGGAATAGTAGGGTGGAGGTTTGGACCTGAGGATGTCAGTGTTGGTGGAGCAGCAAGCAGTGTGAGATGCAGTGGCTTTGCTGCTGCCATGTCCACCGCTGCCTCTGCTCCTCTGTCTCCCAGCACTTAATTATGCACACCTGTAATGAGCAGCGATGAGCAGCTAACATGCCTGGCCACAGTGAGATGCTCCCACAGATCATCCCATGTTAACATCCTTACCTCTTGCTCTGCCTTGCAGGAATCTACATCCTGATTGCTGTTGGTGCTGTCATGATGTTTGTGGGCTTCCTGGGATGCTACGGCGCAATCCAGGAGTCACAGTGCCTTCTGGGGACGGTAAGGCTCGGTGCTTTGGCTTCTGCCCAGCAATGTGGCATCAAGTGGTCCCTGTGCCACTTCTTCCCTACCCTATATCCCCTGCCGTTTCTCATTTCAATCTTGGTTTGGAGGCTGTTGTGGAGATTCCAGATCTTAATGTTTTTTGCCTGTTAGGAGGACTAGGAAACAGCGAAGGTTTCCCACAATATCTTAGTGAGATTGTCAAGGTAAATCCTGGGAAACCCAGTGCTGCAGAGCTACAGGTGTCCTTGATGTCAGGCAGCAGCTCGGATTCCTGGCACAGTGTGAGCTCATTTGCACAAAGTGCAGCCACACCAAAAACTTGTGCCTCCGGAGAGGGACATGCAGGTACTTGCAGCAAGTTCTCACATGCAGTTCAGCTTCAGACCAGGTGCCAGGCTTCGTAACATTGCCAGGTAGTGGCTGCAAGCCTCAGGGAGGTGCTGGCTGCAAGATGCTACCAGTGTGGAAGACTGTGACCCATGATTGCAGACCCTGATAGGACAGAAGGAACAAGAGCTTTCTTCCCCTTACTTTGAAGATCACTTACCCCCAGGTTGCTTCTGTATCCACACGGGCTCTAAGGAGGGGGCTCTCGTCAGCTTTTATAAGGTACTTTTGTACATTAGTGGATGAGAGCAGGGTTTTGCTGCAGGCTTTATCAGTGCTACAAGGAATAGGAGGAGCCCCTGCGCAAATCTGACAGCGATGGTTGCAGCAAGGTCTGACAGCTTTGGGTTGTTTTTTTTGTTAGCGTGAGCGATTACAGAATCTGAATTACCCCTCATACCCTCTTGAAGTTGGAAAGAGGATTAGGAGGGCAGATGGTACTACGTACCTGCAGCCCAATGGGGAAGCTGTCTGCTTTGGCTGAAATTAGCAGCTCGAGCTGCCGGGTGCTGCTTGCATGTGCTCATGCTGTGGCCTGCCAGGAAAAGGCTGGAGATGCTTTCTGATGGCCCTTCCTGCTGGCCAGAGCTCCCACTGGGCTCGAAGGATATTTAGGGCAGCATACTTGGGGTGCTCTGCAGGAATGACCCAGAGACCTCGGTCACCCAGCCAGGAGCACCTCCATACGTGCCATGGTATAGAGCTGTACCCGCGGTGCTTTGCAGCTGGCAGAACTGTGCCTGCAGAATGCTTGATCCCTTGATCTGGGCTGAACAAGCCACCCCTCCTCAAGGGGTACCACCATGAAAGTGAGCCCTCCCGCTGAGTTCTGTGTGAGCTCTGCAGCACCCCAATTCCAGTCTGATGGATTGACCACCACAGGATGTTCCTGAGATACAAACAAGGAGGAGGAGGAAGGCTTGGTGTGGTGACAGGGAGGAGTGTGGGAGCTGCAACAACAGGGCGAGGCTGTGGGAAGACATCAATTTTTATATTTATTCAAAAAACTGCAGTAGCTTTGCAGAGCTGAGAATGCCGAGAGAGCTGGCCGTTAATCATCCCCTGAAGCCCTGCAGCTCCTCAGCAGCCAGAATGTGCTTTTAACCCTGCGCTGGCAACTCCCACCCTGGGGCAGGATGGGGGGACTGGCTGAGAGTTTCTGCAGCAATTGGTTTGGTGATACTGGAGCATCCTTGAGCCTGCTGTCTCTGGGGGGGAGAGGGGCTCTGGTTATCTCTCCTCAGCTGTGCCAGCATGGAGCTTGGGAATGGAGTAGCATCTGGTAGCTTGTAGGATGATGTGTTTGGGATAAGTGCGTGACAGACCTTGCTTGGGTCTCCTCCATCAGAAAACCTGCCGTGCACCCCTCCCGCCTTATTGCTTCTTCAGCCTGTACAGGTGTGCTTAAGTGTCCCCCTCCCACTTTGTCTCCACAGTTCTTCACCTGCCTGGTGATCCTGTTTGCCTGTGAGGTTGCAGCTGGAATCTGGGGATTTGTCAACAAAGACCAGGTAAGGCAGTTCCACGTCCTGTGACTGTGGGATGGGGAGGCTGTGCAGGCACAAAGGCCGGGTTAGAAACAGCTCCTGGCTGCCAGCGGTGGGGAGCGAATTTGAGTTTGCATATAATGCATGCCATGGCAGAAGGTTGGGCCTGCTCAGTTCTTACATAGCTCAGGGCTGTGGTTGGAAACACCCTTACACCGAGAGCATGACTTCACCAGAATAAACTCCCTGGCTAAATGTACTGCTATGCAGACAGCGTGCTGTTCCCAAGCAAATTCACCTTTGCACATGTTGGTTTGTGAATCCTGAGCAGTTAAAGATGTATGAGTGAAGCAGCAGAGCAAGATGGAGGCAGGGTGAGGAGGGCTGTGACTGCTGCTCTGCATGCAGGTGGAAAGCTTCAGGTTATGGGAGAAACTTAGGGTTTGCCCACGTGAAAGCAACGACCGCAGTCGCTCACAATGAATTTCACTGTTTGAAATGGGTGGGGCAGCTGTGTGTTGGCCTTTTCAGCCACGATAAGCAAGCTGCTTGGAAGCCTCTGACAGCTGGCTGTACCCCAGTATTGTGTGATTGCATCTCGTGGGCTGGGAAGGAAAAGATGGGCGCACCAAGGGCACACTCAGGAGGATGAGGCAGAAAGTCTGCCTGGGCCAGCACCCTGGGGGACAGCAAGTGCAGCAGGCACAAGATGCCTCCATGGGACCACAGGCAGTCTGTCTCTGGCCCTGCCATGTTAGTTCTGCTTTAGCTACAGGATCAGGAAGCGATTATTTGTTTTGTTTTGTTTTTTTCCATACCTCTGTACCATAATCAGGGAGTACTGCCCTCCAAACCCAACTTTTTGAGTAATTATGAAAAAATGCTGGGATAAGCGATTGATATGGCATTGCTTTTTGCTGCAGTCCCTTTATTTGTGTGCTAATCCATCGCATGCCGCAAAAACAGGTGTTCTGGAAAGTGCTTTCCTTTCCCATACTTGCCCATATTTTTTTCTTTTGCCTGTCCTCCTTTCATCGCCCTCCCAAATTATTGGTAAGTGTTGGAGGATGAGCCATGAGGTCAATTTCCCTGAAAATGAATGGGGCTTTTTTCCTGGTCTTCTTTTTTTCTTGCTTGGCAGAGCAGATGCTGGTGGGTGTGTGCAGTCCACCGGGCCAGCTGGCTGAGCTGGGGCATGGCTGTTAATTCTCCAGCAGCCATTACAGGATGGGGACATCCTGCCCCATGATAGACGAGGCTTTCCCCATAATAAGAAGGGTCCAAACCTATTAAAACAGCATGTCTGCCTGTAAGTGCTGTCTAGGGGAAGCTGCTGGGTGGGTTTCCTTATTCTCAGGCTGAAAGGAAGTTTTTCTGGTCTTTCTTAGATAGCCAAAGACGTGAAGCAGTTCTACGACCAAGCGTTCCAACAGGCGCTCATGGCAGATTCAGACTCGAACAACGGGAAGGCTGTGGTGAGGACTTTCCATGAAACGGTGAGGCTCCAGCTGCACACAGTTGGTCGAGGCAGCTGCTGGGGAACGGGGTCTATCGTGCCACACTGTACTTAAACAGCTCCCCAAGGAGAAAGAGACATTAAATTCACCTGCAGAGCAGGGAGTGAGGACAGCACTGCGTTATTAGTGGTTAGGGTTGAGGTGAAGCAAGTCTGTTCTTGCTAGGCTTTTGCTGCCTGCTTTCCAAGCTCTATGGAGAAAAAAAAAAAAAAAGAAAAAAGCTCCTCTGCGTAGGAATTTCCTTGCAGCCAGAGGAAATGAGAATGTGGGAGGAAGGAGGAGAAACTGTGGTCAGGAAAATGGATAGGAAAAGCAGTGTCCAAAGCAGATGATGGTTCATTCAGGCCCTAGCCTGTAAGGCGACCTCTTCTTAAATGCCGAGTAACAGAGCTGCACCTTCTTATATGTTCTGTCCTTCACACTGTCTGAAGAAGTGTGGCCTGAGCTTTAACAAAACTGCTTTTAATTTACCTCAGCACTCTAAATCAAGTAAAACTCAGTGGAAGACAAACGTTGCTCTGAGCGGCTACATTTGAGACTTCCCTCTGCTCAGCAGGAAGTAAATTTCTGGAGAGAGCTGTATTCATTCTCCTCCAGGATATGAGGCCAGACATGTCTGGGATTACTGTAGGAAGCAGCTGCCCTGCATGTGAAGAAAAAAGTTGAATTTGGAAAGTTGTTTCTTCCTCTTGCCTTCCTCCCCTTCCCCCCCCCGCTCCTCACACACATCCAAGATGCCTCCAAAGTCTTGGGTGGCTTTTGAAGATGTTTAGTGGTGAGGAGAGGGATTGCTCTCTTCTAACCTGTTTTTTCCTTGTCTTTGCAGTTGGACTGCTGTGGTCCTGATGCTGTGGTTGGAACACTCACTCCTCTGTGGAGAGATGACCTGTGCTCAAAGGACTTCCTGAAAGGCTTGCTGCAGGTAGGACTGGCTACTCTGCCCTTAGCACTGCCACAGAAAGCTGAGGCTTTATTTGGGATCTGGATACAGGGTAGAGCTGTTGTTTATTTGGAGATTGTGTAGAGGGACATCGGGTTCCTGTTGATACTTCCTGTGGTGCTCCTGCTTGAGGAGCTCGCATCCAGTGGGGAGTCCTAGAGCCATAAACGTGAGTGGGACAAGGGAAAAGCGGGGACCTCAGAGTGCTTTTTTGGATATCTGGGGAAGGTGGGAGAACAGCAGGTACTGACCGTGTTGGTTCTCTGCTTCAGGCTGACGCAAGCTGCCACAAAAAGATTGACGAGCTCTTCTCTGGGAAGCTGTACCTGATCGGTATCGCTGCCATCGTGGTTGCTGTCATCATGGTAAGCATCACCGCAGTGGGGATGGGAAGTGGGAAGCTAGACCCCCACCCAGCAGACCAGAGCCCTCTGCACCGCAGCTGCTCTGGTACACAGCAGGACTGCAGGCTTCGTGCCCCCAATATCTTGTTGGAGTGGGTGCCCAGGCAGTGGGGTGAAGCAGGACCACACACAGGCCCTTCTGGAAAGGTAGGGGGCTGGAGCTCATCCATCCTCACTGCCTCCAATGCTGGTCCTTCCTCCTGCCGTGGTGCCTGGCCTCTGGGGTCCTGCAGCAGGAAGGAATCTTCTCCCTGGTGTTCAGTGGCACTCGGGATCTTATCTCAAATTGGCCAGATCCGTGAAGAAATGGCAGCAAAAACATCTCTGCCTTATCTTTGGCATGAGAGTGTTTACTTGGAGGGTGTGGAACGTGAGAATGTCTTAATCCCTAGCTTCAAGAGAGGGGAGCTCCCATGTCTTGGGGATCAGCACCTCACTGGTGGCTTTGTGTCTCCTGACAGATCTTCGAAATGATCCTGAGCATGGTGCTGTGCTGCGGCATAAGGAACAGCTCCGTCTACTGAGGCGTGAGAGCGGGGAGGGGAAGGGGGGAGCAGGGCAGACGGCGCTGGAGGGGACCCCAAGTGCCACCAAGTGACCAGGAGACATTTCAACAAAAGACAAAGAAAACAATGTATATAAATACTTCCAATATTACCATACAGTACTTATCATTTTTATTTTGAAGTACTTTTTTTTTTTTTTTTTTTTTTTTTTTAAATAAATAAAACTTTCCCGTATCCTTGTGGCTCAGTTAGTTACACATCACTTTTGTGTGATAGGGAAAGCTGCTGTAGCAGATCTAATCCTTCCTCCCCCTTCCCCAGCCCCAAAATTCAGAAATAACAGTGGTGGAGGATGTACAGAAGAGAAGGCTGCAGCCTGTTATCAGAAATCTTTGCCTTGCTTTTTACTATTTCAATACAGACTGTTTTTTTTTTATTATTATTATTATTATTTTTATATATGCATAGTTTGATGCTGAAGCTGGATTTAGCTTTTTTGGTCATTTGTTTTCTTTTCCTACCATCATCCTAATTCCCAGCATTTCCACACTGTCGTCTGGGAAAGCCAGGAGACAGGAAGGGGAGCAGACCCAGTTGGCTGGGTGCAATGTGTCCTGGCGAGATGGAGGTGAATGCTCCTCTCAAATCTGTTTGCATCGCTAGGTTATCTATTACCACAGGTCACACTGACATTTTTTACTCTCTGAAAGTAGATGATCTTTATAGTTGTTTTTTTTTTTCTTTTTTTTTTTTTTTTCTTTTTTTTTGTTAGTTTTTCTGTAAGCTCTGACTTTATAAATTGGCTCATTTCCAGCGATCTGTCACGTTAAAGGGTCAGTGGCTGGGGATGAATTGAGTCCCGGTTCTTCTAACAGAACATCCTGAAAACTAAGTTGTTCTATCTTTTTTTTTCTTTTTTTAAACCTCGCTGAATGTTTATAGACATAAATTTCTGGAGTGAATCTAGCGTTGTACAGAGCTTTCCAACTGACACTTAGATACAAATGATATTGGGGGGGGAAAAAAAAAAGCAAGATTTTTTAAAAAAGAAGAAAAAAAAAAGTCCTTAACCTTAAAAATTCTACATTTACACACTGCAGGGGTTCCCAGCTGTATACATATACGCTTTAAGATTTCATCTTTGCATCACTCTTTTGCTCGGTGAAATTTTCCCTGCTTCAAGTATATTGTCGCACTCTGTAGCATTGCTGGGAAAATTTAATAGCCTGATTTTTGCAAAAGAATTTTAAAAATTGTTTCTCTCTTAAGACCTTTCATTTTCAGTAACAGTACCTAGAGATCAGCTTACCAGAACAAGGGAATTCAGGATTATTGCACCAGTCAAATACTTTCCTGTGCTCTGGTAAGCGCTGGTTGCCAATTAGATGTATGTGGCTTCTGTTGTATGCCACTCTTACCGTGTACATAGAGGGGAAGAGTGACCCGGGATCTATGTAATAAAATCAGAGTGTCTCTAAAAAGATGATCTATGTGTATAGTTCTATAGATATATATTTTTAAGCAAAGCTTTTTCCTTAGTCCAAATGGGCACCTGAGCTGGAAATCTTAGCATCTCTCAGCTCTTTGCCACATCGAAGCAGGAAAGGGGAAGATGTAGAACTTGCAGTCGCCTTCCTCACTTCAGGAATATTTCTGTTTCTTTGAGGATTTCACTCTCCCCTTACCTTCAGGTAGTGGGGAGGAGCTCCAAATCAGATGAGGAGAGAGAGATGTGGTCAGTATGAGCACCTTGTCTGTGGCACGTGGGTGCCAAAATGGAACAGGAAATTCCTGCAGTGGGGCAAGCTGATCCCTGCAGTGGTTTTTCTCCCCTTTCTCTCACCCCCTTCCCATTCCTGCCTTTTGGTATATAGGGCCTTTAAGAATTATATAGAGGGAGAAAAATATATAAAATTGCTCTAGGTAAGAGGAGGACGTGCTTCAACAGACCTTTGTTTTGAGGGGGTTTGGAGGAGAAAAGATTCAGCCTTAGAAACAGCCTTAAAGCAACACTGCCCTGAATGTCCACTTTGTGCACGTGGAGAATGAGGCTCGGGTTTGCAGTAGGTAACCCCTTCCAGGCTCCCCAGCATAGCTCCTTCAGGTCATCTACTCTGTGGCTATAGATGTATGCATCGGCCAAGCATGTGTGTTTACATATATGTGCATCAGGATTGTCAGCATACAGAATGGATGTGTAACTCGCCGCCTTTTTCGTTGACTGTTGATAAATGTGTATAAATATGCCATTAAGCATTTCAATTCTGTTTTCTTTCCTTGTACCGTGTTTTTGATATTGTTCAGTATTCAGTTGACGCTGTGTAAGTAGCTGCAGCTCTGTTTGAAGATGGACTGGGTCTCCCTGCAGAGAACTCGATGCAGGTCAGGCACGTCCTTGGATGGTATAGCTTCAGGGATCCGGGCTGTCCCGTGCAGGAGCAACTGGGAGAAAAGCGGTGCTCGCTGAGGGAGTTGGGGCTGTGGGAGCAGAGAGAGCAGCAGGATGTCTGCTCAGACCATGTGCTGCCTCCTGTCCTTGTGGGTGCTGATGGGGATGTCACGGGAGGGGCTGAAGGAGTTCTGTGGGGAGAGGGGTGCGCTTTCTTTGGAGTTCAGCTGAGAGTCCCCACGTTCAATTGTACGGTTTGACCCAGAGAGGTTGTAGATGAAATTGTGGGTGATCCATACAAACCCTCCCTCTCCAAAGAAGCATCTTTCTGAAGCAAGAGGCAGCAAGCTGCAAGCCGAGTGAGGGGGAGGAAGGAGGCTGTGGGGAGGAGGTGAGTGAACTGTCCAGGTCTGAGTTCAAAGACCACATGGAAAAGTCAAACAGAGCTGCTGACAGCTCAACTGAATGCTTGGGATTTTTTCATACTGTGGAGCATGCCACAAAGCAGTGTGTTTAACAATTTCTTTTTGCCTTTTTTTTTTTTTTTTTAAAGAAACAAAACAGAAATCAATTTAATAAACATTTCTCATAGTGTGCATAGTGTGATGAACCGCTGCAATTTTACAACCAGTTAACCTTAACACCAGGATGCTTTGTGAACCAGGCTTCAGCAGCGTGGGCTTTAGCAGCCTCAGGGAGGGGGCGGCAGGCTGGGGATGTGGTTGGAATGGAGCTGAAGAGTGAATGGGGTTGCAGCTCCGGGGGAGCTAATGTGTATTGCAGAAAGTGTGACTGTTGAAATTCAGGGTTGGGGTTGTGGTGGCAATGGCATGCATGCCTAAGGGGCTTCTAAAGTGACCTGAAATAGGGAAATAGGCCCCAAAGCCCTCTGCTGCCTTCCATCTTGGGGCTGTTTGTACGGATGGTCTGGTAGAGTCCCTGCAGCTCCCACAGCCTGCTGCTCTGTGCCATCAGAGGAGCAGCGAGGGAGGAGGTCGAGCATGCGATCCAGCAACCACCTTTCTGTCTTGTCCTGGCTTGGACTCCTTGCTGCATTTGAAGCACGGCTGTCCTGCAGCCATCGCCTGTGCTGGTGCAGAGAGGGACGGAGAGCCCTGCTTACGGCGGCTGCGCCTGTGCTTATGAGATCGTGCCCATCTGTTGTTCTTTCACTTGTTTACCTGAATGTTAATGGAGTCGGACATAATGACTTCTGGAAAGAAAGAAAGAAAAAAAAAGTGATATTTAAAAACAATTAAAAAAGAAACAAAGCAAACCACTCCCTCGTTAGTGGATTTTTGATGATGTGTTGTCAAATCTTGTTTCTTTCCATCGCGTACCGATTTCTGCCACATCTTCCAAGGAAACAGGGTTGTCTTGTTCTCGCTTCAAAGCAGGACTCGGGCTGCAGGGAGTAGCAGCTAAGGCTGCAGTCCTTAGCTGACCTTCCAGGTGGTTTCCCGTGAGTGTGATGCTGTTTGCTTTGTGCCATACAACATTTGAACTGTGGTGCTGCTCCACATGGGGATGAAATTATGCCTGCCTTTTTAGAGCTAATGTTACACTGATGTGAATTGCTGTCAGCCTTGAGCTGGTGTTAAACAGGGAGAGAGGCGATAGTGGAAACAAACTGGCAAAGCACAGCACATATCTGGCATCTGGGCTGTATGCCTTGGGACTCAAGCCTGGAAACATAGCTGGGATCCTAAAGCTTGCCCAGCTGAATGCTGTGCCCTGTTGGCACTTCAGGTCTAAGCATTAACACGTGCTTGAAGCAGATCAGTTGTATGTGATGCTTGAGCTGAGATGCTAAGAGAGAAATGGGCAAACCAGGCCCTTTTAAGGTGTTGTTCAGGGAAGGAGCTGGTTGTTCTCGGAGAACAGCGGTCCTGCTGCGTAGGAGCATGTGAGCAGCATGGATAAACCACTGTGCGGGGAAGGGTGGGTGGAAAGCCTGCAGCCCTGTCCTTCTCAGATTACACCAGCAGCCACAGCTTGGCCTTTTTTTGAGAAAAAGTTTCTTATCCAGAGGGTTGAAGGACTCAGAAAGGAAGGGCCAACTCACTGGAGGTGTTACTGGAGACTCCTGATTCCTAGGAATATTAACTTGAAAATCATGTTTCGGAGTTTTTTTGGTTTTTTTTTGTTTTTGTTTTTTTTTTTTTTTGGTCAAACAATTGTATACTAATTTAGGCTTTTTCCAGCAGAATCCTTTTCGTTCATCCTCTGCCCCCACCAACTGTTTTTAAAACAACTCTCTAGAGCATTTCTAATGAGAAGTTTTGGAGGTATTTTTTGCTTTGGGCAGCTCTATTTCCTAAGCCTATTCTGGGCTGTTTGTGTTACCAGTAGCAATGTGTCTAATTGCTTCCTACTAAGAGGGCTGGGACTAGCAGCAAAGGTATAAATTGCTGATGTCCATTCTGTGTTTAGATGTTGTCTGAGCTCTAACTACATTGTGCTGTAGTCCCATGGGGTGTTGGGAGCAGGCAGCTCTCCCATAGAGCTGTTTACAGCAGCGGTTGCTGCAGGGGAAGGCACTCTCCCTCCCTCTCCTCCAGCTGCCAGCTCCACTTGCCTGGCTCAGAGATGAAGGATGTCTCAGTTGCTGCACTCAAATTCCTGATCTGAGCCGCCGTGGCCTTTGCTGGGCGTTAATGGGTGCTGAAGGGGAAAGGCAAACATAATTAACTGCATGCCAAGTGCTCGATTAAGTGATAGACGCAGGCTGGAATCCCCTCATCCCGTATGCACCAAACAGAAGTTAAGAGTGCGGTGTTAATTTCTGTGATGTCTGCCTGACCATTCCTCAGTTTCAGCCTGGGGATCATCACGCTGTCCTGCACAGGGCAGGAGCTCAGCAGGAGGTAGATACACAAAGATGCACTCCGGTGGTGTAAACATTTCAACTGACCTCTAGCAGCTTGCCTGATGCAGGCAGCCCGCTGCTTCCATTTCGGAGCCCAGGGAGCTGGAGAAGAAAGAAAACACCACTCAGCTGCTAAAAATGCTGGAAAGCCCACATCTTCCCACATGCAGATACATTACAGTGGGTATTTAACTGCAGCAGCTAGGCATGGGAAGGTGGACTTCCTGCATTTCTCTGCAGGGATTCCATGAACCCCTTTTGTCTGGTGGTTGCAAGTAACGTTTCTTATTACAATGTAATCACTTTTTTTTTTTTTTTTTCATTTTCCTTTCTTTCTAAGTGTTTCTTGGCCCTGTTTTGCTAAGGAATCGCCTCATGTTCAAACAGAGCTTTGGTGAGCACCCAAAATGTGATGGTACAAGGCCAGGCAAATTCTCTCTTACATACAAAATGTCCCTAACAGAAAACAATTGCAGGTTCTCCCTATAGGTTGGGAGTAACTTTGTTATTGGGAAGAGTCAGGTAGTCAGGTTGATACCTGTCCTCATTAAGAATATTGCCTCCACATGAGTTAATTCTACATAGCTCACTTAGCAAGGAAAAAACTCCAATGTGAGTAAACAGCACTGGAATAAATCAAATCTGCTTGCATGAGAGCCAGGGCCAATAAGAAAGCACAAAAGTAAAACAGGTAAGCAAAAACTGATGTAGGAGAAAGGCAGTGTCAAGCACCAAATCCTGGAAACGTCCCACAGGGTTTCAAGGATATTTATAGGCTTTCCTTCTTGTAAATAGGAGAGGTCAGGTGATTATTTCCCCCAGCC
The DNA here is from genome assembly GCF_951394365.1 of Tetrao urogallus. Lineage (NCBI taxonomy): Eukaryota > Metazoa > Chordata > Aves > Galliformes > Phasianidae > Tetrao > Tetrao urogallus. The sequence continues at coordinate 13,812,948 of NC_136819.1, read as the reverse complement.
TTTACTCATTCTGGCTTGGTGCAACTGCAGTCTTTCAGCAGAGGAGGACATGCTGTGCATTGCTGTGCTTGTGATTTTTACCTACAGGAAAATGCTCCTTTCCTTCTCCACTTCCCCTCATGAACTCTGGCATCAAGCTGAGCATGGCCATACCAGACTCATGTCCACAGTTGTTCTGGGTGCATGAGATGGAGAAAATGCATTGGATTGCCCTGCTTGGTCTTCAGTATCACAGTGGCTGCTGCCAGTTTCCTATGCCATGAAGAGAAGGGCAGGCAGACTCTCCCAGCCAGGCTCTGAGCACAGAAGCCTCCAGAGCATGGGCTGGGCTGGAGCCTGCCAATTGAGCAGCGGAAACAGTCACCGGATAGGGGCCAACAGTGGATTTATGTGCAAGAAAGGAACACGGGCTCCCAACAGCAGGGCTGAGTGGAGATGCACTGCTTCCCGCTGAGGCATAGGACCTGTGGAAGAGCTGAGCCTGCTCCAGGCACAGTGTACTTGCTTAGAAGATCTCCTGTGATGGCACACAGAGTCATGTCCAGCCCCCCACCCCTCTTCAAGCCATCTTAGTTCACGCTGGCTAGGGGAAATGCTTTACCATCTGTTCGTCTTTAGGATCTGACTCATTATTTTTATTTCAGCTGTCACCAAGCAATAGCAAAAATCCCAACACAGCAGCACAGTCACCATCGTGAACTGTCTTGTCTTCAGTCAGCAGAGAAAAGAACAGCTCATTCCCAGTTCTCTACAGTGTGTGAGACTCATCTTCTGCACGATGATAGGAAAGGAAAGAAGAAAAAGGGTACAGACAGCTGTTGTAGTAACCTTGGCCATCAACTGCATCCTGGCAAAAAAAAACAACAAACCCACATGCATGGCTTATGCTGCTTGTCTCCACCCTTACAAAAATAGGGCATGACAGTGCTTACTACACATCGTTTCCCTGCCTGCTGCTGGTACGCCCAGACAGGGTTATGCAGCAGGCCTCAGCCAGCCTGTGTCTCGCCTGCCCAACACTTTCCTTTGCCTATGACTGCCCTCCTCACTTCTGTTCCTGCTCACATGCCAGAAGGCTCTGCTTTCTTCTCTCTTCCCTCCAGCCAGGAACCCATCTGACTGTGCCTGCGCTATATATATATATGTATACGTTTAAGGAAAGGGTCACCAAATGGGGAGACATCTCTAGAGCCGCTGTTTTAGAACTCCAGCATGGCTCGAGCCAGGCAAAAGACATTTTATGCTAACTTTGGTGCTGCTGCCAAATGTGTTCCGAGAGGCAGCCCTCATCTCATAAATTACTGCAGTTAGCAACGCTCCAGAAGGCAGGAGATATTTAAAAAACTGACAATGCAAATGAAATAGCTTATGTGAGGGATGTCTTGTGGTGAGGCCCCTCTTGAAGGGACTCAGTGTGACCTTCTCACGAGCAGTGCAGCCTCACCTGTGGCACATGCATCTGCAAGGGGTGCAACGGGGTGTGGATGGCATGGCTGTGTGTGTGTGAAGGTGCCATGGACACCAGACGAGATAGGGCTGCATTATTAGAAAGATATTCCATGCTTCACAATCACGCCTTACTGATGTCATTGTTTTTTGTCAGCACATACATTTGTGAACAACTATTTTCAAGGATGACGTGCAGTAAACGTTCATAAAAAATCTCTGACAAACACCTTGAGAACTCGCTAAGAATTGGAACTGCTCCCACTGAACTACACTGCTGCATCAGTTTCACAAAAGCAAGGTCAAGCATCCCACTAGTTTCATGTTTTGTTGCTCTCTTTGATGTTTTAATAATAAGTTGTTATTTATATACATTTACAATATATATATACATATATATTTTAACAAGGGCTGCTCCGAAAGTAATGCCTCCTGTTTTATTACATTGGCCCATGATGTCAGGGGTGGATGGTGGTGGTACAGGAGCAGAGGTTGAACCTTCCCACCAGTATCTCATTACATGTTGTTGGCATGTGACACATGGCAGCAGAGGGGCAGTCTGACGAAATGGCGTCTGACACGGAAGTGCAGATGAAGCAAAGATGTGTCACTAAATTCCTCCCTGCACAAAAACAAAACAAAACAAAATAAAAAGCAAAACAAAAAAAAAAAAAAACACTGACATTTATCAATGCTTGTGAACATTTATGGAGTGCAAACAGTGCGTGTGAGCACTGGCCTGGAGACCCGATGTGGCTGAGCACTGCAGGCCACAGCACCCCATGGGAGGGCAGACAGACTGAGGGGAAAGCCGGCTTGGGATGTGCATTTCCACTGCAACACTTTAAGCTTTTAGCTGAACGAATGGGGAAAAGAACCAGGCAGCTTCGGCCAACACCAATAAAACATGTTCCGACAGAATTCCACATCTTGACATACACACAAAAAATGTTCTTCTGGGACAAAGGATGGAAACTTGCTTTTGGCTGGACACTTGTCTCACACTCCAGTGACTGGAGGCTTTCTGGTTATAAAGTACAGCAAATAAAAAAACTCCACGCTTCCTCTGAAGTGCTCACTGCCGCCAAGCCCAAGCGATCAGGAAAAAACCAACGCCTGACACGTTTTTTCCACACGGCTTGGGAGAGGCGGGGCCACCCCCACTGCTTCGCAGGCTGCAAAATGGCGGGCGAACAGCTGGAGGAGGGCAGCGGTGCGGCCTGGGAGCTGTAGTCCCGCCAAGCCGCCGCGCCGCCGCTCTTAAAATGGCCCCCAAAGGGGAAAGCGTGGGCAACTACAACTCCCAGGATGCAAAGCGAGGCGACGCGGAGAGGAGCTGGCGCGCACTTCCGCTTCTTGTTCCTGTCCTCGCCGCTTTGCCTTCTGGGAATTGTAGTCTCAGTGCCGCGTACTCCAGCGCCGTGGCGCTCGGTGGGAACTCGGTGTCCCAGCGCTCCCCGGGCAGGTGCCGTCGCGGCGGCCGTGAGGAGAGCGACAGGCGGGAAAGGCGGGTAGCGCTGTGAGCGGGCGCCGGGCCTGCGCGGCTTCGGGGTACGGAGGAGATCCAGGAAGATCCCGGTGCGGGGAGGGGAGCTGGGCCCTGAGCTGGCAAGGAGTGCGATTGATGGGCCCGCGGTGCCGGGCAAGGCGGTGGGCTGTGCCGTCGTGCTGTCTTTGCAAGGAGAACGGGGTCGCGGCCGAGGTTTGGGGTAACGGAGCTCTGCGTTTGCCTCACAGCTGCAGGAGGGCGAGGCCAGGATGGGAGAGGCTGATGGAGAATGTGCCAGCCAGAGAGACACGGGCCTGTCCGCGCTGTGCCGTGTCCGCATTGCTGTAACGAACGTGTGAGTCTGTCTGGTGTGCTGTCAGCATCTGCGTGTTTGGTATCAATGCTGTTCGTATGTTCTTTCTGTATAAATGTTCTTAGAAAAGAGGTGTCCTCGTTCATAGCCTGAAACAGCTGTCTTGCTCAGCTGTGCTTCTTGGTGTCTCTTTAGAGTTGCACTCGTTTCTTTCATGTGTAATAAAACTAAACAGAAAGATGCAGGACCTTCAGATGATTATGTTGCATGTAGGGGTTGCACTAAAGGCCACGTCTCAAAGGAACCATCAATTCCCTTAGTCAAATACAGCCAGACTGCACAGAACACAGCATTCGGGCCGTTCAGTTCTTTAGAAGTTTCTCCATGTATTAATGCCTCATGCATTGGTGCGTATGACCCTTCTGTACAGACATCTTTGTGGTATCCTGGGTCTCTTTTCCAGTGGCATGCAGTACCTGCAGTGCATAAGTACTACTACAGTTTTCCTTGGCTGCACTTAACTACATTTACAACTACACTGCATTTACTAATTGTTTACTGCACGTGTAAATTACAGCTTCGTTTTTTTAAAAGCCTCTCTTCTGTTGTACAGAATAAGGCTTGGTGGTGTGAATGTGGAGACTGGGTAACTGTAATGGAGCCTGCCCTAGTAGGTTTGTGCTGTTCTTTTGCCAATATTCAGGATTATCTGAAGGCTTTTATGCGATCTCGAGTTTGTGTCAGATTTAGAACTCAGCTCTGTAGCTTTGGATGACTCAGGGAGAAAGAATTATTTTCAAAACTCATTTTAAAACTACATTTCCAGTATCTTGATGGAAATGCTTGTTTTCTAGGGCGGAAGTGCTGAGATCTTTGGTGGCTTTAACTGACCCTCGGGAAGGGAAGCTGACTCAGTCTCAAGAGAAAGTGAGTGACCAGCAGACTTCCCATGTCTGTTTACTGCGGCTTTTCAGAAGAACCTATAATTGTGTAGTTTAACTTAATCTAATAGTAAATGAGAACTCTTTCCCTAATTCACATTTTGGAGAGCTGAACTGAGGTGTATGTTTGCAAACTCTATTTTTGACTGCCCAGCAAGCGGTGGGGTGATCATCAACCACCTCAGTTCCGCAGGGCTGCCTTCAGGCAGGCGATAGGGTGTTTCAGCCTGTACTGAAACTCGGGTCACTGTATCTTTTGATTGACCAAATGGCCAGTTCTTGCTGACCCTTGGTTGCACCCTCCCCTTGTTCCCAGTGTGCTCACACAAGCATGGCATGTGCAGTTAGTTTTCACAATCCCGCTCAATTCATTTCTCAAGCTCGCTCATCATGTGATCGCAACAATCTAGTAATAACATAAAAGCTTAAAGCCAAAGAAGGAGTGGACCTTGTACTTTGTCAGTTCAAAGCTAATGCAAAACTGTAGCCCTGACATGTTAGAGGCTGTTCTGCCACATTCCTTGATCAGCAGCAGTGCCCTTTTTAATAGGTAGAACGTGATTGCAGCTGGATATAAGTTGGCAATAAAGAACTGTAATAGACAAAAGAAAGTGTAAGGGATTAGGATGTGTTTTCATGGATTTATATGGTATGATAAATGCACAGTGTACTTTGGAGAATCACTGCTGTTCTTGGAAGATGTGTGGAACAGTTACGCTCAAAAAACTTATGCTTATTGTTTAGCAATCGGTCTTGCTGATACCTTTAATGAAATTCATTACTAATTTATAATTACTTTGTATTCTTGTAATGAAGAATACAGGGCTTGTGGATGTCTTTAATATTAACGTGCATTCATTCCATGGTAATGTACTCTGATATTGTAATAATTATCAGGCCTGTCCTTGAGTGATGGCCATATGTTGATTCTCATTGTGCAATTGCATTTTCATGCTTCTTTGTATTGTAGGCATTGAAGTTGCCGTGCATTTGGAAAACCACACATACAGCCATTCCTGGGCCTACATCAAGGACCTCAGTGGAGTGATAGCTCAAAGATGGGAGACCAGGATGATGATAAACCCTTCCTGGGCACTGGGGCTGCCAGTGCTGCAGACTACGAAAGAGCTCAGCCCTCTGACGCAGTGTCGCTCAGCGATTCTGATTCTGATGATTTGGGGTTAGCAGATGAAGCAGAAGTTGATACAATATCTCCTGAGGATCCATCTGTAGATGATGGGGATTACAGATCAGGGGACGCTGCTGACCCATCAGACAACACCGAGAGATCTCCTGTTCAGCCGTTCCATCTGAGGGGCATGAGTTCTACATTCTCTCTCCGCAGCCAGAGTATTTTTGATTGCTTGGAGGAGGCAGCCAAATTGTCTGTGCCCTCAATGTCTGAAGATAATGTTGTTGATGGGAGATTTAAACGTCCCTTACCTCCAACTACCATGTCAAGTAATGTGGTACCAGAAAGCCTTGGAAAGCCAACCAGACCAGTGCAGGCTCCCAGAATGTCTCCGGCAGTGCCTGACTACGTGGCACACCCAGAGCGCTGGACCAAATACAGCCTAGATGGGGTGCCAGAGTCTAGTGACAAGACTAACAGGGCAGTGGCCATGGAATTTCTAGAGGGCTTGAAGAAAAGAGGAGAGGAACAAAACTCAGCTGCTCAAGATAGCTACACCCCATATTTCAACCAGGACCCTTCCAGCTGCGGAGCTGGGAGGATTGTATTCACCAAACCTGCAAAAAGGGGTGTTGATGGACTAGAAAAGAAAATATTGGCAGGAGAGGGTGATAAGAAACACATCAAAACAGATCTGAAAGGAAAGACTGATGACTTGAGGGAGGAGGATAAGGTAGAGCTGGGACACTTAGGTGGTGGTAGAAAAGCAACAGAGGAGGAGGAGGGATGCCTGATGGTGGAGAACCTGAATACAGAAGGTGAGCATGGTGTGGGTGAAGAGCCATTAGCAGAAAAAGTTGGATTCCATTGCAGCAAGAAGAGAAATAGGAAAAATTTCCGACCTAAAGTAGATGACGAAGGAGAGGAGGAGGAGTGATGGAACAAATCAGAAACATGCAAGAATTGGTATACTCTTGGATTCTGTTGTTATATATGCTTGGGTTTGTTGTTATATATATATATATTTTTTTAATCAGGGACCCATGTGATACCATTTTGTTTTACTAACGGTTTGCTTTATAGCCACCCAGACCTCTTTCACTTTTAGAAATTAAGCTACTAAAAATACATTACAGACTTTTTGTTAGTGAGAACTCTGCAGGCGAAGGATAGTTGCAGTCTCTCATGAGAGAATATAGCTTGCTTTGTTTGCTTGAGCAGCTCCCTGGGGATTGCTCAAGTCATCATGATCACCATAGAAAAAGACTGTTAGCTAGAATGCTGCAAGGCATCCTCATTACCCCAGACTTTTCTTAAGTCCTGTAGAATCCAGGAACAACAGTGATGAGATTCTCATGTAGAGTTGTTTAAACAATGAAAATAAAACAAAGTCTTCCACTGGATTTGATTTCTCCTGACCTGTCCTTTTTTCGTTCTGTTTGAGATTGAGAGTACAGCATGAGAGGGCCCAGGTGGGAACTGGCAAACCAACTATTTTTTAATGTAATTTCAAATATTTAACTTACTTACTGTAACATGGAAAAAAAGAGGTTAAGAAAATACCATTTTTCTTGCAGATGGGCACAACTTTGCAGAACGTTCTAGTAAAGGCACACTGAGCATCGCTTCAGCCAAGTCTCTTCATGTTGAGTGTAGATCAGTTAACACAACTTCTTTTAGTACTATGATGTGTTGATTTATTTTTTTGCCTGCATATTTGTTTAGCCTTTCCAGATGGCACTACTTCCACGTTTCTTGGTGTACATTTGGTGGGAATCAGGGTGTTTGTAGAACTGGGTGCTTTTTACTTTGGAATTCAATAAACTTTCAGTCGTACTTTGATTTCTGCATCCCTTTGAACTGTACTGATATTAATGCAAACATAGGAGTTCAAATGACTACTCCATTTATTTGAGAACTGTTTAGAACACCTAGAATCTGGAATGTTAGTCTCAGCTTAGCCTCTTGTAACTTTCCTACAGCTTCTTAAGGTTTGGAATCTGAAATTCACATTTTTAAGATTTTGGTGATTTTACAATACATAGAGAATCGCCTGATAGACTGAATCAGATCAACAACAAAAATAGCTGTATCAGAAAGGAAGTGGTTGAGAAGAATACAGCAGGTTGCAGATTGCAATATACGCCTTATTTCCTAACAAACAACGCAGCTCAGTACAATCGTGCTGGTTTTACAACTTACCCTTTGCCTAGAGTGAAGAACATTTAGCACAGGATCCAAGTTCTGTCACTGTTAATGGTGCTGCTATGGTCAGGGGTGCAGCTGGGTAAGCTGGACAATCACTTATTTATGAAGAAGTCATAAGATTAACTTCTATTAATTAAAGACTCCTGTTGAAAGACATTTTGATCACATCTGAGATTTTTTTTTTTCCCCCCAACTCTGTGTTGAGATATCTGGCAATAGAGTTTTCTCCCAACCTATCTTCGTTGTGTATGAGCAGTGTAAAATATGAATGAGGAAATTAAGTTCAGTTGAAACGTAGCACTGTGTGACCACAACCCACTGCTTACTTCCCTTTTTTGACACTATTTACATTGATGCAAAGAAAATTCCTGTTAAAGGACAGCAGTCATGCTCATTTTATTTGTGTATCTCATACAAAATTATAATAAAGCCAGCTAACATTTGTGTGCTAGAAAGGTACATGTCAGTTGAAGTAATGCAAAAAAATGGCCATCAGTCCAAATTCATAGTTTCTAAGAAAATTCTTGCTAAATATTCTTGCTTTTTTTTTTTTTTTTTTTTTTTTTTTTTTTTTTCTCTCCTGAGCTTTGAGAGAAAAACAGAATAAAGTCAGAGAATTGCTTAGATGCAAGGGTGATGTCTTAGAATAGCAGTGTGCTGACAGCAGGTACATGATCTGGCACTGAACTGAAAAAGCAAGCTGCAGAAGCTGGGGGTCTGACTGGAAGGGTCACCTGCTTTGTGTTTGGAAACTGCATGCCACTGAAGACTTGAGAACCACGCAGTGAGTTTTTGGGGATGGGTGAGGAGCCTGCATTAATGAACAGCCAGAGAAGAGAGCCAGAAGTGGGAGGAGAAACGGTGAGTGCAATCATTTGAGAGCTACAAGAACTCCAGGAACTGTGTGAATTGTATAAAAGTTGGTATCCCAGGCCCCTTCTTTCCTGTGGAAACTTTCTTCAATTCTTTTCAAAGCAACTCATAAATGCAAGCTCGCTTTTTTGGCATAGGAAGTGGGTTGGTTTTTAGTGAGGAAATGATCGCCCTTTAAAAGGGAAACTCCTTTGGAAAGAACATGAAAATCAGTGATGATGAAGTGTGATTAGAGCATGGAACATTGGGAACAGGCTGTGTAGAAAACAAGGTGGTTGTCATCCTGGACCTAGTGCAGTCTGTGGGGGGAGCAATGGAGAAAAGGCCAATGGAGGAGCGGTAGGGAAGAAAGCTCAAGAAATCAAACATGCGTATTATTTCTCATAAGGTGTGAAGATAGCACTGAAGACTTCAAGGTTTAGGTCTTGTGCCTTCCTGAGATCAGGATTTTACTTTGATGGTAATTCAGCAGGGCAAAGGGTTCAGTCCAAAGAAATGAGAATGAAATTTAATTATCGATGTAGGTGACGTCAGCCTCAGTTGGATCTGCACGCTCTTCTCTTCCAGCCCTTTCTGGCAAAGGCACTTCAGTGCTGGCATTTCTCAAACCTAGCAGGATTGTAAAAGTTACGTGTTTCTTCAAAGCTTTAGGACAAGGGTTACATGATAGTAATTAGGAAACTTTAAAATGTTGGAAATAACCCATAGTAAAATTACACTGTAGGTGGAAGTACTTCATGTTTGCTCCGTAAATGATAAAAACAGGTTTCTTGGTTTTTTTTTCTTCTTTTTTCCTCAGCTATTTAAGTCTATATAACACAGTATTAAAATCTGAGTAACGTGCTACAGGACAGTTTTTACTGGAATGCTTATAATGAACCAGTGTATTTATGTGCTTTGAAAACTACAAAAATTAAGTCAAATATGAGGTTAATTTGATTCTTGAGAAGCTGGTTATAGCAAACTGTTGTAGGACAGAGCTGCAGTTCAAAGCAGATCAAATCTGCTTCTTTATCATTAGACTTCAATTTTCACTGACAATTTCTTTCAGTATTTTCAGAATATTATAGCTTGCTATGCATACTGAGGTGGTATGAAAGAAAATATTTTTCTAAGCTGGCTTTGCTTTGCCTATGTTTAAAATTAGAATAATATGCCTGGTTAAGTATGTTGATGTTTCCTCCCATGGCTGGGAAAATTGCAAATTATTTGTTTCTGGTATATCCGTGGTTTGCTTCAGGAACCTCAGACAGATCTCATTCCCCCTCCACCTTCACTGACGTCAATACAAATGGACAAAGACAAATTGACATATTTCATGGGATCCAGCACACCTCTGCCTGCAGGAATGCTTTGAGGTCTTGTCATGTCAAGACCTACTTGGGTTTCCAGCTGTTTGTTTCCCTTGTCGCACCCTCATGCTTGGTTTAAGTTTTTGGAGAGATGGGTTTGTGGTTGTTTTTTTGTCCTTGCTGTTGTTGTTTTGGCGATCTATAATAATTAGTAAATATTTGATTGTATTCTTAATTATCTATTTCAAAATATTTATTGAGTTGGATATCCTGTACTGGCTGAGATATAGTCTCTTTCAGCCTCTGATCTTTTAAACTCCAAAAAATGGAGTTCTGGGACGTAAGACGAAGTTACTAAATGACAGAAAGAATTGCAGCACCAAAGGCAGATGAACTGAGTTGATTAAAACAAAATGTGATTTTTTTTTTTTTAATGGTTATTACTGTCCAAAAGTCAATTTCTTGGTAGTATTGTCTCACTGACTCAAAAGAAAAAGAAAAGGGGAAAAAAAAAGAATCCCAAGAGACAGTCCTTTCAGGAAACCACATATCCTTAACATTACATGATGTCATTCTAAGCTGCAGTGAACAATAGTCCATTCCCATAACCCCAAGCTTTTAGATACGTTTTGCAAAAGGTGCATGAATATTCTGTTTGCTGTTTGTATTTCCATTACCTGTAGGCGCACTCCTTTGCACTTCCCTCTGTAGTTCCTTTCCAATCTTTTTTGGTTTTGTTGCATTTTTCTGAATGAAATCGCCCGGCTGTGTTAATTAGGTTTTCCATGATGGCTTTCAATACTTACATGTGTAGTTTGGATCTGTCTGCTTGCAGAAGAGGTTGGTTTTGGTTAAAGCATCTGCCATTGAGGAGATAACAGCTGTACAGTAGCAAATCTATAGAACAGGCAGTGATTTCTGCATCAGTTTTTCTTTTTGTAGTATTGCATCCAATCTTAAATTTACAGGAAAGACAATGTAGATAGCAACTGGAAGCAGTGTCAGAATTATCATACTCAACTTTGTTCAAAATAGTTGAACTGACTTGGAGGAAGATCAGTGTTGAATGTCTTCCTTATTTTGTGAGTATATTGCATTATCTCATTCTGGCACAACCTTATTAAAGCATTTATTGTCTGTTCCTGTTGAACCTGTATTTGGTTTCAATTTTGTTTATTGAATAGAATTGCTTTTTCCAGGAAGCCATAAAAGTGATAAGAAATGGGGGAGAAACTGCAATGGGAGCATTAAGGCAAGCAATTTTCGACTAGGCCAAAATTGCATTGGAGAATTCTGGGAACAAAGAAAACAATAACAGTTTTATATGTAGCACACAGTAATGCTCAGCGTTTTCAAACTGTTTAACGAACATTTATTTATGTTCTAAGGGTTTGCCATCAAAAGCTTGAGATAGAGTTTCCTTCTATTATTCTTGTTGAGCATTTATGTGTTAATGCTTCCCTTTGAGAAGCTTGTATGCAAGAAAACTTGAAAACCGATGTCCAATATTAGTCTCTGTCAAATAAGACAGAGTATGGGTGTTTTCATTGTTGTCACTTTTAAAGTAAGAAAGGTTGGGTGAAGAAAGGGAAAGGAGTGTGGAGGATTTGCATCCAGAGGCAGCCTGAGGGGAAGAAGTGGACACTTCTGAAGTATGCTAGCAAAAAGAGCGAGAAGCTGTGTTCCCCTTTCTATGGGAGGTTAGAAAAGTTTCTTTATATGGTTGTAATTACAGATAAAATAAGGAAAGTGAAGTCATTATACAGATTATTCCTTTTATCCCTACGGAGTGTATACCAAACACTGTCAAAGACCGGCATCAGTGATAAAAAATGGGCCAAGCCACACACACAAAAAAGAAAGAAACAGTGAGATCCTAATGTTGATATGACTTACCTGGGATTCTATAACTTTAAGCCTCTTTTCTTGCTCCTTCAATCCACTGAGGTATTTAGACAAATTATCCACCCTGTGGAAACAAAAATGATGTGCTGCTGAGCGAAAAAGAAATGCCTCCGATTAAATCCTAAACCACAGAAAATGAGTAACTCACACTACATCTGTGACCCCCTGCTGGCAGTTCTGTGCTGCTGGGACAGTCCAGAGCCCCCTAGAAGTTTTGCCCTTTTGAAGGGCTCCTGTAAGTATTTACTGAACAGAGCAGCACAAACCTCCCGTACTCGCTGCCCAAGGGCTCTTTGTGAACTTGCCTAGATGACAGTGATCATACAGCTTGTGGTTAAGGCTGCTTAGCTGTATCTTTCCAATCCATTATGTCTCATCTATTTCAAAAGTAAATTGATCCTACCATGAAAATTAAGACCGTGATATATATTCCATTAATACAGGGCTATGAGCCATTTGATTTCTTCAAGGTTTCATCTTCAGAAACTGATTTGGTGTATAAATCTCTAAAGTGTAGAGAACTTGAAAATGATACCTCCAAATCGAGCTGTCCACACATCTTCTACATGCTTTACCTCTTCTTCCATCCCGTCTTTACTCCTCCCATCTGATCCCCCATAAGCTCCCCAAATGCAGAGTTAAGCGAATGGCTTTCTGAAGGTTGTGTAAGATTTCAAATAAACAGGCAGGTTTGCTAGCAGCTAAGACCAGCAATAAGAAACCACAGTCTCAGTGGTAGTCATCTGAACTTGTCTGATCTCTTCCTGACTCTGCTACGTCTGATATCATGTCCTTTATTTAGGAGCAAATACACACGTTTGTGTGTAACAAACCATTATTGTTTGATTTCAACAACGTAATAATTCTAAATTACTAAGAATAAAGAGCCTGTTAAATTACAGGGAGAGGAGTAGTTTCCAAGAACATGTATCTCTTTGTCATTGTTATTTAAAGAAGTGAACTTCTGAATAGTAATTTTGCACTTTTATTTGTCAGAATACTGTACCAATTTAAGTGATACTCCCATTGGGATGATATTTTAGAGAACTATTAAAACGGAGACCCAGTTACTTAAATTAAATTTGAGACCTGATACGAGGAATTTCTTGTGCAAAATTGCAGTGTTATGTCCTAATGCCATTAGTAGTAGTTCTTCTGTACCTATGGGCTGGGGATAATTCCAAAGATCACAAATCTTCATTCAGAAGTTTAAATCTCTTTCTGTTTTGGAAAGGGCAATTTCACTGGATTTTGATCAATGCTTTGTGTCCAGGTATGTTATGTTCCTATAGAGGATGGAAGTACATGCTCTGCAGTGTAACAACAGAACTATTCTTCCATCATTCCATTCATTTCTTCATGAATTTGAGCTTAACTGCAAGTTTGGCTGGAGCTTACAGGTTTGTAATTGTACATACTTCAGCAACGTCAAGAAACACCTCAAAGCAATGCTTGTTCGTGAAAAACATTCCATGAAGAACATCAATCCCATGGATCCCATACAAAAGCCTGAACCTTTATCTCATGCAAATCTGAAGACCTGCAAGGTTCACTTAGTGTAGGTCAGAGTAACATACTTATTAGATGTGGCCTTCAGCCTTTCTTCACCGCTTTCTTTTCTTTCTTGTTCAAGTTTTATTAGATAATTTTCTTTTTGCACCAGCTCCCATGTTATGATTTTTTGATCTAGGCCAACTGGAAGATCTCTTTCTGTAGGGGGGAAAAAAAGATACTAAATATTATATGTTGCTCCCTTTTCCCCTGCGCTGGTTTAAGTAATGAAAGGCTGCTATGCAAAGAAATGTCAGGCCTTGCTTTGCCACTGTAGGAGTGACAAGCTATGAAAGTTTAGTGTAAAATAAGTATTTTCTACACTTTTTATTTTCTTGTAATGCAAGGCAGTAGACACTTACTGCAGTTGAATAAGAGTCCTGAGTTTTCTAAAGAACAGCACAGGCCAATTTCAGTGATTCCTGAATAATTCATTCAGAGTATCAGTTGTTATCTCTTCAGAAATCAAGTGTGTTTAGGCAGTTTGATATCAACACCTTTGTCGTAATAAGGATGTTGTGTAGAGAAATGCACTGTGGGAAATTGTTTATAGTACAGACTGTGTCATCATTTTTCATGTCTGCTCTCCTTTTTGTTAAATACAATAAATTACAGCTCTTAGCTTGTGGAGATCTTACTTTCTCTTCTGTGTTGCTTATGCAGCATATCCTTGCAGAGTATTGGGGTCTCCTGTTGGCAGACGTGTTAACAGCTGTAGCATAAATGCTAGATCACAGCTTGAAGCAGTGATTGAGCACCTGGTGGGAAGGCAGGGCCAAACCAGGGAAGCTCAGCTGTATGCAAGGTACCTGAGTGACCAGAAGGGTGGAGCCAGGATCTGCCCCTTCCCAGACCTCATTTTAAGGTTGGCAGTGGAGGTGAGTTTAAGGTGGAGGACTCTCTTGCTGGAGATCCCTGACTACCTGAGGGCATCTAAAGGTAAGCAGATTCTTTCCTTTATTTCTGTGCTCACAGCTGTTGTATTTGAGCCAGTCTTCACTTGTTGTAGCTTAGGTCTTTGCTACTCCCCTATCGTTCCTGTGCTTTCCATCACGTTATAGCATTAAGCTAACTTACCCAGATGCTGTTTTTTGTGTTCCATTTTGTTGAAGATTATTTGAAGAACCAAAGTTATGTGATTAATAATGATAAATGGTGGTGCTAAGGCAGGCCGCCCATGATATTCAACGATCAGGTTGTAGCGTTGTAGTTTCCAGAAGATATCTGCGTTGCCCTGAACAACTTGAAAAGTGTAGCTGTTATTGGAAAAAATAAAAAAATTGCAGAACTAGTTTTACCTCAGTAAGCTAAAGCTTGTTATTACAAATACAGCCCATGTTTACTTTAATAAAAGGAACAGCAAGTTTAGTAAGCAGCGTTTACTTAAGCTAAAGTTTGTGTGGGTTTATAACTATTAAAAAAACTGCAGTTGTGACTTCAAATGATAAAGAAATGATCAAGAAAAACTATCTCTTAAAAAGAAAAAAGGCAATTCAACTTCAGCAAGATTGGCGAACATGTGATGTTACTTCTTCAACCAAATGAATAATCATTAACATTTTTGACTTGATGTGTTTCTTCAGCATGCAGAGTATCCACCATCTGCCAAGTTTACAGCTGCTCTGTACCTGCAGACTCTTGCTGCAGCATAGCTAGGGATCCAGGCACATTTAATTGATTATTTCACTGTAAAAGGTCCTTTTTTGTTCTTGCTTTTAATGTAGCTAGAGTGAGGATGATGAGAACTTAAGAACTATATGATCCTGAAAGTCTAGTTATCAACCCCTAAATAATTAGTTGGGAAAACTACTAGTGTGTTTCAGTATAGCTAAGCAACAGCAGTGTAGTAAATGTGGGCATTTGGTTAAGCTCTTACCTTCTGTGTCTTAATACTTATTGAAGCTGCTCTTACCTGAACATAGCAATCAGGAGATTCATAAGGAGAACGTTTGTGACTAGTAGGAAGATGACCAACAGAAGTATGACAAGCCAGTTGGCATAGTTGTTGGGACATGATGGTGAGTTCTGCAGAATCTGCAGTGGATTAAATGTACAGTTCCTGGGATATACTCGTGAGGCTATAAAGGAAGAGAGAGAAATACGGTAGTTTTGACAAATTTCTCTTGCTTGTATTTCTTAGCCTGGAGACAAAAGCTTTGCATTTTGCTGAGCAAAATATCTTGCCTTCAACCGAGAATGGCAGGAATTGCAAATTTTCTGAAGTCTGAGGTGCTGCGTTTTACAGGCTTTTCAAGGAAAAAAGGAAACTGAGTACCTTTAAGCATGCCTTCTCATAAGAACTCATGACGAGAATGATTGCATATGTTTAATACCTTTTTCTGTTAAGGTATAAATCAAGGATGATGTTGAGATCTCATCTGCGTGTGAACAGTAGCGTAATTTTCTTCTGAATATGTGCAATGCTTAGAGCTTAAGACAAACATTGTGGTAGTATGTAACTTTCGTACTGTCTCAGTTTTTGACTAGCAAGCGGAGCTGTAAATACGAGGCAAACAGGCCAGCTTTCTGGCTTGTTGAATTACTGAGATAATTCTTGCAATCAAGCAATCCTTTACGTGAACTAATATCCCATGTTGCAGGTTTTGTAAAAAGGCACGATGATGCACATCACTGCATCAGTTGTGGACCCCTATGTCCTTGCATCTCCTCAATCCTCATGCTAGTATGCATGCTAGAGGAGAGAACTTGGTAGAAGCAGGCAATGGTGTTCCTCACTCAAATTTTGACTGTTGCTTTGTACATCAGAGCTTGCAGTCAAGGTTAGGAAGAACAGTGCTATTGTATCAGTTTATAGGTATAGCTACCCTTTCATCCTGCCTCCAGTTATAGCAGCAGCAAGTTCTTAGACTAACGTACAGGAAAAACATGGAGTGGCACTGTTTGGATGTCTTCTCCACTGGAGCATGTGGCTGAGCAACGTGCCCAGGCAGGTTATTTGTATTTAATAATGATATTGAGGGATTCCTCGATGAATTTGTCCAACTGATTTCTGAGTCTGTGTACATTTCTAGCATTCGAAGCATCACAAAGCAATGAAGCAGCTCACCTTTAGTTATGTATGTGAAAAAACACCTCCTCTGTCTTTTTGGAAATCCTTTGCTACTTATTGAGGAAAAGGTAACTATTTTCTATTGTTTATATTAATGTTAGTCGTCCAAATCTTCCTACACTGGGATGCAGATCAGAAGTAGTTTAACTGGTTGTTTACTTTTCGTTGTTGTTCAGTTGTTTTTCTGGAAGTTATATCATGTAATTATTTAAATCCACAAATTTAAAGCACTTATATTTACATTTTTGTTCTTCATTTTTTTCCCCCCCACTAATAATGCCTTTCCCCATGACAATAGATAAACTCACAATCTTACCCTTTAGTACAGTTATCTCACAGGCTGCCATGGCTGTCACCAAGTACATTAACTTAAGTTATCCATACTGAATTTCTTTTGGTGTCTCTTCACTCATGAGGTCATTTTGCAACTTTTAGGTGTTGCCTTCAGTTTTTACTACCCAGTAATTTTTTTCACCTGCAAACGCTACCTTCTTTCTTTGGAGTTCCAGTGGAGAGATGCAGACTTTATACTGTGTTTTACCTGTTCTCATGTGTATATCCAAATATTTGCCTGTCTTGTGATTGTTTTTATGTTGTCTTGTTTGAAATATTGCACAAATGCAATTACTAGCTTTATTTGATTTGGGCAGATTTAACTACGGAGTAAACAAATGCTCAACCAGAATATTTATTCAAAAATACAAGTGTTTCATTATGGGCCAAGCTGTACTGCTGTAAAACTGTCATGTTAAACTACTGCCAAAAGTATGGAGATATTGTTATTTTGCTTTACATGAAGGTTGTGTGGGTCTAGATTAGGCTGGATGGAAATGGATTGAGGCAGAAGAAGGTATGCCAACCTCTAAAACTGCAAGTCCTTGTGAGAATACTTTAGGCAGCCTCTCTAAATAGGGCAAGCTGTCATGTTTGATGTAATTCCACCCTGTACGTTATCTCATTTTGCAAATTCACTACATATATCATAGCCACGTGAAGGCTTTGGTTTTCAGGACAATTTTTTTTTTAATCGTTATTTATTGAAAAAAACTGAACAACAAATACTGGGAAGAAGGCATTCAAAGATGGCAAGGTTAGGGGAGAAAGAAACTTCCTTACTGTCTATTTCATCCAGTGGGATCTGGCCAAATATCTGGAGGTAGGGACGGTAAAGCACCCTTCTGAATATCCACTCCACTCGGCTGTCATCTGGGTGAAGCAGAGCTTGAGTTGTCACACCATAGGCAATGAGCCACACACTCAAGAAGAATAGGAAGAAGAAAACATCTTTCATCTAAAAGAGGGAAAGGAAGGAAGAAAAAGAGGGCAGGTGATTGTAGCAGCATGTTTGAAGAAAGAACAGTAGTTCAGTATGATAACTGTTCAAATAATTATTTTTCTTTGCAAGCTTGTTTAGGCTAAAGGAGGTTGACTCTATGATAGAGTTTCTCACACAATTCCCTTCCTGACCCTGCTGTTAAAATGTGACTCTTGGCCAATAAGCAGCATTTTTCTTTGTTAGTTCATTTAGATAAAGGCATGTTATAATTTAAAGTTTTTGCTTTTCAATCATGTAACATTTATTTTTTTAAACATTTTCTCCTTTAAATGATTGCCTTTTAAATGGAGGTTTTCTATGAGATCTTGCAGTACTGTTGAATTACAAAAGTCTGCTGCAGCAAATCCTGGCTAACAGTGCTCATTGATAAACTCTGAACCATTGATACAGCAAACATTGGAGATCAGAAGGATCAGGTATCAAAGTAATGCATTTGAGGGATTCTTTCCAAGGCTTCCTGCTTTTAAACATTGTGCTTCTCTACAGAAGCACATAATTGAATCCTAAGACACTTACTTAAAAAAAAAAAAAAAAAAAAAAAAAAAAAAAAAATTGAATATGTATTTCAAGTGCAATAATTTTTCCCTAGTGGAAGAAGAACACTTCATCCTCTTTCCATCTAATCTGACAGAGTTCATTACGGGCTGTAGATTCATTTCAATTAGATTACAGGATTGCACAGTTTCCCAAATGCAGAGGTATTTCAGACCTTCAGGAGGTAACTATAAGTCCCGTTAAGAAATGCAATATCTGTGGCAAGCAAGACATGGTTGATGTCTCTTTAACTTTTATCAAACTGGTTTGTTTTCTGTATGATTCCAGATTTGTCAGTGCTACAGGCCTTTAACAACATCGTAACTCAGTGAAAGCAGTGGTTTGCTTAGGAATACTCTTTTCCAGTCTGTGGTCTCTCTAAGCTGGCACTGTTCTGGCATCAAACTACCATTGTAACAGACTTGTTTCAGCAATTCAGTTGGGGGTAAAAAGGAGAAAGACAGTAAAACACAATCTTGGTTTTCTTCCCTATTTAAGAGAAGTGATCTTGCTTTAGCCAACCTGATGAATGTTTCAGGGAGATACTGTTTACTGAACTGAATTTCATTGTTCTTTTGTTTGATACGAGGCTCAATATTGAGCTACCAAAGGTGAGGCATTGCGGTGGCTTGGATATGGGGAAGATGAAAGCTCCCATGTTATGGCTTTGTCTAGGCTGCCACTTATTTTCTTTTGTGTATATTCTTAATCCGTGTTACTTCATATGAACTCAGATGCTAACGTAGTAGATGCATCACCATATTTGTTCAGGGCCGTGGTTTAACTTGGTATGCAGCCAGGAAGGGTTGGGAGCTGTAGATCTGCCTTCTTCTCTTACTTTAAACTCTGCTAATGTGGTGAACTAGATAATGTACGAGAACAAATATTTATTTGCCATTTACCCTTTTGCTACTCAAAGCAAATGTCATGCTGGAGTTCCCGTTATTGCATCTGTAGACAGATCCAAATAGCTTGGCAGTTATGTTTATTCAATGTATAGGCTTGTTTAGACTGTAGGGCTTTTACTGAGCTCTGCTGTGAGTCACAAGTCAAATGTTTGTAGAATCTGTAATAGCATTTACTATTAGATAAACTATTAATCAGTTATCATGAGCTAATTGGCCTGGAGGATTAACATGCTGAAATAAAAAGCTGTTTCAGCGTACTGCCCCATACCCAAGTACAGAAACCATAGTCCTACTGTCTCATTTCCTGCAGGAGAGTTGAAATAAATAGAAATATTTCATCTGCATCTTCTAGCACATGCTCACAAGGTGCTATGTTTTCATTGTAAATTAGAAAGTCCAATTAAGAGCAGTGCTCATGGCAAACTTGCTACTATCCATTTTTACAGATTTTTCTTCACACTACTTGCAAATAATGTAATCCATTTCCCCAGGCAAAGAACTACCAGTCAGTAGCTGCCCTTCTGTAAATGGCCTGTCTGAAGTCTTTGCGCTGAATGCACACAGCTTATGAAACAGGAGGAAGAGTCTGTGTCTCTCAAATCAGGAGTGCAGTGTCTCAGTACTCCTGACTTGATAGACCAAAGGGCAAATGATTAGATAAGAATGAGGATTTGTGTACTAGGGCCAACTTAATAAACTACAGAGCTTTCAGAAGGATCTGTTTCAAACTCACTGCCTCTAATTTTCATGGTAAGTAAGGCAAATTTTGCATTGTATGCAAAGTTACAGACCTTAAAAACAAAGACACGTTATAAACTTACTTCCTTGGTAAGAAGATTGTTTTGGCCACAGTTTTTTTTAGCAAGTACAAGTATTTGAGAGAGACTGCACTTACCATCCTCTCCACGATTATGATCTTTGGTCCAAGCTGTCTGTGAATTGCAAAAATGTGTATAAGTCTAAGTGTAAACACCATAAAATCAATGGCGAGGATTGTGCGGCCAGCTTGAAAAGTCGAGTTGAGCATCCTGAAGAACAAGTGAAAGAATATCAGATCTCAGCAAGTACTACTGAGAAATCTGTTCTCAAATATTGCACTCAGTCTCCAGGCATTGTCGAGTTAGGAAAAGGCAAGTGGTCCAGGCTTGTGGTTGCTTATGTCAAGGTCATTACAGCTGTCAGAAGAACATAACATTATCTGTACTTTGGTGAGAAATGACCACAACACAGAGGGAGGCTGATTTGCTTGGCTCACCTTCAAGGCGATACTAAGGGATAAACAAGGAAAAGGATTATTTTGACTAAAAGGGCTTGCAAAAAAAGGAAAAGCAGAGCTTCTTTGCACAAGCGTTTGGATATTCCAATAAGCTTTTTGTGGTCTGTGGAACAACATCTGCAGTTCAATAGAAATGTAGAGGCTCTTGTTGCAGAAACGTAGCTCAAAACTCATGAAAGTGAATGTCATAGCCTGCCTTCTTATGCACATGTATGCCAAGTGACAGGACTGTCATGGCATGTGCTTGTAGCCCTAATGCTGACCATGCAAAACAGGTGTATATATACCTGCAGGTTACCCCAATTATGAAAAGGAAGATGGTCACCATGTCACATTTATTCCAGTTATCCTCTACGTATAGTTTAAACTTTTTCATTAGATTTGTGTCTTCATCTGTAAAGAAACTCTGAAAAAGAGAAATGGTCATTGGCAGTGATCTGTTTGAAGTTTCACCATTTCAGTGGAAATTTTGACCTAATACCTGTTTCACGTTTCTCTTTCACTGCAAAAAAAAACATTAAAAAATTCCTAGTGTAGCATGTAAACAAGCTCAGTTTACTGTCTTAAATCGCACACACATACATATGCACACACACTTTTTAATCTTGTGATATAGGCTAAGAATTTTTTAAGCCTGATTTGAGTCTATCAGCATTCAGGCCGTTAAAAAATATAACAAATATCTAGAAAATAAATGTTGACAGGATATTGCTATCTAAACAGCACGTACAGATTGGTGTTTGTACATTATGATTGCCTGGGAGTGCACATTTGATTATCTACATGAGGAGCTGTCTCAGCTGGATTGTAGCCTGGCATTCTCCGTGTTTTACAGGTTTATAATGTAATCTTTGTTTCAAATATTCTTGGTGTACTCTTCTGTTTATGGCCTGTCTGAATAATTTCAAATAACATATAACAGAGATCCCCTTTGCGGTTCATGTTGCTGAAATTACAAACACCTTCTTCTGGAATGAGTGTTGATAACTGTTTTTCAGGGTAAAGAGGATAACAAGGATAGTTTTATGCGGCCACAATTCTCAGTGCACCAGCGCCGTTGTTCATGTGCTGTTTTGGTGGACTGAGGAGAGCTCTGTTGTACTTCCATGGGCAGACTATAATTTCCAATGTATGTTAATTGTGGACCTAGTTCTGGGGGGGTGAAACCAGCCAGATGCTTTGCAAAGTGAAGGACACCTGAGTCTTAGCAGCCCAGTTCTTTATTGGCTGCAGCTGAAGCGCTCTGGAAAAACAGGAGTAGCTACAGGTTTACATGGAGGAGGAAAAGGTTGGTTTGGAGGAGAGATTGTTTTGGATGAGGTAATGTTTGTATTGCTTTTCTATGCAAAGCTGCATTTGACAGTTGAAATCTTCAAGCTTGCATGGTTATACAGATCGTAAATTTATTCAAAGCATTATTTCAAGGTTTGTTGTATTACTGCTGAGACGTTGTATGCAACTGACCTGTCGGATTTCTTCCAAGACCAGGGTAAAAACCCAGAAGTAAAGTATAATTTCTTTAGCAGATGGACCTTCAGGTGGAGGTGGCTTAAAATCCAGTAGAAGGACGTAAGTGAATAGAAACAGAAAAGCAAAATACATAATAACATTTCCCATAAATACAGTTACGGGGGCACTCCAGAATTTTTTCCACCGAGTAAAGATGAATGTTGCCCACGCTGTGTTTTCAGGAGGGTTCTGCTTTTCTAATTTACCACTTCTTCTGTAAAACAGAAAGAACATAGGCTTGGTTGACGACCTCTTAAAATTAGTTCATGGGAATAGCCTCAGTATTATTTTCTGCAAATTGCATTAATTTGATTTGCAGCTTCAGTCTGCTCCTACACATAGTACAAACCATGTGAATAAACAAGAAGAGGGGGTATTTGGCCAGCTGCAAGGAAGGCAAATAGCTACTGTAAGTCAGTTCTTATTTTGTTCCTAAAATTTATTGCAGTGATCACAGGCAGAAGTTCTTGCAGTTGCTGTGACTGCTTGAGACAATTACTCGTTTTGACCTAGACTCAAAAGTGCTGAATCACACACTAAGCATGTGTTCCCTGACTAGCCTTGCTGCAGCCTGAGAGAGCTACTGAAGGAATACTGCAGTTGATGTAGCTATGGACGCTGGCCTCTTGCCCTTCATGACTAAATCAGATTGGAAAAAGATCACCAGGGAGGCCTCTTAATAAATGATTAATTACGGTAGTCTTGGAGAATTGTGCAATTGCACAAGTGTTTTGGTAACTGAAGGAAAACCTGACCTGTAGATCTACATGTCTAATGTTCCTGGTAATTATCATATATATTTGTTATAAGGAAAAGTTTCCCCTTGCAGCCAGTCTCCTCTGTGTGCCTGACTCTGTGCTGCCTCTCAGTTTATGACATTGTAAGACACATTCCCATGGCAACGGGCTAATATCATAAATGGCTAATTGCAGCTTTACTGTTAGATGCTGAAATAGATCTGGGAGGGAGAGAGAGACCTTTTGTTAAATCTGTAAGATAATAGCAATTGGAACGCACAATATTATGACCAAGAGCCATCAACCATTCTTTGCTCAGTTGTGAAAGGACTTTATGATATTATTTACTAATAGTCCCCAAAAGGCATACACTTCTGCATCTATTTTACAAGTTAGAGAGGGAATGAAGACTTGATTTTCTTTCTGATATGCCAGCAGTTAAATGCCAGTGCTAAAAATACAAGCTAATAACTGACTGAGTCCAGCATTAGGTACTGTGGATTGTTTCCTTGGTACCATTATTCACATATTTCTGAAGCTCTCTTCAAATCACTGAAAAGTAAATGTTTGATACAAGTGACTATACAGCTCTCATTAGCTGCAAAGTGAACTTTGTACTAATCAAAAGTTTTCCTGCCTCACCCAGGTCCCCAGGTTTTGGTGATGAGCGTTTGCTAGAAGTGAAGGTTGCAATTCAGAAGTTCTGTACTGTGGATCTGTGAATGATTGTGTGCAACTGCCAAAATCTTTTTGCTTTGATCTTTTCTCTTATGCTGCCTCTGAAATGTCTGTTATGCTCCAGGTCTCTCAGGCCTATTTTTTTAAAATAAAAATGGGGAGTTTTCCTAGCATGGTGGGAAGCTAGCTATATAAATTCATAGGTACTGATGTTTGCAAGTATTTCTGTTGCTGCCATTGTAGCACAGTATGTGGTAATGCACTCGAGTAATACAAGGGTTAGCTGTAAACCCTCTGCCTGGTTGGGTGAGTCTATCACGGATTACTGTTCCTAAATCCATGTGTGTCAGCCAGTGCCAGCTGAAGGGAATCTCAGGAATGCCTTCTGATTGCTGGATATTGATCAGATTCCTTGTTCAGTAGAAATGACCAGCTCACGAGAAGTTATCTCCTGAAATACAGTGCTCTATGCTGTACCTCTGTTTATCTTCTATATTCATTTTATGGAGTACAGCTGCAGCAGAGGGAGCTTTCTGATGAGTAATAAGTTCCTTGATCTTTCAGTTGTTTCTTACATCATTATCTGGTTGTACATGCATGAGAATTGACCTGTTCTTTGTAGTCAAAAGCATCATGTTAACTGATGGTTTAAATTTACCTGTGTTCTTCCTTACAAAGAAACAAAGTCCTTTCTGTATCCAAACTGTCCAGCTCCTTAAAAGGCTCCGTCTCATTCTTTGGTTGTTTTTCCTCACTGTAAGGAAATAAACTCATTAGTTGAAATACTGGTTAGCAACTCAACTACTGAACTGGTTTTCCTACAGAGCTGTGAGCATGCACTCATCTTGGACTCTCTCCACTGAGAAGCTATCAAATACACATAATCCTTAGCTCTTTGTGTTCTGATTATTTGAAAGCTGAAGTCAGCCACAAGAGTCAATGGAGAAATGATAATCAACACATGTTTCACAAGAGTGGAGCAATATGCTCAGTCTTCTCAAAACTGAAAGGAAAGCGTTTGAGTGGAAATAGACCACTCAGTCAGTACTGCAAGACGATTCCACAATACCCCCATGCTCCAGTCCTGGCCGTACTTAGTAGTGCTTAATACAGGAAATGCCAAAAGCATTAGGGAATGTGATGTCAATTCTTGCATTTCTAGTAAAAGGAGGCAAAAACGTCCTCAAGAAGAGATTTAGAAAGGCTTGCTTTGATCAGGAATCCTTATTTGAACCCTTCCATGAAAACAGATAACACTTCACATTAATTTACTTAAATTTGTGAATCTGGCAGCCAGTCTACCAAGAAGAAACCATCTTTAGTGACTGATACTGACAAAATAGATGTCTTAGGTCAGCAATGGCAAAGAAATTTTCCTCTTGCTTTGTAAGTAGCTAGTAGTGGTGCAGTCCTTTTGTTGATCTTCTGAGACAATATTATTATTTTTATTCCTTACGTGAGAAATTTTCAGTTTGGGTATTTTTCATGACTTACTTTACATCCTTCACTTATCTTTTGCACTCATATATTTGTACCTGAATGCTATTAAATTTGTGTAGATTAGGAAGGGACACCAGAATCCACATATTAGCTTCAGGATCTGTGTGTTTGTAGACATGTCTCCCCACCATATTTTCGTTAGGAAGGCCTGAAATTGAAGGGAAGAAGTAGCTTTAGCATCACAAAAACATATATGCAGATCAAGTGCTCGTATGTTCTGTGTTCTCCTAAGGCAGCAAAGATTAGGCATTGCTCAAAAAACCTAAAAAGTATACAGACACTTTGCGTGTCATTCTGCAGTTGTTTCTTAGTATGCAAAGAGTTATGAGAGGACAGTGGAAAGGAACTGTAATTCAAGTGGAGTTGAGGAGCATTGCTACTGAGGAAGTACAAGTCAGCTACTGGGAGCTAAAAGCATCATCACTCTTAATTTAGTTTTGTGTATGTGGACAGAAGGCAGGTTGTGGGAGCAAAACAGGACAGCAATTTGATTTAACTTTTATCAGTGAGCTTCTCTGAATCTGAACAAGCTCTGCTGGGGAGGTACCTCATGTCCTTAGGAGTCATCATGCTTCAGGCGGATTTTGAGTGCTTTCCTTATGGTTCTCTGTGATCAATAGAGGAAAAAGTATGGGATGGGATGAGGATTAAACCTTCTCTTTAGTCCACCTGTCTCAGGGCTAACTGGATGGAAGAGGAAACTTGCTTTTTCAAGTATGTAGCATGGCATCCTCTTGACCTGGTGCTTAGGGAGAGGGCAGATCTTTCACTGTAAAGGATGTATCTGAGAATAATGTATTCCATGGGGTCATTTGGTTGCTGTAGTATCCTTTTCTGTGTCCAGCAGCATGCTGAGAGGCCCTAGGGAGTGGAGATGGTAAGGGAAGTGCCAGTAGATGTTACCTGGACTCCATCATGTGCGAAGAAAGACTTTGCATCTGCTTCTGTAGCCAGGTGCAGGCAGGTGGTTTTGCTCCAGTACTGACTTTTCCTCACCAACAGAGAAAATGCTCTCTCCTCACTGTTGCTGTAGCATTCACTGAATAGCTCTGTCAAATGAAAGAAATGTAGACAAATGCATCTTGCAAAAAAAAACAAAAACAAAAACAACCGAATGTGAGACAAGAGGGTGATGTGTGTAGGGTACAACAGAGTTCTGTGAGGCTGTAAAAGTCACAAAGCCCCACATAGCTAAGATGAGGTTGGTAGGAGTGAGGGCTAATTCTGGTTGTGAGAATAATGCTACAGAAGGCATATGCAGTAGATTTGCATTGGTAGGGGGGAAAAAAGAGATCACTGGAATTATTGTAATCTTGAAATTCCCACTATTTTCTGGGAGGTATGATGCAAATCTCAGCACCTCCCTCTCGCCTCTTTTCATCTGCTTGCTTCCTTCTCAGCTCTGAGGTGCTCTACTTTTGTTACTGTTTGATTTCTCCCTGCGGAGAAGTTCTTCTACAGCCAGTTCTCAAGACATACCTTGGAAACCTATCAGTGTACATTATATAGTTCCTCATCTGTAGCTGCCTTGTGCAGAGATTTAGACAGTACTGAGCAAAAGCAAGTATCATGGGAGATCTTTTAGCACTTTGAAGGATGAGTTGCCACACTGCTCCTCTTCCCCTGAGTACACTAAACAAAAGGAGCAGCTCAGGTTTGACTTGTAGCCAACAGATGCTTTAAGACATAGATATTTAACATAAAATAGTATTAGACTTGGTAGTATGTTGTGGTGTAGATCTATTTCAAGATAAGTTTGTTCTAGAGTCCAGCCACTCTGATAAATGGTACAGAAAGTGAAGGTTTTCTCATTAGACAAAATACAGATTTTGAGTCTGCTTCATTCTGATTCATTAAGTATCTCAGTACCCTTCCTTGGCTAGCCTACACTTTGATATTATGCTGTGAAGGCTGGAGAAGGATCAAGTTCATGTAAAAAAGCTGATACAGTCTTCTGCAGTTGATGTGGTATTTACCATTTTAAAAGAATGTTCATTCTACTTAGCATTGCCAGTGTTATCTGGGCCAGATATGGAAATTGCAGATCTGATCTAATGCTTACCAAAGCCAAGGAAACAGACTGCTGTGTATTGGATTAGGCCTTCTAATTCCATGACTAAATTGTTGGAGTCCTGTGACTATATGAAAGCCTTATCTTTTTAAAATAATAATGGTCCTGTGAAAGGAGGGTAAAATGTCTGTGTTTAAATAATGCAGCAATGTCTTTGTGAGCCTTCAGCAGCTTGCTGGCTAGCTGTAAGAGGAAAAAGCTGCTGCATTTCTACATGAAGTGTATTCTAAAGCTCTTGGTACATTGCAGCATTACCTTCAGGTAGAGATTGGACTGTTGTCAGATCAGCGAACATCTGTTTCTGACCAGAGGGGGAGAGAAGGCTTTGTGTTCCAGTGCTGCAGATGCCTGAATGTTGTAGGGAGGGGCAGCTTGTCTGCTGTTAAGCCAGTCTGAACCTCACTTAGAGTTTTGCAGTGCAGTGAGCCCTCTTTTAGGTGAGGTAATCTCAAACTATTTTTAGCATTACAGGCAACCCTTAAAATTTGTTTTCTAGTGGCCCTTACAGAGCAAGCTTGATACTGCAGGAAAACCAGGCTGCTGTAAGCTTGGAATTGTTTCAGTTCTTCCATCTTGCGCATCGTAATATACCTTGTGCTAAAATACCAACATGTAGCAAGGGAGAGCTTTTTTCATGCATCCCATGGGCCAGTCAGTCTGAAAGCATTATTTTTGGGGTTTTTTTTTTGTTTGTTTGTTTGTTTGTTTTTCAGAATGAACATTTGGAATGTTTTAAAGCCACACTGCTGTAGCATTTGAATGTTTGGGACTGGCTGCGTTGCAAGTCTGTTACATTATTCACATCAGTTAACCTTTCACAGCTTCAAGAGGATTCGTTTTTCTTTCCCCACTTGTTTCCCAGCAGCAGTGCCCACTGCCATTTGTTATGCTGTTAAAAGCTGCTGTAACTTACCAACAGCGAGCTGCTCATACTTGGCCTCTTTCATGACCTGCACTACTTCTGTCTTTGTCTCCAGACGGGACATCTCCCTGAGGATCTTACAGGCTGCCAGAGCTGAAGCTACACCCTCCTGACCCTGTAGAATTGAAAGAGGTGCAGGAGTAGTCACACACTGAAGGGCATTTATGAAATAGAAAAACTTTACTGAATGCATGTAACAAATAAAATTCATACGTGTCTCCTTTTGGAAGAATCTTCCAAGTGAAGTGTGAAATACACACTTGAAAGTTTAAACTGTCTATAGAAATTGTAGGTTTGATATGTGAGTTGAAAACCACTTATTGGTATGTCTCATGCTTTATAAGGCTGGTGACTTCTGGATATGCTTGACTTAGAGGGGTCTGATTTGGGGTAGCAGTCAAGGACTTGTAGCAGAATGGGTTATAAAAGTAGAGCAAAATGCTCTCACTGCTGAGTTTCCTCCCACATGGCTGTACTGAGACCTTACATAAGGACACATAGGAATTGAGGGGGCACAGCTGGCAGCGGCATGACAGAAGCGCACAGCAGGGAATTGTGCCTTCTGATAACAGAGCTCCACAAACACAAGGCACTCCAAGGTGCAGATGTGTCTGCATGCACACATGCACACACAACTCACTGGCTGAAGAGCTGTGCTGCTGTTTGTCTCCTTCTCTGTGACCCCCCCCCTCCTCCTCCCCCCCCGCCAGATGCAGCTAGCTGGATGCTCAGACAGAGCCTCATAGCTGTGTCTGGTCTCTGTAGAGAAAAGGGAGAAGAGATGGAAGATGTAGCATTGCACGAGATGGGCCTCAGCTGTGGAAGAGTGCAAAACAGGAGCCAATTATGCCAGTTTGAAGCTTGGCCCCTGGGACTGTGATGCTCTTGTTCCTTACACAACCAGCAAATAAGCTGGAGATGCTCAACTGTGCACCATCCTCCCTCTAAAGCAAAAGCAGACAATTGACCTATTGAAGAAGGAACAAAATCCGAGGCTCGGTGGTGAGTCATCAGCTGCAAGGAAGACAAGGGGTCAGCTCTGCAGCTGAAGTTAATCAGCAATGTTTCAGGCTGTACTGATTTACACCTGCTGTTGCTTGCTGCCAGGCCCTTTGGCCCCTGCTGGCATCAGACAATCTGAGATGAAAGGCTCTATAAATATGCACCCAGTATTATAGGAACAAACCTACCTGTCATCTAAGCTTCAAAGCTGAGCAAAACTCATCTCATATACATGAAATATGACAATATTTCACCTGCAGGAGCTATAGCTTGATGCTTACCATAGCCCAGAAATAGTTTGCCATCTTGTGCCGGTTTTGAAGTACTGCCCATACAAACAAATCCCTCCAAGGATTTTCACTTTTCTGGTTCATATCCAAGGGCCCAGGTAATTGCCTTGAATTTGTTTTATCCTGAAATGTGGTTTTCAGAAATTAGAACTCAGACTCATTCCATGCAAATGACATGATGTAACTAGCCTTTGGCCTCGCCAGCCTCTTCAGTCTTTTTTTTTTTTTTCTTTTCCTTTTTTTTTCCTTTTTTTTTTTTTCCTTTTCCCTGTAGGTTTGAGAGGTAATTAGTTCATTCTGCACTGAATCAAAGCGTTGTTGTGTCCCTGACATAACTCAATATGTGTGAGAACGCTTTGGATGAAACCATGACTCCGTTGAGGTCAATGGCAACGCTCTCATTGACTTCATTAAGGCTGGGATTTCGCTGCTGGTGTGTAATATCATACAACACAGACCTATGATTAACTAATCTGAGCTGGCCTACGTTTATATCAGATTCTGCTCAACTGCCACAGAGGCTGTGGTCTCAGAGAAAAGGGAACAAAAAGCATTTTATTTAAACAGGAATAAGTCTCGCCAAGGCTCTGTACATGGCAAGAATAGAGCACGTCAATGCCCTCTTTCTAGTCTTTCCTTTGAGTCCTTCAGAAAAAACCTCTCCCTCATGCAGGGAGTATTTTAAGTAGAACACCACTTATTCCTTTAATGTTTGATAACAACCTCTCTGGAGGAAGTATGGCAACTTAGGTCAAGTGCTGAGTTTTATGTAAATTCTAATATTGCCTTTATATCTATTGTGTTAATTAGAAGCAGGCTGTGTGACTGTTTTTGTTTCTGCTAAAAAAAGCTTCTGTAATGACGTATGTTTTTATTCATTTATTTTTTGAAATCCTTTAAACTATGGCGTTCTACTCAAATTTACATTAATGTTTTGGGTTCTTTTTTACCACCTCTTCTTCCTCCTTTTTTTTTTCTAGTCTGTAGTAAGCTAATCAATCTACTAAATTATACTGAAAAGTAGGACTTATAATTTAGCAGCAGCAGCACTGATATCCCACTACAGTGATGTTGCCAGCATTACTCAGATTGGGCTACAGACCTTGCATAGTATATCGTGTTGTCCTTTCTGTCTTATATCAACAACTGTTCTTAATTTTTTCTGTGTTAAGTCACTCAATTATAAGATTATAACAACCTAAAAGACAACCATCACACACAGCGCATCATTTGAATATCCAGTCTGCTCCTATGCAGTATAAATCTGAATTGTTAGATTACCATTTTCACAGTTTAGCTTACAAAAACAGTGCAAGCTCAGACCGGGGACTGAAAATGGCCAACAGCTTCTTGACTTCTTCCTAGAAACTCTTTTGAGTGTTTATGCTTGAAATTCTGTATGAGAACTGCAGAATACTATTTTGATGTCTAATTACTCCTTAGCAAACCTAAACTTCTTGAATAAAAGAATGAGGAATACATTCTTATATATGCGATGCTAAAAAGATCAATCTGCTCTCCATGTGCAAAGTGCTGGAATGAGGAATGGTCTATGAAAAGTGAAGCATGTGAGTGTGGCACAAACCTTTGCAGCAGACTTGAATTGAACCTTAATTAAAACAATCCATAGCAGAATGGGAGAAAGAGGAATTGTAGCCTGTATTTCATAAATTCCATTCTTACACTTCTTAATTTTTGAAATTAAAAAGGTCATTTTTAGCTGTAATAATAATGAGCTGGAAAAAGAAATAAGCAACAGAGGTGACTGTACCCATATGTGCCATTTTGTTCCCTGTCCCCTTAAATATAAGATCTGGTCAAAATTTCTCAAATTGTAAACTGTACAGGAACAGATAAATGATGGAAAGTTGCAACTCACTGATCTGTTCTTGCCTCCATGTCTGACGTCTTGATAGAAACCTTTACAAGCATCATGGAGAAAATCCTTGAGAACTCTAGAAACTTCACTGAGAGTGAAGAGTGGGGAGATCTCCTTTTGGTGTTGACCAGTGAGCCCTGCCAATGTCAACTTGCTTTCCTCATGTTTCTTCAAGAGAAGTTCATAGAGAAGGCACTTTTGCGAAATGGAGCAGTAGAGTCTCTGCAGACGACTGTATGTCAGGAATTCGGATATGTTGGCCCCATTGTCAACAAATAACTTTACGAATTCGGGTTTGTCATTGATCAGGGCATCCATCATCA
The DNA here is from genome assembly GCF_951394365.1 of Tetrao urogallus. Lineage (NCBI taxonomy): Eukaryota > Metazoa > Chordata > Aves > Galliformes > Phasianidae > Tetrao > Tetrao urogallus. Next base: position 13,781,763 of record NC_136819.1, on the reverse strand, counting down.
CTTCTTCCAGGTCGCAGGACTAGATGGATTGAAGGAAGGAAAAGAGAAGAAAAAACAACGAAGTGGTTTTGGAGGTAATCATTGATGGATGTGGAGGGGCATAGAACTTTTTATTAGGATGTGCAAATTTTACTTTCAACCAAGTTAACAGAAGATCCGATGAGATAGAGAGGTAGAACTATGTGGGAATTGTCTATGTGAGCATTAATGTTAGAAGATTAATGGTATCATCTAGAGGATACCAGAAAGACAACCTAAGCAAAGGGTTCTATGGCTGCCTAACCTCTTAGTGAAGAGTTCAGGTAATGCTGAAAACTAAAACCTTCTGTCAAGACATTTGTGTCCCACACCTGTTGGATTACAAAGCAATAGGCCTCAAAGGCAACAAAACCGTGTACCTTCCACTCCACGTCACCATTGAATATTTCACTTTTAGCTATGTCCACTCTATTCCAGGCCACTGCCAACTTGAGTTCATCCAGATATTCCTGGGCATCCTGACTGTGACTTTTACATGCTGGAAGAAATAGGGAATGCAAATAAGCTCAGTACTTTACACTAGTTACATTTAATTTAATATACCACTGGTAATTTGGTTAATAACATGAACTTTCATTCAGTTATCGCAGGTTTGTGGGTTGCTTAAATAGGAAACCTGCACAGGTATCTTTTCTCTTCACTTAAACAGTAATCTAAAAGCTTTCATATATTTTTTTTTCCTCAATATTTTCTATGGGTAAGTTATCTATTGAAACATTAAGTTAAAATATCTAGTATTTTAAGAGGAAGCCTGATCTGCAGAAAGTGGCAGGTAGGACTATTGGCTTTTTTATCTTGTTTTAATTAGCACGTCAAGATTAGGATGTCATTTCTCCATGCGAAAATTAGGCTAGTCTAACACAGATTGAAATGGCTGGCAGAGCAAGTAATGTATTTCAGAAGATACAGTGAAAGCTCTTTATAGAACCTAGCTGTTTCTGAGGTGATTCTGAGGTGATTTATGTCTGCTTGTGTTTTCTTTTTTCTTGGGTTGTAAGTGAAATAGCTTCCAGCATATTTCTGTTTTTCTATAGTCTTTACTACCAAGAGAAGCAAATGCTGAAATAAAAGACTGATTTATAACAGTACTATAAAATAGCATGAGATTAAAAAGCAAATGCTAGCTTAATGCGAGGTTCAGGAGCTTTCCTCCTGGTGGAGGTAATTACCTGGTGGTAATTGCCAGTCACTTTCTCTGATGCAACTCTGCATCAGAAATGAAATCTTATCCAGCAGCCAACTGAACTTGCTTAGGACAAAACTAAAATACATTTACAGCACAGAGAAGTCCAGTAATAGAAGTATTTATTATTCTTACCTTTTACTAAAGCTTTTAAAATGACTGTGTCTAGTTCTGAATCGTCTTGCTCAAAGTTGTGCAGAGTTAGAAGATGTTGGTGTGAAATAATGTTCTGAATCTATTGGGAGTTGGAATGAAAATCAGTTAGCATGTTAACCTACTGCTAAACGCTAGTGCTTAAGAGCTCAGTGTAGATCACGTGTACAGTTTTTTTTCCAAAGAACTTACACTCTAAATGCAAAGCATTAGTTTCCTATGTAAAAAGATCCTAGGGCATGGAGGGAGTTGCTATCTTTTCCATCATCACATAGCATGCATGGTAGGAAGGACAGAATTTGGATATGCTGAGAACCAGAGCAGTGCTTGAACTGAAAGATCCTAAACCCTCAATGACTCATAGCCATGCTGTAACAAGCACCCCACTAATTCTGCTTTACCTCTTCCTTCGTTATTATTAACATTTTCTTCTCAGAGTTGTTTATATAAAGCACAGTCTCTAAAGCTTGAGTAAAAGTCATATCTAATACTGGTATAAATAGTGCTCTCCTTCTGCCTCTTTATTTGAATTTCGTTTCTCACAGTGCAGCTGCACTGGGGCTGTGTGAACATCTGGCAGTGTTGCTTCTTGATGCCCTTCCATCTCCTTGTGGTATAATCTGACAAAGTTCTCCTACTGGAATTAGCATGTGGAACTTTAAAGCTAAGTTTTTTAGTGGAGACTGCAAAAAATAAGTAGTGGGTCAGGTTTTGTGAATTTCATTTCTCTTAGGGACAGGCAGTGCTTTTCCCCAGTAAGACAATGTCCAAGTGGGTTTTTTGTTTCTAAAATGCATAATGGTTCGAGTCCAGTGTGCCTCAAAATCTCCTCTGTTTTGTCTTTCCTTTTTAAGAATATGTATAACAAACAGTAGACAGGATAACTTCTAAACATCCTTTGTTCTCATTAGTTTATTATGCTCACAGTAAGTTCCCCACTTAACAGCTGTAGATTGTGAATTAGGTCTCTTCTGTCACAGCTGTACAAGCTCCACAGCTGTGGAGGATAAATAATGCTTCACGTTCCCCAGAAGGACTGTGGGGTTCTTGGGTGCTGGTTGTTACTTGTGAAAATAATTGAGAAAGGATAGAGCCCTTGGTGTTCAGCTGAATCACTAGGACAAAGTCATTTATTTGATCAACTGAGCTCTTGATTTTAATGCTAGAGAGGTGTTCTGTCATTAACATCAGAGCAATGGAGTAAAAACGTTCAGGCAGTACCTCCTCAAACCTGTGCTGAATGGGCTACTGAAGCTAGAAACGGTTGGAGAGAGCTTGTGAACATTATGCACATAATGATCAAACACTGCATGCAGTTATCAGACATATGATCTCACTGTTGCTGTCCATTGGAGAATGTCCTTCCACAGGAAGCTTTCTGCAGGGAATTTCTCTTTAAATTGCTTTTCAACAGCTTCTGGCTTGATGAGCTGTGGCTCATCCATGAATGCAGCTAAGATGTCAGCTGTTCCTCCAGACCCTGTTAAGATAAGCCAGGGAGCTGAATTTTCCAAACCGATGCAAATTCTCTGTAGTTTAAAAAGAAAATTATTAGATTTCATGAACGGAAAGAAAATCTTGCTCAAAGAGAAATCACTTACTGCAAACTAGGAATAAATGCGTATCCAAATCAGAGTTACTCTGGATTTCAGAGTCTTTTCAAGACCATCTTTTTATTTTGTAGCAGATTAATCATTATCAGCCCATGACTATGCAAACTTTGCATGACGCAGCTGCTGATGAATTAAGCAACTGATTTGGACAGGCAGTGCATAAAACCTACCTGTCCATGGCTGCTTTCTTTTTTCCCTCCCCAGCTCTTTTCATACTGCAATTTGTGCTTATAGTATGGTCAAATACAAGAGTAGCATAAAGAGAAATTCTCAACAGGTTTTTATGGTGGCTAAACTTATCTATGTGTTCTGAAAACTGGGAGCTTGTGAGACTACAACGCTGAGCCACAGAAAAAAAAACATACTGAAGCACAACAGCAGCAAGAGCTAAAGGCTGCCAATTCTGTTGTGCAATTAGAAAGAGTCAAGGCGGTTGCTGGGAGAGAGGAAAGCAGAGGCTGTGGTAGCATAGTTGCAATAATGACTAATTGCTGCCTGTTACTTCTTACTCTGGAGTTATGCAAGATGATGAAGAAACTCTACGTGTTTCAATACCACAAACAGCAAAAGAATCAAAGGCGTTGTTGGTTTATTATTTATTTGTTTTAAAACAACTATTGTAGTCTTTGGTGTGTGTTGTCCAATTTGTCTTTAAAAGGTGGATATTAAAATATATATAAAAGGAAGTGCAATTGGTTATTCTTTCCTAGCACATATGTGAATGTACAGCAGGTCCAACCAGTCACCTTTGGTTCTCTAAGTCACTTTGTTCTCTAGAGCTCTGAAAAGATGTATTGGTTCTGATGTGACTTTTCAATACCTGAGATGTAGAAGATGCTGCCATATTTAGCTTTGAGAATGAAAGCTCAAGAAGCGACATTGCAATTCAACCAGTGAGATTTCTAATACCAGAGCGTGTTTTAATCTATTTGACGAAGATGTGATGAGATGCAGTGACTGGAAACCGTGACTAAAAAACGTCACTGGAAATGAGCTGTTATTCTTAAAGAAGAATATATATAAATAAAGAAGATAAATAAAGAATATATATAAATAAAGAAGAAATGTGTTACAGAACCTGGTAAACATCTCATCGTTTGTAACGTTTAAACAATGGTTAAATGTCTCTTTGGATATTCAGTAGAGTATGCATCCTCATGCAAGAGTATTATATAAGAAATACAAAGCCGTATGGACATTGACTGCTACAAAGCAGCAGATTAAAATATTTTAAAAAGAAAAACAGAAGTCAGAGAGTGCCTCCTAGCCAACAAGTTCTGTAAGTTATGGAAGTGCTCAAATAAAATCATAGCTGATTTTTCACTGAAGATGACGTGAATGTCAGCAGGCAACCATCCAGCCTTCTGTCATACAAAGTGTTTTTTGCTCAGGGGAAGTAGGGCACTATAATTTGTAAGCTGCATATCTAGCAAACCTGGCCTTGTATCTCTTTGGTGCTCTGTGACAGTGGCAATCATCTCTTTCTTGCTGAACAGCACTGAATTAAGGCTTTTGTATGTCATCTAAGTACTAGTACAGTGCTTCTATGCTGCTAGATTTGAAGCTAATTTCTGAGAATTTGTTATGATTTTGGGTTTCCCACTGTACTAGCTGGCAAGAAGCCCTAATGATCTGCTGGCAGCTGCTCAAAATGAGGTACTTCTCCTAAACAAATACTGTTAAATTTACTATTAACAGAATTCAGTTATTATGTGGTGTATTGCTCTAAGTTTTCAATTTATGTAAAGTGCCAGTATGTGTATTTACCATCCAACCAAATTTTCCCCTGCCTCTTACCTCAAGAGTACCTGGTCTTCCATTTACCAGTAAGCAGAGCACAGGGATCTCAATGCTGCCTGTTCCTGTGAAATAGGTGATTTAATTTAAAACAAACAAGCAAAGAGCTTTCACAAGACTATTGTGTTTCTGCCCTTCCCTTGAAAAACTTCTGTTTTGTCAGCATTCAGTACGTGCAAAAACTCAAGCCTGCAGACTGCAGGAGAGTGCAGAAGAAAGTGTTGGAAGGGTAATGGTGCTGCCTTAGGTTACAAGACAAGGTTAAGTTTTTAGAGAGAGTCAGCTGACATTACTTATATTCAGATGCAGTTAGAATTGATGAGATGTCACTTTGTCCCATTTGTTGAGGAATGCTGCCCCATTCCTTTCGTGCATGGAACCTAGCACCAGCAGGAATCATAGAATCATAGAATGGCCTGGATTGAAAAGGACCACAATGATCATCCAGTTCCAACCCCCTGCTGTGTGCAGGGTCGCCAACCATCAGACCAGGCTGCCCAGAGCCACATCCAGCCTGGCATTGAATGCCTGCAGGGATGGGGCATCCACAGCCTCCTTGGCCAACCTGTTCCAGTGCCTCACCACCCTGTGTGAAAAACTTCCTCCTAATATCTAAGTGAAACCTCCCCTGTCTCAGTTTAAAATCATTCCCCCTTGCAGTGGAATTTAGGAGAAACACATAAAGAGGACTAAATACCAGGAGGCAGACTGTGCAGTCTAGTCAGGGTGAGATGAGTCGGGTAGGGTTGATAAGAACCCTACGTTCTTCATTATTCTGCTTAAACAACCTAAAATATCATTTGATACTGCCTAATGTTTTGACTATCAATAGCATAATATTACATTTTTAGCAGAGCTGAATTCAAAAGAAATTCCAGTGAAATATTTGAATTATTGAATTGAGTATTTGATTTCTATCATGGCCACAGGGGAAGAAATGACATAGGCCTCCCTGTCCTTACCTATCCTCACAGGTTTCACAGAATCACAGAATTGTAGGGGTTGGAAGGGACCTCCAGAGATCATCGAGTCCAACCCCCCTGCCAAAGCAGGTTCCCTACAGCAGGTCGCACAGGTAGGCATCCAGGCAGGTCTTGAACATCTCCAGAGAAGGAGACTCCACCACCTCCCTGGGCAGCCTGTTCCAGTGCTCCGTCACCTCACTGTCAAGAAGTTCTTGCGCATGTTTGTGCGGAACTTCCTATGCTGCAGTTTCCAACCGTTTCCCCTTGTTCTGTCTCCACTCACCACTGAAAACAGTCTGGCCTCGCCATTCTGCCCCCCACACCTTAGATATTTATAGACCTGGATCAGGTCCCCTCTCAGTCTTCTCTTCTCAAGGCTGAACAGACCCAGCTCACTCAGCCTTTCCTCATAGGAGAGATGCTCCAGGCCCTTCACCATCTTCGTGGCCCTCCGCTGGACTCTTTCCAAGAGATCCTTGTCTTTTTTGTACTGGGGAGCCCAGAACTGGACGCAGTACTCCAGATGAGGCCTCACCAGGGCAGAGTAGAGGGGGAGGATCACCTCCCTCGACCTGCTGGACACGCTCTTTTTAATGCACCCCAGTAAGCCATTGGCCTTTTTGGCTACAAGGGCACACTGCTGGCTCATGGCCAACCTGTCATCCAGCAGGACACCCAGGTCCCTTTCCGCAGAGCTCCCCTCCAGCAGGTCATCCCCCAACCTGTACTGGTGCATGGAATTATTCCTCCCCAGATGCAAGACTCTACACTTGCTTTTGTTAAACCTCATCCGGTTTTTTTCTGCCCAGCTCTCCAGCCTATCCAGGTCTTGCTGAATGGCAACACAGCCTTCAGGCGTGTCAGCCAATCCTCCCAACTTCGTATCATCAGCAAACATGCTATGTTTCAGCTATGTAAATACTGAATTCAGCATTCAACAAATGACTGTAGAATAGCCTTCAAAAGGTTTTGTCAAAACAGTAGCATTGTGAAATGAAAGCCTCTTACAGCTGGAAGATGAGAGGCTTTTGGTTCAAACTATTTTTTGATGTTTCCCAAACTGTATATGGATCACCAGTTGCTGCGGGTTGTAACATCTGTAGTGGGTTGCCTACGAAGATAAAGTAGAACTGAGCTATAGGCTAGCTGTGCTTGGCATGTAGCTTCATTTGTCTTAGTGAGTAACGTGGAATTGTTATACCTCTTTAAGGTGTTGTTCTAGGCTGAATAGTGACCCCTGCGACTACAGGATCCTCAGGAAACTTGTGGTTTCAAATCTTTTTCACTTCAAGTAGATGTAGATTAAATTTAGCCTTTTTGTGTGTGTGGAGGTGGGGAAATTCTAATGTTATACTGGGGAAGGTGGGAAGTTCTTAAGTGCAAAGAATATTCCAAATACCAAAGCTTCCTGCTTAACTAATTGTAGATATTTTTAATAGGGAGTTATGCATGATCTTGGAGTGTTTTAGTTTAGTGAAGTCGAAGTTTGCTGAAGTTGAGTATAAATGAACTTCAATGAATGATACTGGTTTTGTTTATTGAAGATCTCACTGCACTTCCACTGTTCTAGGGAAATATTTGTCAAATGAATCAGCATTTTTTGACAGGAAATTGTTCCACTGAGATTTGTTCAATCAAATTTGGTCTGCAAGTAGAAAGAGGCTACTTTCTAACTGTCAGCACTGATACCTCACCCTACCATTACAGTCCATGTGTGCTCTATCGCATCTGAGTGACCAGATTTGCTCTCTTTGGGTGCATTCACACAGGTACAACTATAGGCTGTGTAATTGAATATTCCATTGGTGCACAGAAATGTGAATAAGTGATCTTTCTCTTCTGTTTTAGCACTGTAGGTATTATAGAAACAAAGAAAAGGGGAAAGTAATCACCTTAGAACTAAACTGAAGTATTTCCATAAGTAGCAGAAGGAGGCCTGTCCGCGTACTCATTTCTCATTTTAAACAAAGCTCACATAGGTTTAGATGAGTGTTGGATATATATTGTTTACCCAGGATAAGATACTGAAAATAATACGGTTTAAAATTTTTCAGGGGGCTTTGATTAGCTCTTTTTGGCCAGAGTGGAAGCAGCTCAAGATCCTGTGTGTGAAAAGGGAGGAAAGTGTACAACAGTGAACATCCATTTCTTAGAGCTGCTGGTTTAGGGCACTTAAAAGAGGGTTTATTTTCCATCTGTTGTCTTTTAAGGCAACTTAGGCTATGCTTTGAAGGTCAGCTTTGAGTTATATTTAAGGAGGTGCAATAAATATCAGGATTTCTGCTTCACAGAGCAGCTTGTTGTTTTTTTTTTTTCTTTCAACCTAAGTAAGCTTAATTCTGCCTCTTGCACAGTGACAACTGCGTTTACTTGATCTTGCCCATGCAGATGATAAACTGAGAACTTGACTTGCCTTTGATAAAGACAGAACCACGGGTATCCCTTTAACATCACTGTTGCTCAAGCTAGCATGCTTCTCTTGTCTACTTACCACCATACCCAGTACGCTGTTCTGAAATGTGCTTTTCCAAGGTGAGCCGTAGCTTAGTGGTCTCATCTGGCTCATCTGGTGTTACATGATCCACCAAAATAAAATGGGAGTGATTGTGGTCCAGTGAATACAGTGGGCCTTGGGCATTATCATCTGATTGGTAGTGTACAAGACTTCCATCCTAGAGGTAAGAGGAGAGATGTTAATGTTCTATACGAAGCACAGCATGTTTCCATGTGTTTTATCTCCATTTTTCATGTTGTCAATGCCTTGCAGTATAGCATCATCTTTCAGTCTTGAATAACATCCATAAAAAGGATGCTGAAGAAGAAAATGCTCCTTCTGAAAGGTGCCAGATTTGATAGAACTGAAAGCTGAAGTTCCTGAAGCTTTTCTCTCAAGCTTTACAAAATATGCTGATATGAATCATCATCTCTGAATCACAGGTATTCATTCTGGTGTTCTGGAAGTGTTAATTAGGCAGGTGAAAGGGGCCATGAGACTTGATAACTGTGAATGAAGCCTTACTGTCTCAGAGGGCTAAAGTCTCTGCTGGTTCAAGCAGGCTAACTTGCTCATTTCAGTAGTGTTTTTGCCATGTGCATACCAGTATATAAGTTAGCTTGCTACTCATCCACATCAAATGAAATGCAGCTTGGGTTTAATTGACAAGATTATATGAGATCTAATGGCAATTCATAACTTGGAAGCCTTATTCTAAGAAGTGAGTGACAGGTAGATTTTAGGAGGTGTAATCTATTTCTTTTATTTTGGGCAGGAGGTGTCACTGAAATTACTTATTAATGAATTTTTATATTAAATAACTGTCTAGCTAAACCAGAACCCCTGTTTCAGCCTCCTATTGTAAGGATTGCACAAATCATAGACAGCCATCCGTGCTCTTTCAAGCTCTCCTTCCATAAATATACCCCTTCTTTTCCACTGCTGCACTTTCATTTGATATATCATTTCTAGCTGCAAGCCAGGCTGTGTATGCCTCATTATTTTTCTTTTTCCTCTTCATAACCACTGTTCTGTTGCAAGTCAGTCAGATCAGTGCTGTGGTTTAAAAGCTGCCTTATCTTTCACTTCTTCCCCAGTTCCTGCAGCCTTTGAGTTGATGAGCAAAATACTGGCTTAGCTATTGTGCCTATCTATTGCATTATTCCTCCTGCTAATTTTGTGTGTACAGATATGCCTATCTAGGTATAGCAATGTAATTATGCAAGTTACTTAGTTGTTACTAAGGTGTGGTAAAGAGATTTACATTGTTTTTAAGAGCCAGATATTATGTGGAACCCTTGTGAATCTCAGCTTTTGTTGTAGTCTGTTGGAAAAAGCAGGTGCCCAAGCTGAATCCTGGGGGAAATTCAAGCTAGGAGCTGTTCAGGTTCTCCTCCACAGCCAAGGCGATGGCTGATGTTGGAGAAGCAGTGAGCTTACTACCAGGAGCTTGTAGCAACTTTACTAATTCATTAAAAATGTAAAGGAATTTGGAGAACAAGCTCTTATATGCTGCTGATAGAAGGGCTGAGCATACTCCATGCCATTCTGCGAAGTGGCTTTCTGAAACAAAGCTGTATAAGGTCAAACTGCGGAAGTGAAATATCCTCCAAAGGTCAAAAGAGTTGTAATAAGATGTGTTCCTATGGCTTCTTTCCCTCTCAGCAGCTCTGGGAAGAGTCAGAACATTGGAGGCTGTTCCAGAGGAAAGAAACCAGTAAACTTGCACGTTCTAGTGTCACAAGTTTTTCTGGCCACCTCCTCTCACTCCACATCTCTCATTTGTTGGGGAAAGTTATATGAAAACAGTTCATTTGTCTTTAAATTTTGCTTTGATGGAGGGTGTGCCTGTGTTCTGCTGCCATGTAACTTTAAGCCTGCTCACCAGAGATTCGCCCTTAGATTAGGACCGTGAGGTGTAGCAACTAACTGGAAAAGGCTCTTAGGGATTTTCCTGTATATTCCCTGAAAACCTGGAAGTGATCACTCAAGGATATTTAAAGCATGCCAGTAAAAGAAACAAGGAAGAGATCAATTGATTTCAGGGCTTGCTTTTGTCCTTGCAAGTGTGTGGTGTTAGCTCTACTTTATACAACAAGCTGTTTGTGCTAATAGCAAGTATAAGGTGAATTGGGTTTAGATTGACATCCTTGTCTGTAGTTCTTTTGTTTTAAAGTAACTGACTAAAATCTAGAATGTCTTTTGGTAGATGTAGTGCCAGAAGTCAGCGGGTCGAGAATGTTCTACAAGTATTCTTTGACAAAGAACTTGGGCTCTGATCAAGAAGGAGAAAATCTAATTCAGTAAGAGTGCACTTGTTTTGGAGCTGTTGTTTGGGATGGATTGAGATGTCTTGTGATTGCTTAGCCCAGGAGGGAGGTGCAACAGTTGGTTTACTCTTGCTGAAGGAACTTTCCTGATGAAAATTCCCTACTGTGATGAACCAAATTTTTTCCTCTGAACCACTCAAATAGGTTGATGTCTTCCAACTGCAGAGTCTCGTCTGACAGAGCACACAGCTTGGCAAAAGGTGTGGATGGGAGGGAACCCAGTGACAATAAAATGGCAATACAATCTGGCAGCCTTTCCCTGCTCATAGCTAGTATTTGACTGCTGTCTATCTGATAAAGAACTAGATACAAGTTAAAAGAGCTGTCTTTGTCATTTGCTTATCAGATTCTGCAATAAAATAGTACATACAGATTGCCATTAATTGTCGCCACATACCTACGTTACTCTTACAACAGTTTGCTTAGGACAGACAGAATACACAGTGACAAGAATGTCATTAATTGTCTTCTCCACTCCCAGGTCAATTCAGCACCAACTTGTCTTGGCATTTGCAATAACTGATGCATAAACTTCCGTTGCTTTGACCTGAACTGTAGAGAGCCTAAAACTCATGCAGACTAGACCAAATCCTGCATGTGTAGCACTTGTTAGACACCAATTCAGTGTCTAATTCAGTGTCATGTTTAGGAGAACTTGATATTGAAATATTTATGGTTTAATTTGATACTAAGATATAGGGTACTTCTGAAATAGCTTGGAATTCTGCAGTAGGACAGGGTAAAAAAAAAAAAAAAAGTGTTGAAAGTATCCTGTGATGTGTTGTTTTTCCTTAAGTTCCCTTTTACTCAGATACTGAGCTCATGTCCAATACTGTCACCTGCTGGATATTTGAAGAACAGGTGCCAGATACACTGTAGGGCACGTTATCATTGGGTTCTAACGACTTTCCTTGCTTTTTGCCTCTGTCTTCCCACATTGAACGCCATTTTTATTTTTAAGGTAGCTCAATATTTTGTTCTCTACTACTTTAACAGTTCGTAAACTTGGAGATCACTTCTGAACAATCCTGTCTTGCGAATAGAATGAGGGGAAAAAATACCTTTGTGTTGTCCAGAATTTCTCTGTGCTGAATTTTTCCAAGGGAAGCAATTCCTATGGTGATGACTCTTACTTTGGATGATGTACTAGCCAAGGCATGATCTCGGACTGCTTGCACCAAGTGCCTTGTTATTCCAACACGTAAAGCGCTGGTAAAAATCCAGGCATCTGAAATTATGTTTTTTGAATTGTTAGATAATTTCTTTATAGTTGAACATTTGTGTGCTTAGTAACATTATTTTAAGTACCAGATTTAAGTGTTGTTTAGATAGTCAGGTTACCTGTGGACAAATCATCACAGAATCATAGAATGGCCTGGGTTGAAAAGGGCCACAATGACCATCTAGTTTCAAACCCCCTGCTATGTGCAGGGTCACCAACCATCAGACCAGGCTGCCCAGAGCCACATCCAGCCTGGCATTGAATGCCTGCAGGGATGGAGCATCCACAGCCTCCTTGGGCAACCTGTTCCAGTGCGTCACCAACCTCTGTGTGAAAAACTTCCTCCTAATATCTAGCCTAAACCTCCCCTGTCTCAGCTTAAAACCATTCCCCCTTGTCCTATCACTATCCACCCTCATAAACAGTCTTTCCCCCCTCCTGTGGATATACTCCCTTCAAATACTGATAATCTTAATAGACTATAACATTTAGAATTTAAAAACGTATACTGAATGCAAGGTTTTAATAGAGAAAGGAAGGAATCATGTGCCCAAGCAGACATGCTTTATATACCATGCGATGCAACCTTGTTGTCTTTGCTGTGCTGTCAACACACCCTTCTGTATTTCTAGACTGGACACAATGTCTGAAAGCAAGTAGAAACATCAACAACCAGGCCTGCCTGGTGTAGTAACAGAACACTTTCAAAAATGTAACACAAAAGACCTGGAAATCTTAAAGCTATGTAATCTTAAGTATGGAAATCAGCTGGATGTAAAAGCAAAGAAAACTGTCTGGAACCAAAGTGCCAAAAAAAAAAAAAAAAGTTTGATAGTTGGCTCTTTCAATACAGAATCCAAAGCTGTTTAAATCTTGTCTGACCCAGTGAGCTGAAACCAAAAGCTGTGAAGCAATCATGCGAGTAGGGCCACTGACTCTAGAAGATCACTAGATGTGAGAATCCAGCAGGAGTGTAAATTCTTCCTCTAATGCATAAACTACTAACCTGTGCTTTGGGCTGCCTTAATGAGTCCTTTTTTTAACGTGTCCCGCAACCAAGGCTTCATCTGGAAATTTTCATCTTCCCCTACTAAAGAGACAACCAAATTGGGAGCCGGTAGCTTCCATTTGTTGAGCATAACTTCAAATATAACTCCAGGGTGAATGGTGCACGGGACCTTAATAAACTTGAGTAGAAACAAAACAAACAAATAAGTAAAAAAAATAAACCCTGAGTAATAACAGCGCAGTACAATACAGTAAATGTAAAGGCAAATGTGCCATAACAATTAAATGGTTATTAGTACCCCTTGATTATTTGAGCAAGACCTGACAGAGAAGAAATACTAGAATGAGTTTAACAGGCTTCTGTGAAATTCATAAATAGTAAATATTCATAAATAATTCACAAATAAATTCAAAACAATCTCATTAATCATGTCAGCTCCGTGGGTTTGTTCTGCACTATGAACTCATAAATTGCTCTCTCCTTTAATGCTGCTTTTCTTCTTTAATTGCATTCAGTTTCATGGCAGTTTAGCAAAGCCAAGAAATCTCTTAGGCATTTCTTGTTACTGAGGTAGCTGAAATGTTTGCCTGATTTCATGTCTGTTTTTCAAGTGTCCACATCCTCCTCATTTTCAATTGAGTTTTCTTGGCCTTTATTCAGGTTAGGTTTCCATTTGGCAAAGTAAATGCTGTTTACTGTTGGATTACCAGTGAGCATTGTGCTTAGACTTCACAATGAAATGAAACCTTAAGGCTGTTAAGGTTGAATTCTGATCCTAGGAATTCCTTCTGCTTGGGAGGGAGCAGATGAAAGAGAGCAGTGAGGAAGAGGGTCTGTCTGTGTACAGCTTTCTTTATGTATTAGCAGGAAAGGGAGAGAGAACTTTGAGAGCCTTGAAACAGCTCAGCAGTTTAAATCCATAGTGATTAACTATTTGGAAGAAAGTGATTACAACAGGGAAATAATGCAAAATGAAGGACACGTGATTTTATTTATTTATTCATTTTTAAAGTGGAAAACAGATGAGCGACTGTAACTGTAGCAGGTCTGTGCAGGGCAAGTGATTGATTTCTCTTTGTTAATAGGTGTCATTTAAAATTACAGTGCTGTTTATAAAGGTTTGGTCTCTACTTTGGTTAGAATGTGGTGCCTAGCACTCTAGTACACTCATCTTCAATTTCATAATCTCTATATTAACAGCTGAACAATAGCAATAGTGCCACAAGCTTGAGACTCCTTATTGCTGTACCTTTCCACGTTTCTTCCCAGAAGCTGTGAAGTCAATTTCTCCCATGCAGTATGGCAGTTCTGTTTTGAAAGTTTCTTCTTTGTCACTGCTGCAGTACTTGGTTTCCATCTTCTACATTCAGTTTCTCAGGTGATCACCGGGCTGTTCACTGAAATGATGGTGAGACTGGAAAAGGAGAAGTGCATTAAACTTGGAGAGGCCACAGAATCCACAAATTTACATCTAATTGAGTTTTTAGCTAAATATTTTTCTGTTTCAGTATTATGATTGTACAGCCCGGCTAAAACTGCAGATGTTTATGTTGGATGTGTGAGCAGAAGGAGGGAGATTCCATAACACAGCTTTGTAACTTAGGTTATAGAAAGGCATGAAAGAATAAAGCAACTGGAGTATTGTTTAGCTGGTAGAAATCTGAATTACGAAGTACAAGATCCCACAGTCTGTCCAAAGCCATGTGGGGTGTTTTAGAGCCCAAGAGATAAACCTAACTCTAAAAGAGAGAAATAGATACCTTAACCATAACTATTGCAAGCAAAGGCTGAGCTGTGTCAGTGGGTGTCTGAATAATGCTGTCTTTCTGTTGTTCTGCACCATGCTAGTATAATTTTATCCAACACAAATATTAAATAACCAATTGATGGCATTGTCTTCACCTGAAGATCATAGGATCATGGAATGGTTTGAGCTGGGAGGGACCTTTAAGACCATCTAGTTCCAAACCCTGTGATACAGTTAGGGACATCTCCCACTAGACCAGGCTGCTCAAAGCTTCATCCAGCCTGGCCTTGTGAGGGGAGGTTTGCTCTCTATTTTCTCCTGGAATAGGATATTTATTCATAAGCCAAAATATGTAAGACTAGATTTTACTTAACGTACAGTTCAAAAAGTGACATGGTTTTCTTTATATGTGGCTACAGGAATGTTGGCAAGTAATCCATCCTAAAGCAAAGGTCGTACAGTAAGAGCTGCTGTTCTCTTTTACATTACTGGAAGAAGTCTGGTTGCTTTCCAGTTGCACTGGGCTGGTATAACCATAATTTGAAAAGAATATGTACAACTTGTATGCTTTATTTTGTTTCTCTTCAGTGCAAAAACAATGAAAACGAAACATCTCTGCCCTGTCCCCACATCTCCATACTCAGTACATTCTTAAAAAATTCCATGTGATAGCGAGCCAGAAATGGTAACCAACCCTGCATTAATCAGACCATCTTCATAAAAATCCTAATTTCCGGGTCAAAAAGGCTTGCAGTGGACTTAAAAGTGGGTTAAACTAGCAAGTCCCGTGTGGTTCCATTAGGATGCTCCAGCAGAGGGAGCAAGCCTTCCAGCTGTTTCCTATGGGGAAAGCCTGTATTTGAACTGCTTTAATACCGCTGTCTCTTAATTTCTTCTTTACGTTTCCCATGAAAACGTTGTTAAGAGTTGCCTTGTTCTCAGATTTTCCTCTGAAAATTTTAAGGTCAGTTTTCCTTATAAGCTGTTCCACGCTTCCCTTCCTCCCCTTAACTTCAGACTTAGATCAGTGCTTTAAAGATACTGCCCTTCTTCTCCCTGACAGCTCAGAAGTCACGTTTTGAGAGAAGTGTTCATTTTTAATTCCAGGATATCAGACTGTGGCAGGTTAGAGTCTTACCGGGAAGACCTTATTTCAGGTAATCAGTAACAGATATTGCCACAAAGCCTACCTGCTTGTTTGAGCACACTTGGCCACGGGAGACGTGGCTTTATCTCCTAAGACCATGGAAGACAGTATTCTAAGGGGGGAAAAAATAGTAAATACAGAGCCATACACAACAGATTTTAGCTATTTTGAAGTATAGAAGTATTACTTCCTGGAACTTGCTGACAAAACAAAGGATTTGATTAGAAAAAGGTACTTAGGGCTGAATTCCCAGGGTACATTTAGTCACCATTCATCACTGTTCTATGTAGTATGTGTTTATTTGTAACTGCACACGGGCAATGACCTCAGAATAGGCAGCAATATAGTAAGTCATCTGACTGTTAATTTGCTCTCATGGAAGGGCCTTAGGTGGTTAATGTTATGTCTAGTTTCAGATCATAACTTGTAAAATTTGATCATGAGGTTATATTTGACACCTCTTGGAACAAAGGCATGGAATTATGAGACTGTGCAGGATCTTCTGGTATTTGGACAATTCAATTTTGCAGTTATTTGTTTTTTAGTTCAGCAACTCTGGCTCTGGATGGTAGCAAAAAATGGTGAAAGAGACAAAAGTGGATTAAGGTGCAGAAGTTTTGTTCATAAGCAAGAAAGCCAGCTGGTATCTGGCACTGCACAGGGCATGCTTTTCTCTCTCTCTCTTTTTTTTTTTTTTTTAATTTAGTTTTTAATTGAATAATCTTCAAACCGTGATGCTAGAGATTGAGCTATTATAGAGATAATAGAGCTAGAGATAATAGAGCTATAGAAATTGAGATATTTTGGTGGAAGCATTATGTCATGTTTCCATCCTGTTCTTGTGTCCAGTCCTTCAGCACCCCTGCCAAGCCGCTGTCTGTGGTGGGATACAGAGCTAAATGGAATTTGATATCTTGTACAGCTGTTCTTGTATTCATAACCTAAGCCAGAAAGACATCCTGCATTAAGAGAAGCAGGAAAGTGGTACTGACAGAACAGCAGAACAAGTCCCCAAGCTGTACAGGATTCTGAATGCTATCCATACAAGAACTTAGTATGGCCCTACATGGAGCTGAGAAATGACACTGGAGGAGGTCATGAACTGTTGTTTGGGTGCAGTTTACCAAGTTTCTGCATGCAGCCTTCAGGAACTTTTACAGACAAAGCCAAGAAGCAAAGCCAAGTATCTTTTTGTTTTCATTCAAAAATTCAAATCATCAAGATTTCATTCAAAAATTCAAATCATCAAGATTTGACACATTGACATTTCTATTTTCTTTCTCTTCTACCTGTTGTTTAGCTTCCAAGGAGTAAATACTGGGCTTTTCAGTATGATGCCATATTGTACACGTGTAAATATTCCATGTTGTTGCAGTCTTCTAGCTAATCCTACTAATGGAGTAAGGAAATTTTGCTTTGCTATCTGGAAGTGTGGGGGAGAAGACTTCAAAGGCAATTCTATAGATACTGTGCAAGTGAAAGAACCAGGGGTTCCTTAGATTATGAATACTGCAAAATCAGGACATCACCAGCTGCATAAGATTTGCAGCTGTGATTCCTGAACCTGAAAGCTGATCCACAATAAAATTTGACTTGCCTTTCCATACATCTGTATCAGCTCTTGCAATGTAATCCCTCACTATGATGGTCAGAATCATAGAATAGTTGTTCAGTACTGCACACCTCCTCACTTTGCACTTCAGTGAAGCTCTACTGTATACCAATTAGTCAGCACACCGACTTCTTTTTTCCCTCATTTTTGAATATATATATTCAGAACATAACGTAGCTCTGCCATTTCCTCCTGGATTGTTAAAATTTCTGGTTTTCTGTTGATATTTCCTACTTTAAAATGCAGGCGTGTTGCCCAACACCTTCTAACAGGCAAAGTGGCATTAGGTGTGCATTGGCAAGCTGTGTTACAAGTTTTTTATTCTTTCTTGTGTTGAATTCTGTCTTATTCTGTTTAATTCTGGCTTTCACTTAAGTCTCTCCAGTGGTTTCAAGGGCTGTTCTTTGAGACTTGAGGCTGTACTAGATTGCAAATGTCAGGTCACAGCAATTGGGTCAAATCTTTGAGGTCAAACTCATGACGTTACACTGAAGTCAGCCTAAGTGAGGATGTTGCATCATTGCAACATCACAGAGCGTCGTTTAATTGTAAGGGTCTGGAATATGTCATGCCTTGGGAAAGATTAAGCAGATAGCCACTAAGAGGAGCGTAGTTCAAGTACTTTTGAATGATAGGGAAGGTAAAGAAGGGAGCAAAAAAGAGATAATTATAAGCACAGCTGGGTGAAAAATCAGTGAGCAGTACTTCAGTGTTTTTTCATTCTTTGAATATTTCTTCCTATTGTAAGTTGGTTTTGTTTTGTTTTGTAAAGAAAATTCCATATGTTGCTTTTATTCAAAATTTCATTTCATTTTTTTGTCCTTCATTATTTATAAAAATACCATTGTGTTAAATCTGATAAAAAGATTCTTGAAGACAGGCAGTTGGAAACAGCTAAGGAGTGGAAGAATGCTGTAGGAATCTTGCCTGGTACAATCTGTGAGTTCATATTTTAAATATATCCTCTGTTCATATGTATATATATTGAGCAGTCTTACTTTAATTCTGGTTCAGGCTTAGGTACAGATTTTCTATCTAGGCTGCTGCTGGATATTTAAGTTTGTAGGTCAAATTCTGTCCTAGATGTTCCCACTGACTGTAAGTACAAAACATCTATGAAAAGAATGTACCTCTAATGACTATCAGATTTGAAATATAACCTAGAAAACTATTTCTAACTAGCAAAGCAAGTTAAGACAATTATGAAAAGACAATTGCCAGTTCCACCTGCAACTGGAAATGTGAGTCAATGTCATTTACGTTCGGGATGGCCTGCTTAAATCATTCTGGGTGTCTGCCAGTCTCATGAATCATTATTTCTTTAACCTCATAAATGGGAGCTGTTAGAATTGTACCACTGTACAGTGAGTGCTTGTAACACTGAAGTTTGCATGTCCCTAGCGCTCTTTTGTCCTTCATTCCAGGCAGTAATATATTCTTATTTAGGCATTCCAGGTTTCTGGGTTGTAGGAAATTAGCAGATAGGTAAAGCATTAAGGGGATAATTGTTGTCATTTCAGGGAATCTCTGTAAGGCAGATCCCTATTGAGATTCTTCCAACGAACATCCATTCCTTTCTGGACTATTCTGTCTCCTGCCCCTGTCTTCCTGTTGGTGCCTCTGCCATGTCTTCTCTCCTGCCAACCTCCTTCTCTCCTGCCACTTCTCTTCACTTCTCCACAGCTTTCCAGAGATTCTTGCTAATCACTGTCACTGCTACTTAGCCCACTCCGAATGTGCAGCTCTTCTTCCTTGTGTGGTAACAAGGGCAGAGGTCACTCACCTCCCAGTGGGTGATTAGAATGCCGGTCTCTGTCATCATTCCATTTCAGTGCTTTTTAGACATTAATCAGTGTTCTGGATTGTGTTCATAATGTGAACAGAGGTCAAAACTGAGCCTTTCAAACATATCTTGTGAAAATGGACCTGGTCGAGGCATAGCTTGACCTCAGTTAATGGCTTTAAGTGTAATGGTTGATTAAGAGAATAGGTGTTTGGTATTCATATGCTCTCAGTCCTCACAGTAGTAAGAATTCTCCTTCATACCAGTAGGCTGATCAGCAGACTGAGACACACCCTGATTTAATCACTATTTGATTCTTCCACCCATGTAAGGAGTCCATTTGAATATGCAGGTGAAATGATTAAATATAGTAATAATGCTGATTTAATATCAGCAGTACGGAGCCAGTCACAAAGCCTGCCCTCTTTTACTTCATTGCCAAATGGAGCAAATCCATTAGTTCTTGGTTTATATATTTTAGAGGATGTTTTCATGTGGAGGAAAGAAAATTGCACTAATTACCCATGCAGGTAATTGGCACAGGATGAGATGGCAATCCCAATGAAAACTCTTAGTCAGAAAAACAGACTGCTCACAGAAACAATGCAAGTGAAAATAAGGGAGAAACTGCGATGAACAGAGATGAACGCATTGAACTTCACTTGAGCAGGAGCATTCAGCTTTGAATGATCCCACTGGGATACAGCTGACTTAGCTGTAGGAAAGAACCTAAGGTTTTCAAGCAAACCAAGCAATGCTGTTCTTGCAAGAGGGAGAAACGTCATATAGAACAGTATCAGCAGGAGGGCCTGTGAGAAACGTGAAGTCTCTCAGTGGTGCATCATGACAGCTTCAACTGCAATATTCTGTGTGGTTTGGGTTGCTGGGTTTCAAGAGTATTATGGACTAACTGGAAAAGGTTTGAGCACGAACAACAAGGATAGATGGAGATGAAAAAAAAAGAAAAGAGAAAGTTTGAGCAAGTTAGAGTTGTGTGACCAATAGGATACTGTATAGGAGACTATAGTGGAGAAATAGGGAAAGTGTAACAGCCTACCACTGCAAAAAGTTTATGGGAACGATGTGTTGTTTGAACAACTGTAGCTAGGATTGCAAGTGAGGCTGAAGGGAAGAATGGTAACATGGCTGTCCAAGGATAGTTGCTATATTTACAGAAACATTTATTTGGAAAGGATGAAAATAGTTCTGCCAGTGGTTCCGGAGCTAGTAAAGCCACAGTCCTTAACTGTGATATCTCTATTTCATATCTCAAAGAACTTAACCTTAACCTGCATGTCACTGCAACTCTAAGAGCTGCACACGTAACTGCAGGTCTGATCATCAAGATGTATCTATGCTTATGTAACTTTAATAACTGAGATGTTCCTATTGACTTCAGTGCAAGTATTCACTCAAGGAAAAATTGCATCAGTGAGCTTACTGGGTCAAGGCCAGAAGAATAGTAATACAATTATTTGTTTCCAGTGGTAGCCATATTTCTATTTTGAACCGAAACATAATAAATATGCTGAACAAAGTAGAAATCGAGGGTGAGTGCAGTGGAGATGGGGATGCTGGAGAAGACATCAATTGAATATCGGAGGAAAAAAATAGATAATAAATGTAAGTATATAAAGTCTGAGATCTTTTTAGAGGATTTTTTAGGGAAAATGAATGCATGTATATGTGAGAGACTTTTTTGTGTACATGCATATACACATTAGCTAGATTATATTTACATTACAGCTTTAGAAAATGTTTCTTGGGAATTAGCCCTTCAAATTCTGGTAACAGTGCAGGAAGTGTTTCTGAATCACAGCCTATAAAATAGAATCATCTACCATTATTGCCAAAGAATTGCTAAATCGTTAAGACCTAGGAATGGTCCTTCTTGTGCACTGGAGCTGGGCCAGACAACCTCTAGAAGTTCATTCCAACCATTCTGTGAAATATACCAGCAAAAACTGTGACCAGCTGTCCAGTGGATGGGCCACGCACACAGAAAATAATCAACAAGTTTCTCCATAGTTTTGGCTAGAACAGAGATAAAGAGCCAGTAGTGGGGGTTGACAGCAACTTTGCAATCAGTTCATTAGTTGTAGATTTTGAGCTCTTAGACACAGGACCAGACCAGAGGTAACAACAGAAGCAAGGAACTTAAAATAAAATCATGTGAAGAAGTGAAGTACAGAAGTGGCCTAGTAAAATGTGAGTTTAGGTTGGTTTTTCAGATATATTTATATGAACTGGCTCCATTGGGAGGTTTCAAAAAGATCGGTGTTAGTTTCCTTACTTGAAAGTCAGTTGCATAAAGAGTGTTATAACTCCTAACTATTCCTTATTGCACATGTACATTGTTAATCAGAAGAAAATATCTCAGGAAGAAAAACATATTTTAAAAATCAACAGAATCAAGCTATGGAGAGATATTTGGGAGGGCAGCCTTGTTAAAACAATGCTTATGTTGGTTCAGTAACATCTGCGAGTGTATACCTCTCTAGCCTATTCCTTCTTGTAACTACCAAAACACAAGGATGTGAGGCAAATCAAATATTTGCAGGAGTTTTCTCATTGGTTTCTTGTTTCTTGGAATGTGACTTGTGCTTTGGGCAGGGTTAGTACCAAGCCTTTTAACAAACGAATGTGCAAAATGCAAATGCAAATACAGGTGTTTTGTCCTTTCTGTTTCTCTCTTTATATACTTAACACAGCGAAGAGCACCAGAGGCTATTTGAATAGTGTACTCTTAGTGAGTTTGCAGAAGTTTGCATACAGGTGCATTGAGACAGTGAATTTCATAAAAGTGGATTTATCCTGGGGACGGAACCTGAGAGGGTGGAGAGGTAATAAAAGGGAAATGAAGACATCGGGAAATAAATAAGGGAAGGATCAGATGGAGTTGATTAGAAAGAACACACATCAGTACTGCTCAGTTAAAATAAAGCAATGCGTTGTCCTTACATAGTACATTGTATATGGCATTGAAGGGAGCTTGACATCAGCTTCACATCCTCCTGGCCCTTCATTGCACTGTTCCCACAGCATGGCACGCCACTTTGAAGCTGTGCCAGCGTAGCTCTTTGTGTGGGCTGGGCTCACTCAAAAAGAATTCATTTTTACCAGGTCGTTTTTCTGCAAAATCCATTCACTAATGTGGAATACAGCATGACATGCAGGCTCCTGAAAACGATGTATTGTGAAACCACAGCCATAGTTAATGCTGGCAGAAACTGTAAGAATATGAGAACGTATCCAATTCAAAACAAATGCATCCGGAAGGGCAGTATTCAGATAAGTCAGGCATAATAATATCTGTAAAACTTAGCTGAAGCTGGCTTGTACTTGAACACATGACAAAGGGCTACTATTGAGAGCAAACAACACTACTGTACTATTGAAAGCAGAAGGACTACAAAATAAAAGGGTCACCACTCAGGAACCGGAAAGGCTTGCTGTCTACTGTGGCTTTGCTCACATCAACAGCTGCTTTTCATTCCTTACATCTTCAGTACACTGAACTTGCAGAATTCACAAAAATTCACAGACCTCTTTCTCTCAACGCCAACACCTGACCCACAAAGTCAGCCTTTCAGCTAGTCTTCTACAAGCTCCACTTTACAACTGTGTTGGAATAATCTTTGCCTCATTTCATGATTGTCATGCATAGACTGTATCTGTGTAATTTCATGTCAGCAGCCATTTATTCCGTTTTGAAAAGTGCAGTTATTATCGGGCGGAAAAGAAGTCACACTAAAATTAATTTTCATCTTGTTTCCTTGTGGGACTGCTTTTGTCTCTTATTTATAAGAGTTTGTTCTCTGCTTTCAGGCAAATTCTGTAAGCTCAAAAGGGGAGTGTATTCAAAACAATCTCTTTTGCATAAACCGTATGCAAGGTGTACTGTGAGAATCTCAAGGCTTAGGAGCAGAATTTATTCTGTTTTAAATACAACAGAACTGGAGGCAAAATTTCCTTTAACGTTTTGAATTTGGTGCAGTGTGCAAAACCGGTATGGGTAAAACTGAGGTTATTTAACTTCAAGCACAGAAGCAAATGTCTGAAGGTGGATGAAAATAGTTGACCTGGATTGTTAAGGATGGCTTTAGTGTACAGGAGAAAGAGACCTTGTATTTGGTATACTTGATAACAATCCTTCAGATAGACAAGAGGTGTGTGCTGGTAGGCACAGCGATTCCAACTCTGTCAAACATGTTCTGTATGAAAAGCCCTCATTCCTTGCCCATATGCATATGCTTTCCCCATGTCTGTAACAGTTCTGCTGGGAAATGAACTCACAGCAATATTCAGTAATAAGATGTGAATCTTCAATTACAGTGAATTCTGTGCTTGACAGAAGCACGTAGTGTAGTAGAGAAATAGAATAACAGATGCTTCCCTTCCCTTGGTGTTTATAAACATTCAATGCATTGCCTTGTTCCTTTTTTCTTCTGCTTTCAATGTCTGTTTTATTAAGATGAAACTTCATAGTATCATAGAGTCATAGAATGGCCTGGGTTGAAAAAGACCAGAATAATCATCTAGTTTCAACCCCCCTGCTATGTGCAGGGTTGCCAACCACCAGACCAGGCTGCCAGAGCCACATCCAGCCTGGCCTTCAATGCCTCCACTCCAGGGAAAAAGAATAATTGTTACTTAAAAACAAATTAAAAAAAAAACAGCACACAACAAAAAACAAAAGAAAAAAGCTTGTCCTCTCCTCTTTATAAGTTTGCTCCGTAGCTGCCTGAACCAACTTGTAAATCATAGATGAATTTTACTGAAATACTCAAATAGCTGTAAATGAGCTATGTGCAACTATAGGCTTCTTCTCTTAGACAGCAGATAGTGATTTTCTTTGTATTTCATCAAGGCCTACTTACATTCCCCGTCAAACTAGCAAACAAAATCATTAAACCATGTGTGCCTCTTGGTTATGCTATTCTATTCATCATCAATTGCCAAACTTTCTGAGATTCCTAGATCTGTTAAAATGGACCTATTCTATGAAGTTCAAATTTGCCAAAGGTGAGGATGACTTTCATTTATTAATTTATTTATTTTTTTTTAGCTTACTGGGGGAACATGCTTTCCCAAATGAAGAGTTAATAAAGAGTAAAATTAACCAACTCTGGCCTGTCAACATTCCTGTGTTCCCTGTGATCCTGTCTGAATGGAGTTAAATGACTTTCATCAGAAACCTTCAAGTACAGAGGGCTTTTTCTACCTTGACTGTGGCAACTAATGTTCAGACAGCCAAATCTGTTCTGAATGCAAAAGGAGAACCAAGCAGCATAGTGTGCAGTTAGGTTAGGCATATGGTCATGCCATAAGTTCAAAGAAGGATCTGGTAGAAGAATCCTGTGCAGCAGAAGTGTATAGTGCTAGAAAGCTAATATGTTGTCTAAACTGTGTAGGGTACAAAATAGTAAAACATTGTTGAGGTCTAATTGCAGAACAACGAATATTGCAAGCGAGGTACTACTTGTGTAACAAAACCAAAGTACTGAACAGTAAAACTACTGATGGGAAGTTATCTATAACGTGGATGAAGAGCAACAACAAGTTTGTGAAATTCCAGATATAGAAAATCTGACAGTTTTGCATATACTTCATATTCAGAAGGATAGAAGAACAGAATGGCTATCATTGTTGATTGCTCACAGGTGCTGAAGAGGAAAGAAAATACAGACTGAGTAATGTTCTCTTTCTGGCTAATTCTCTTTAAAACTTTAAGAGGACAGAATCTGCCTTTCTCTCCCAGGGAGACAGAATTACTCTAAAGGATAAGCATAAATGCTAGCAATGCACACAACTCTTAGATAAATGTATATAGGCACTGTAGTATAGCTAGTGACCCTACCTGCTGGCTGTCCTTTGCAGCAGGCATGACTTCCCATCTGTAATGCCGAAGTCGCATTGAAGTGACTGTTGTCACCAATGTTTTTTGATGCTGCTCCCTTTCCCTGTTTGGGAGGAGGAAGATATTAACATACTACCTGGCACACCCGTCCACCCAGACTTACAACAAAAGTAAGCATTGCTAGTGCATAGCGATAACAGCTCTTCTCTGATATGAAAATGAGCCCCGTTAAGCACGAAAATGCAAATAGTAAATATTTCTCTATGGCATTAAAGGGACTTAAGAGTTATCAGAAACAGATGATTAGCTGGAATAGACTTTTGATGTGAATGTATTTTCTAAACCAACTTTTCAAATTATGCAGTAAGACAGACTTTGGGTAACTGCACCAGTAACTAACTCTTGTTCTCCTTGAAAAGAGCCACATGCCTAACATCTGCTTTTCCAAGCTACAAGAAATCTGTATTAAACTTCCCAGAGCAGTCTGAGTGCTCTCTTAGTGGTTTGGATTTCCAAACAAAAACTGTTCATTTATCTTCAAAGATAAATTCAAATTCTGGTGTGCAGCACATCAGCCTTAATAATGTATTCATTAAAGGGAATTATTCTGTATTGAGAGTATCGACGTTGCATCACTGTGCTTGCTTAGGTAACTTGCCTGCAGGGTTTGCTGGATATGCAACTTGGTGTAAATCATGGAAGCCCAGCTGACTGCTGTGAAGACAAGCTTCTTTGGACAACCCAAAATTATACTTCAGCTTTTCAACCTTTTCATGATCAGTCACACGTTTGTTGAAAGGTTTTCCTGTCCTTCACTATCAAAATAAGTGTTCTCGGTTCTACTTTTCTTTGTGCTGGGATTTTGGCTATTTCAGCATGTCGATCCATGTGATAAAATATTCCTTGTCCTGAAAGCAATCTGCTATCTTCATAGACTTTAAATTCACCTTTCTTCTGCAAGTCTGGATTCCTTTGTGCTTTGCTTTCTAAGGCTTTTAGAAAATGTATCTCTGACTTTCCTTTTGGTTTGATTAGAATATAAAATGGCTGTCAGAAATCTAAATTCTGTCTGTTCAAGAAAACAGCAGATTTTATTTCCTTGGTGGTGACCTGTACAATTATTCTGGATTGCTTTAAAATTTCCTTTGTAGAGAAATACTTTTGACTGCCTATCTTTGTTTCTTAAACATGCCTATAAACATGCCTATATTTCTAGGAAGATAATTATGTAAAATTCCATTATGCCACTCTCTTAAAAAGTCTGAGACAGAAATTCTATATTTCTATAAGCTTCTGAATGTGCTTTTTATATTGAAAATTTGGGACAGCATTTATTCTGCCCTTAACTGACTTGCTTGTTCTGCCTTTGTATGTGGAATGACTTATTACCTGCAGTTCTTAGTTTTCAGAGGTAAAACTACTGATTAAATGTTTACTGAGCTTAATTGCTTCCTAACCTGGCATTTGATGGCTCCTCAACAGAATACCCTATTTCTCCTCCTCTGATTCTTACCCTCAGCTGCTGGTGTGGTGAAAGGTCATGTTTATTTTTTTTCTGTGCACAGTGGTTTGCCTGTGACTTAACAGCTCAGTTTTATCAAAGACAGTAAGTCAGTTGCTACATGGCTGATAAGTCAGGTCATGTCCATTTCTTTGCTTGTGCAGTTGGTGGAGTTTCACAGCAAGAGCAACTGCAGGTAAGGGGAAGTGTCTCTGTATGGCATTCTTAGCAGTTAAAGCATTCATTAAAGTCTGTGTTTCCATTCAAAACAACATGAAGTCTCAATTTAAAATCCTAATGTTTTTCTGTCTATACACCACAACATTCTATGGTGTTCCAGAGCATCCCCACCTTTGTACTGATTAATCTGTTTCTCCTCTCCCCCTGCAAATCTGGGTGCTTAAGGTGCAATAGCATTTATCATCACAACCACAGAGGAGGACAGTGCTATTATCCCATTTACAAGTGAGGAATCTCAGGTACAAATAAGAGCAGTGACACATCAGAGGCCACACAGGAAGTCTGTGGGAGAACTGAGGGATGAACTCTTGGTCAGTCAAGCTCAGAGTTAGACAACAACTTTCCTCTTTGACGCAGGACAGAAAATACTTCCTTAAGCTCAGCATGCTTATAGGAATATTGTTATCTTTGATAATATCCTATTAGACTGCAAATCTGAGCAATATATCAAGTTAAAGTTCAGTTTCTGTTTATTTTTTTCTCTTGCACTGATGGTTCTTATCACTGAAAGGAGAGAACCTCTATGAAGTATTTGCAGTTGCTCTTTTGATTTTGTAATGGTATTTCTGTAAATTAGTTCAGAGTTTTTCCTGGTCCTGGTATTTTATGTTAAGGTTACATTGTACTGATAAGTTGATGGTTGACATAGTCCAGGTCTTTCCATCAAGCTACTAAGATTATTGCTGGCTTATTAGATTATTAAAGGGGGAGAGGATAAGTTTACCAGCAGTGTAAGAAGAGTAATTGTTGTTATGCATTATCTGTGGCACAATATAAAAATTGAACAGAGGGTCTCTTTGTATTGAAAAGGCTGTATATTGATAATGCTTTATTTTGAAAGACTGTAAATCAGTACTTAAAAATTGTTAGTGTCAGATCCCCAGCTGCATCAAATTACCATACTTCAACTCAGTTTATATCAGATAAATAAACAAGCAGTGTTTTAGTTTTTGTTGCACCAAGATAAGTCACTGAATCACCTAGTCTATAGAGTATTAGAGCTCTTGTGTTCAGAAATAGGATTATTTCCTTATGCTACTTCATTCCATTTCTTCCCTCGCAGGAAATCAGAATCATCTGAGCTGAAAGGGACATTTAAAGGCCATCTGATCCAAATCCCTTGCAATGAACAGGAACACCTACACTAGATCATGTGCTCAGAGCCCTGTCCTGTCTCCAGGGATGGGGCTTTCACCACCTCTCTGGGCAACCTGTGCCAGTGCTTCACCATTGTTATTATAAAAAACTTTTTCCTCATATCCAGTCTAAACTTCCCCTTTAATTTGAAACCATTTCCCCTTGTCTCTCTGTTGTGAGAGTCTGTCCCCTTCTTTCTTCTTTTTATTTAAAGGATGCTCTCAGATCTCTCCAGAGCCTTCTGTTCTCCATACTGAACAGCCCCAGCTCTCTCAGCCTGTCCTCATAGGAGAGGTGTTCCATCCTTTGGACCATTTTTGTGACCTCCCTCTGGGCATGCCCCAACAGATGTGTATCTCCTACATACTGAGGACTCCACATCTGGACGCTGTACTGCATGTGAGGCCCCAGCAGCACAGGGTAGAGAGGGAGGATCAGTAACCACCCTTGCCTTGCTGGCCAGGATACATTTGGCTTTTTGGGTTGTGAGGGCACATGTAACACCTAAATGGCAGCAGCAGCAGTGTTCTTTGCTAATGTGATTATAATAAGACAACTTGTTCTGTTGAGGACCAGCTAGCTCTGCAGTAGAAACAGGCACGCATGTCTGACAAGATAAAATGGGTGCAGCTGGAAATGGAAACAGTGGTATAGTAAGTAAAGGTCTTCTCAGATGGAAGAGGGAGAACTATAAAGAAGCTAGAAGCTTCTCTGAGCAAAAAACGGGGAGACATGGACAGTATTCCTTTACCAGATATGGGTAAAAAACAAGAACAACCAGATATTAGGTTTTCAGGCTTTGAAGATGCTTCTGGGATCTTGAGATGAGCAGCTCTAGATCTTGCTATTGCATGACAGGAGAGATTGGCATATAGCAGTGCAAAGCAACTGTTTGAGATGTCATCTTTGCACAACTATATTCTTGTAGATCTACACTTCTACTTATATTTCACGGCATTTTAACTACCATAATACATTCTAGCCTACACTGTGTGTGGAGATTGCCTGAGAGTTGCATAGGAATCTCGAATATAAAAATTTATATTTCTCTGTCTGCAAACTTTGGCCTTTTGTCTTTTCTTTGGCCCGTGAATAATTTTGTTGAGGCTCTAAAAAATGCTGACTTTTAAATGCAGGCTTAATCTACAGAGACTGTCTTAACTTTACCTTAAAAACGTATGTACCCCTAAAACAAGCTTGCAGGTCAGGTTCTTCAAGCAACTGTCGTACCTGAACTGGGCAGGTGCTCAAGTAGAAGACTGACTGTGTCAAAGGACATTCTGATCTTAGAGTAATACTTCTTCTTGTGTTACAACGGGCCTGTAAAAGAAAAGGAAAAGGTTAGTAGGAATAATGGTAAAGTTGAGTAAGCTAGTTGGCAGTAGCAGTTTTTTAACTGCTTCCTTCCAACTGAAATTGCTTCCTTAAGCAAGACCAGAGACACATAGATAGATAGCTTTAGCCACTAGGGGGACCTCCAGGAATAGAATATGCAAACAAATGTGCAACATTTAAAAATCAGCTGTTTTTAAAAAATCAGGTTGTCTGCTTTCAAAAGGCTTGCTACTTAGCAGTGAAGCTATGCTTTGCTCTCTTACGGGGGTGCAAAGCACCATGTAGTTATGCACTTTTCAGAGCTATGATTTGGAAGCATGACAGATATCCTGGAAACAATAAATGCATAGTCTCTCAGCATAGTTCTCAACTCCTTTAAATTTAACAGCAGCTTAATAGCCTGTTTCAGAAACGCCAGTGCCTCAGCATGCCTGCATATGCTTACTAAAAAGTAGCTTCTTGAATCAGTAACCTGTAATTACCAATCTATCAGGGAGATGATAAGGGTACTCTTACGTTCCCCTTTATATTTCTGCAGAGTATATAAGAATTTGTGGTGGACTGCACATATAGAATTTGGGGCTCTGCAGAGCACAAATGCAGCAAGCTGTGCTTTATCTTTCTGTGTGAAATAGTGTTAATATAAGCAGCTGTGCTCCCCAGACACTGAAAATGATGACCCAAATACAATAACTGCAATTAGCCCAATTACAAAAGGTCAAGGATGGCACTAGAATTTGGCATGAAATCACAACTGTGGAAAAGGTCAAGAGAACTTTTGCAAGACCTTGTATTATGTTACGCTGCATTGTTTAGCATGTTAAAATGGTGCTAGAGAAACGAAATCTTTTATTTTACAAGATTAAAGCAACCTGAAATTCCAGTTTGGCAGAATTGACTGTTGCATAGGTTTCCGGTGGCCTATCCGCTGAGTTTTATAGTTTCAATTTCATTTGCATGGAAAGGTTACATGCTGAGGTGTAGCTGTGGGGGTGGAGAGATTGCTGGGAACTTGTGCGTTATTCTTCGATGTTTCTTTGTTTGAGACATTTGAAAGCTGCTTGGTGAATTACTGTTTGGAAAAGCTTCTGCAATAGAAGTAGCATTACAATCCTCACATTGTATGTGTATAACCTTCCACTAAGTTATCGAGAGAACTGCCTGCAATTAATCAATCACGGCTGTGCTTAGCTGGAAGTTGGATGACTGCTGACGTCAAAAGTGGGCTGCCAAGTGGGCTATGCTGAATAATGATTATACATCCCCTGTCATTCCATACGTGTGAAATAGAACATTACATGTTAAAGGTTAAAATGTTTGCAAGCAGGAAGCGTTCCTTGATCAGGAAGAGATTTAGATCTTTACTTGTTTCAGCTGCTAAAAGTGAAATTGCCTGAAATATTAGAACACTATTATTGAACAGAGATTCCCCCATAAGACTCTATGAAGTTAGGATTTTGTACGGATTCCAGAACTTCAAAAATTCAGTTAATTTACTTGGAGCTAATTAAGCAGCATTACTTGTTCCTGATAGTCCTTTTTCATCTAGTAAAGGGAAGGTTTATGACCAGTCCAAGGAGGAGAATTTTCTTGTGACGCAAGATCGATGACGTATGGATTTCTTCATTAGAGTAATGACATTAGTCACTTTGACCTCATATACCTCTGTGCATGTAGGAATATGCATGCTGCATCCTGTAGAACATCATGTGAGTAATCAGATTCCTGCTGGTCTCACATGCTTCTGAAATGATAACATACCCCGTGTACCTTAGTGAGGAAAACAAATGTTGCAGCGTTTTGTGTACATCTTTAGTTTTCTCTTTTGCAATGATTCTCAGAAGAATCCTTTTTCAATTATGAAACTTGCTGAATAATTAACCGCATATAGATTTAGGAGAATGGGACATCAAAGGCAACTGCTGAAGCGGACTGGAGGGAGAAAAAGAATATATGCACATGTGGACACAAGTGTCCAGCCCTCAGGAATCATAACTGAGATGTCCTCAAGGTATCCCCTTTTTATTTTATCAGGCTTTGACAAAACTTACAAGTTTTATTTTTCCTGCCAAAGCTGTTTTTATTGAAGATTTCAAGTAGATTGAGAGCAAGAAAAAAGTGATGAGGGGGTACCAGTAAACACAAAAGTGATGTAGGCCAGTTGAGCATTTAAACATGTGAATGACTGAATACATGAAAAAAAAAGAAAGGGGCTGTGTGCCATCACTGTAAACATCTGCTCAGATTCTTTCTTGAAACTGTTTTAGGAAAGCTTGAACTCTGGTAGACAGTAACATTCTTTCCCAGAACAGCCCTGATGTGCTTTAACAAAAACAAAACAAAACTATGAAGCAATGTAAATGGAGGTAATAAACTAGACATAACCATGCAGTAAGATAGCATTCAAAAAGATAATGCTCATCAGGATTGCCAACTGCAGGACTAGATAGTCTCCAGACTCCAAGTATCTGGTGTGTGCTACTATCTGCTGTGTTACTTGTCTCTAGTGATCAGATTCCTAAACTTGCTGCACTCACAGTTAAAAATAACCCAGCACCAAAGAGGGAAGGAGGGAGAATTAAAAGCCAGATTAAACTTGCTGAGTAGAAAATTATCTGCTGTTTTCTGTCTGTCACATTTGTTTGGAGACTGGTACAACAGCAGGCTGCATAAACACTTTCTGAAGTGTCTTTTTTGGCAACCAGTCTTTTTTATGATATCGTTCATTAATGTGGACTCTGATGTATGGCTGACTAACTTTTCAATTTTGAGGATTTTTTTTTAAGTTTTCCTACTTTGCTTATTTGTACCAAGGGGAAGAAGGTGTGGTTTTGTTTTTTCTTTCCAAGTCCTGTTCTGTATGTAAATAGTGAATTTGCCGCTGAGACCATTTCAGTATTTCAAAAGAGACAGGCTACACTGTACAAATTTTATGAAATGATTTTGGGAAGAGTGTGATCTGGGACATGGTTTGCCCATCAGCTAAATTGCTAATGCTTAAAGATGAACATCTGCTTCTTTCTATGTAGCATTCAATTACCAGGACTGTATTGTGGTGCTTTTCAACTGATTGATGAAGATGTCACCTTCCCTAGGCACTCTTTACCCAGTGCTTTTCAGTGGTGCCTGCTGTTTTTGTTGAATCAGAGCTGCTTGTAGGCTGCTTGCATTGCAGCTAGAGCTATGACACACTAACTGTGGATCTTCCTTTTCAAGGAAGCTGGAATAAATTCACTTGAAGGAAAAAGTGAACTTACTAACCGTACAGCAAAGTGACCACAAGGCACTAGTGGAGAAGGATAAAACTATTATTGCACTTGATTGTGCTTTAATCTTAACACTTAGGTTTTGGGGGCATCCTGCAGTTTCAGATTATTTTTGCCATTTGGATCTGGAGCTTCTACTGACGTTCTATCAAAGTTGTTTGACAAGTAATGCCTTTCATCAGGAAACATCTGCTGTATGCATATGTAAGTATGAATGTACTTGAAAAACTTTGCTTCAATTTAAAGCCTAAAGTATTGATCACAATCAATTTAAATGATGGGAAATAAGGTTGCTAAGGTGTCCAAAGAAAGGTATGTATAGGTACACTGAAAATTGTTCTTAATTATAATCTGTTGAATGAATGAAAGCTTATGGCTGAGCTATGGTTTTCCCAAGTTCTCAGAAATTAAGTAAAAATGATTTTAAACTGAGACAGGGGAGGTTTAGGTTTAGGTATTAGGAGGAGGTTTTTCACACAGAGAGTGCTGAGGCACTGGAACAGGTTGCCCAAGGAGGCTGTGGATGCCCCATCCCTGCAGGCATTCAAGGCCAGGCTGGATGTGGCTCTGGGCAGCCTGGTCTGCTGGTTGGTGACCCTGCGCATAGCAGGGGGTTGGAACTAGATGAGCATTGTGATCATTTTCATTCCAGGCCATTCTATGATCATAAGATCATGTTCACTTGTTCACATGTTACTATGTTTTCAAGCTTTTCCTTCTGTCAGAGATCTAGATGTTTGTGTTTTGCAGCTCTTGACATGAGTGTTTTTAAGTAAGGCACGCCTCTAGAGCAGACTTTTTAAATTAACATAGAGAATGTTTCAAAATACGTTGTTATACAGTCATTGCTATATGGAAGTACTTAACCTAGGACTCCATTCTCGGTTCAGTACTGAGTTGTGTTTGACCTGCATCATTAGCTGTGGTTTTTAAAACAATCTACTGACTGCTTAATAACTGGAAGAAACAGAATGCAACTCCCATACTCTACCTGGGCACAAATGAGGAACTTTGTGTTTAAAACCAAACCATCCCCCAAAGTAATGCAACGGTCAGCAAGATGATTTCCATGTCACTGGAGAACCTGGTGCAAATTGTAATTGCAACCAAGTGTTGAAGGCTTTTAGAATACAGACAACACTCAGATGCTTATTGTTTGAGTTTGAACTTCCACAGAGGAGTAATCACATAAAAGATCAAGGTGTCTCTTTATTACTAGCTGCATTATCCTTGCCTCGTAAACATACAGCAGTGATTTTACAATATTCTTTTACACAGTATGATGGCAGGCACAAAGGGAAGAGAGAACGCGCAATGAGCATAACTAACCATGCACGGGTAGTAGTGGACATAAATTTAGTAGAGTATAACAGAAATAACAGCTAAGGCTTGGTATGAATGATACTGAGCTACTGTAGCCCATTGGTGTGTTTTCAGAAATGCCTCACTAGTCAGATTCTCATTTAGTTGTTAGAATCAGGAACTCTGTCATCAATACACTGGTGAACCATCGTACATCAGTGACTCACGAGGTCTCATTCCTGAGAGCAAAATTGGCATAGAATCACAGAATGATTTGAGTTGGAAGGGACCTTTAAGATCATCTAGTTCCAATCCCTCTATTTAAAACAGTACTTGCAAACTGTGATATAGTGAATATCGTGATCACTATTGATCTTGCTAGAGTTTTATGAATACAGTAGACTACATTATTATTGTTCTAAGACATATTTCAGTGTAGCAATTCCACCTTAATATTTAAAACCCATATCCTCCTTAACCAGCATACTTTCCTAGTCCCTTCACTATCAAAGCCTTTGCTATCTTGCTATTTTAGCACTCATCTACCGCCTCTTTCCATTCTTAGCTCTTCCATGTGTACCTCATATACTTTCTGGATATTTTTTTCCCCATCCTTCCACTGAAGTAATTCTGTCATTTCACATAATGAACATGACGAATATCAAGACGTGGACACTCACTGAGGGAGAAGAACAAGAAGTGCCATTACCGCATGAAGGAACTTATCTTAAAAATGTTGCAAATTATAATACAGCTTTGTTCATATGTAACAAAATTAATTATTCCCTAGAACCTTACCACACATTAGTCATCTATTTGACACTTGTATTTGAGCATGCCATTGATTTCAGGATTGCCAGACAGGCATTTTATCACTCAGTAAAATGAACTAGCTAGGAATCATCTAACACCTATTTTCAATGTGGATAGATCAACGTCACCATCCATCATTAACGTGTTGAAAAAAAGCTGGGTTTTATGGATTCCCCGACACCGGGGAAAAGGTGTTTAGCTATTGCCTACACACTCATTTTCAAAAGTTTCATTTCGAACCTCCCTTTATTTCTTTATTTCTCCCTTTATTTGATAAATTAAATCAACTCTAGAAGTCCAAACTAAAACACTGTAAAAGTATTTAGAAAAAAGAAAAGAGTGGGCAATGGGCATTTTTATGTTTTTCAGTTAGAAAATTATTGAAGTAAACTTTGTTTGGAAGTTTCTCATACAACAGAGGATAAAATTTTGTTGATAATTTTCTTATTTAAGTACACTATGCTTCTCTGAATTTCCTTTTAAAAGAAAATTGTATGTTACAAAAAAAATCATTATTCCTATCTTCAGATCTATTGGATTTTCTCTTCTCTTGTCAGTCAACAGATTAATAACAATATCATGCCACAATATTTTAAAAGATTTTGAAAGCACTTTTCAAAGAACAGCAAAATCTACTTAAACACAGCCTCTTGTCTTGCCAAACTCTGAGAACTGTTTTTGTTCCTAGCTCTAGAATAAAGGCCTTGGATAATCCAGACAAAATATCAGTCTTTAAAGTGGAACGCTTACATAAAGAAATGCATTTGTTAACTTTAATATCAAGACTTTATCAGGCTAGTCCTCAAACAGTCAGCCTTCAAGGGTAGCAATGACGTTTTCTTCCATTAGTCTTTTTTTTGTTTTTTTTTTCCAGCTTACTGCCAGCAAGAGTAACTGGCTTGTGACTGTCTTCTAGTATCTTCTAAGCAAATGACTAAACAAGATTCACATGTTTCTTCTGAATGCTAAATATACTGCAATCTATGCTGGGCAAACTCACTGTGTGCATCACAGCACATGGGTTTCCTCTGTGGTTGGTACAGACAGGGTATTCTGAACTACCGATATGATCTTTGATTTGTTCCTGAGTGAAAGCACAAATGTTTCTGCTAGATGGATGTCAGACTGTAGAAATGGACAAAAATGCATGCAAGAAATGGAAAAGTCCTTATTCAAGGGCACCTGTTGGGCTGGGCTCGGCTCCCTAAATCCCATGGCCAAGGTTCAAGGACAGGAATCATTCCTGACCTTGGAGGTTCATCCTCCTGCCGAGGCATTATAGACACTGAAAAGCTGTGCATCACTGGATGTGGGAAAGGCAGTCACAGGCTACAAATGAGTAGATTTTCCCTACGTGATTTCTATGTAGTACTTCCTTTCCATAATGCTTGATGCATACCTGACTTCACAATTCCCCAGGCCAGAGAAAGCCCAGTCAGATGTAACTTGGCTCTGTTTTGACCAGATGCAGGAAAAGTTTCCTCTGTCATGCTGTTTTTATTCTTACTTTCTTTTGATGGAGGAAGAAAACTTTTTTGTTGGTCTCAAGACAAAGTTTGCAAATTCTGCTAGCCTTTGTTTTTGAATTTCTAACAGGGGGTTCAGATTCTTCACGTCTATAAATGAGTACTTTACAAGAGCCTACAGTCTCACTTATTTACACTAGCAAAGGAACTTGCCCAGTTCAACTACCATACGTACAGCTTGACATTTGAATGGAACTGCAATTAGCAGGGTTATTTGTGTTTAACTTTATTTAGCACCTTATCTTCCTGCAACATTCTTGTCCCCGTACCAGCATCAACCATGAACCCAACACAGCTCTTACTAGTTCTGTTCTATTCTGGGATAGAAAAAATCCCTAGCAAATCCAAAAGAGAAACCAAACCAACCAAACAAACAAACCAAAACAAAACCCAGCAGCAATCCAGATCAAAAGAGGAAGATTCTCTTTAGCTCTGGGGAAAAAAATACATTAACTAAATGTTTTTGCAAAGGCTTTTATTAACATGATACATTCACTCACATGGCAGTTAAGCAACTCATAACTCACCCCAATACACAGGAAAGTTATTGAAATCTTCAAAATAGCCTGGTATTTATTACCAAGCATGTGCAACCTTCCACACAAGTGCTGGTGAGGGACTCAGCTGGCAGGCAATGCAATCCCATGGAGCTATGCTTATTGTTCTAGAGCCTGCCAATTACTCAGCTATTTGCTCCCCTCTATTACTGTAATATCTAAGACTGCAAGC
The DNA here is from genome assembly GCF_951394365.1 of Tetrao urogallus. Lineage (NCBI taxonomy): Eukaryota > Metazoa > Chordata > Aves > Galliformes > Phasianidae > Tetrao > Tetrao urogallus. The sequence goes on along the minus strand of NC_136819.1, from coordinate 13,744,960 downwards.
CTGATGGCCAAACCCTTATTCACAGAATTGTTTGAGCTGGAAGGGACCCTTAAAAGCCATCTAGTCCAGCTCCCCTGCAGTAAACAGGGACACTAAATCGGGTGCTCAGAGCTCCGTCTAGCCTCACCTTGAACGTCTCCAGGAGTGGGGCATCCGCCACCTCTCAGGGCAACTTGTGCCAGGGTCAAACATATAAACGCATATCAAGCCTGTTCTATTAAAAGCAGCACCGTGGCAGAACCCAGGCTGGTTCGGAGCTCTCCTCCCCACTGCTTAACATCTGAGCAAAGGAGCCCTGAAGGCTCTGGCATTTCAAATTCGAAGGCGATGGCTCATCCCATGGGTCGTGCCACTGACAGACCGCAGCCCTGCAAAACCTTTTCTGGAGCACTTTGTCCCCAGGGGAGCCAGCAGGAACAGGAAGACAGGAAAAGCTGCTGGGTGGGGGGTGCTGGTAGCTGCACCCCGGCTGTCTATGGAAGAGGACGTCCACAGAAGAGGTCGCGTGCGCGCTGCTGGCTGCAGGTGTGCGTACAGGTGTGGGGAGCAGCGCCTCCGGGCGGGCGGCCCCAGGGTTGCGGGCAGGGCACGGCCACGCTCCGATCCGCCCCGTCTCGGCTTCCCCCTCACCTTTCCTGGCCGGGAGCCGCCCCCGAGGGGCCGGGCCAGCAGCGGCGGGAGGACACCCGGCTCTAGCCGGCGGCACCGTGCGGCAGCGCAGCCCCGACGCCTCCGCCTCAGCCATGTCCTCCAGCTCTCCCCCGGGCGAGCACAAGAGCCGGAGCCTGGGCCGGCTTTCCCTGCCTAGGAAGGGCAGTATGACGCCCGGCAAGAAGCCCCCCTCGCTGGAGCTGGCCGAGAGCGTCCCGAACGCCCACTACACGCCGCTCCCCGAGGGGCAGGGCGGGCGGCCGCAGGCAGGCAGCGGTCCCGGAGCGACGCGGGAAAGGCCGCCACACGTGAAGAGCGATGTGGTGGTGGTGGGCGCGGAAAGCTCGCGGCCTCCGGTCAGCCTGGACCCCCGCGTCTCCATCTATAGCCTCCGCAAACCGCTGCTGAGCCGCAGCAACATCCAAGGTCGGGTGTACAACTTCTTGGAGCGGCCGACGGGTTGGAAGTGCTTCGTGTACCACTTCACTGTGTGAGTAACCGCCCCTCGTCCTACCCACCTGCGTCTGGGGCCTGGGGCTGGCCCTGAGGGAGCGGCGTCCTCTCCCGGCTGCTGCCCGGCTCAGCGCAGTGCCGTCGCGCTGTAGGTGTATGACGCTACGGTACTCCTGCAAGGAGAGCAGCGCGGCTGAGCGGAGGGGACGCTCTGCCCTTGTAAAATTAATTTCCATCGCTTTTTCTATTTTGGACCGACTTTTAGTTCTCCCTGGTCCGAGTGCCACCGCTGCTATTTTCAGTCAGGAAGGAGGATGATTCTGGGAGGATGTTAGAGCTGCGAGCGAGTTAGAAACGTTGAGTGTAGTCACCAGAGGTTTGTGCCCACCCTCAGCCGTCGCCTGCCGGTTGCTGGAGGGATCTCTGCAAGCGAATCCTTGAGAGATCAGTGCTTTATAATCGTGGGAGGTTTGCGTGGCCCTCGAGAGGTCTTAAAAGTAGGGAACAAGGTCAGGCTAAGGTGGGAGACCTGTTCGTGTCTCTGTATTGATGGGTTGATGGATGGATTAGATGCTCTTGGTAGTCTTCTCCGACCCTAATGATGACTGATTGCGTACATGTGCATGCCTATATGTCCTACGTACATATGTGCTTATTTCAAGAACTTGAGGTGATAGCATTTTATGAGTCAAGCCTGAAGATAAAGACTTCTGTTGAAATTTAATTACAGTGATCTTGAAAATATTCAGATCTCAAATTCTACAGTAACTTTTATTTCTAAGCAAATTGAGGCTCGCGTGCCAGTTTTCCACATTTTGGGATTCTGAAGTGAGGTAAATGGTACCAACTTTGTTTTAGCGGAGAGGAAGCAGCTGTAATCAGAGCGTATTTCAGTGGGAGTTGGCTGTATACAGCTGCTGAGATAATTGTGGGTCCTGCTCTGTTTCAGATGATCGTAATGCCATTAGATGACAAAACAACTAACGGCTGTAATTATGAAGTGCCAAATTGTGAACAATATACAACGCTTTGAGGAACAGGAAAATCCCTAAAAGGAGACTGAAGCAGCCTTCTGTCATAGTATTGACACTTTTCTGGTGTGTAAAAAGAGCAGGCAGTAAACCACGTTGAGTATCTCACCTAATTTTCAAATCTTAATGCTGATCTTAGGAAAAAAAATCCTGGAGAAGTCTATTAGATCTATTTATTTCTGTAGGAATCTAGCCTGAATTGTAACTGTTCTCACAAATATTAACAGTGCAGATTAATCCTGACTGTGTCAGGATATTAGGATATGCACAGCAAGCCCATTGCCCACCTCTCCTTCAGTACACTCCTATTCGTGCTATGAGCATTACCCCTGTGCTTCCCTCTTTCCAGTAGAACTGTTTTTGATGCAGTGGTGAATGACAGCAATAGCAAATATTCTCGAGTTTTTTAACTAAGCATTGCACAAGTTCCTTGTCTTAGGGCTTTAAAGGGACAGGGTGTACTCCTGTCCTGATGTGTTTCTTGCAAGGCAGTCTGTAAGTGTGGTCTGTATGTTTTCAGGCAGCTCCACTTAGATTTCCCCCAGCAGAGGAAATTGAGTTTGTACCAGTCTGAACCATCCCAACATCTTCTAATTTCTGTGGCCTATAAGCCTGCACACTCTGTACCTGTGATAATGTTTCAGGTTTCTGGTCTTCGGTCCATACCCCTCCAACTCTCTTACTTTCTGCTAGACCAAGGAATGCTCTCTTTGAGTACCGCTGCTGCCAGCAAGATGTTGAGTATTGGTTGCTTAATTCCTGCAGTGCATGAGCTTGGGATTAAAATTAACGGGAAAGGCAGACAGTTGATCTGATTCGGGGAAGCTGTTCTGGAGGAGATGTGGGACCTGATTTCTGCATTGGTTTGTTAGAATTTTGTGTGCAGAAGTCCCTTGCCAAAATCAGCTCAAGATACTGATGTCACTTACCTAGACCCTCTTTGTCATTCCCTCTGCTGGCTGCCTCCTGCTTTGTTCTGGGGATTTCAATTGCATGAGAGGTCTCAGTTTCTCTTAAAGATTCAGGGGATAAGAAGGCAGAACAGGACCAGTGTTACAGAGTAATGTTAAACTAGTGAATAAAGACCAAAACTAGGTAGATTTCTGGCCAAGATGTTGCCTGAAGATAGGAGTACAGTGGTCTGTATTTTCTCTCTATTGCACTCATCTACACCATGTAGAGTATGTAGCTATGTTCTTGGTTATATACTGAAAGGATTCTATACTTAAAGGATATCTATAGAATAATCAAAGTATCTTCTTCTGGACCTGTGCTTCTGGCTGTTTAAAGCCTGTTTATTAAGCAAGAAAAGCTACATCTCCTGACTATCACACAGATTGACAATATATGAAAACCTCTTCTCTAAGAGGTGAAATGCGTGTTCTTTCTCTCTTGGTAATGTTTTTGATTTCCCAGGATAATGAGATATCAAAGTCACTGATTAAATCTATTGAGCTCTGCAAAAGTCTCTTCTGAGTTGTTTTATTTACTCCTGAGCGAGCAGAATAATAAATGGATTATTGTACATAATTTATACTCGATTTCTATAAGCTGTAGCAATAGTTTCTATGGGGAGAAGGAATGGAGAAAGGGCTATTAATTTGCCATTGTAAATGGCCTGACTGAAATACTAGCAGAAATGATACATCAGCAATGTTGCATTGAATTTCATTTAAATACACAAAGTGTATAGTATATGTACGCTGAATTCTACCTGTGCAAATAAAGAGCTGGAAATTTACATGCATAGTTTCTGTAAACACAACTGATGGTTGCTTAGGAACTTGGATTTTGTACATCAGAGTCAGAGCTTGCCCTGTGGCATGGTTATATGTAAATGTCCTTCTGGAGCCACCAAACCTGTGGTGAGGTTTGGTCACAGGTGAAGGAATGAGTGGGTGCCACTGTTCTCATTGACCTTTGGAGCTAGGGCATCTTATCACACTTATCTTAGCTGTGTGCCTTGAGATACTGGCTTTGAGTGGTGAAATGTCCTACAGTATTAGCCAATCATGTTTTGAGGCTGTATGAAGAGGTGATGGGGCAAAAGGATCTTAATTTCTGTCTTTATAGTCACTCGTCGAAATCCCGAGGCTCTGTTTCTGTGTTGGAAATGACCGTAAAGAATGAGTCCTAGATTTCCAAGAGGGATGGGTTTCTTTTCACCTTCTGTATATAGTTCTAAATCACATGTCTTAATGTGTTTGAAGAAACTTAAGTTATGAGCTTTCTGGTGTTTTCTTTAGTCTTCTGTATGGCAAATAACTTCTGGCAACATGTACTGTGTGCTGACTTCCTGTGCTCTTTGAAGTGTTGGCCATTATCAGTGCAAAAAACTCACGAGTAGATGGATCATTGGTCTGTTCATGTATTGCAACTCTCTTATGTTGCCATGCAAGATAAGTCCTCTATCTTATCTTTGCATTGATTTATGTACCCATTTCAATTTACTTTGCTTTTGTATATGTTCGGTTTAATCAGCCGTGATTGTGATTGAATTTTCTTTGAATCCTGAGGTGTTTACATAAGCTTGGGCTGGCTGGTGGCTGGGATCTGGGAGACCTGTCTATAAAGGCAGATGGCAACTCAGAAGTGTGAATTCAGAGATGAGGAAAACAGGCAGCTATGTGGGCTGCTCCGAAAGTAACGCCTCCTATTTTATTATGTTGGCCCACGACATCAGAGGCAGATGGATGTTGATGGTATGGCAGTAGAGGTTGAACCTTCCCACCAATATTCATACATTTTGTTGATGTGTGACCGATGGGAGCAGAGAGGCAGTCTGGCAAAATAGTGTCTGACACGGAAGTGCGGATGAAACAAAGTGGTGTCATTGAATTTCTCCACGTGGAAAAAGTTGCACCCGCTGATACTCACTGGCACTTGCTGAGCATTGGTGAAACCTATAGCTCAAGGTGGTGACTATTTGGAAAATAGGGTTTTGTAGATCTTCAAAATCTACTGCTCACGGAGTGTGTCTGGATAAAATGAAGTGGAAACAAGGTGACAAATGTAGCTTCCTCCTGCCTTCTCACAAAATCGAGTGATTTGTTCACAGCAAAGTGAGCAACTTTTTGCAACTTAGTGCTTTGCATTTATCAGTATGTCCGGTAACATTTTTGTGTGAAATAAAAGGAACCAGAAAGAAATCTTTCCCTATTCCCAGAGAGGAGATGAGCTTTTGCCTGGACCATTACCAAGCTGGCTGAATGCGTAAGACAGCATGCTCATGGTTAGGAGTTGCCATTGCAGGATTTGCTCTGTTGCCAATCATTCAGATACTGATGTTTTTGAGTCTTGGCCAGATTTCTGATACAGGGCTTTGAAATCAGTTTCTTCGCACGTTGGGTACCCTCAGTGATACTGGAGAAGAAGTAGTCCAGAAAAAGTGTGTAATTAACACCAGAATTTGACTTGGTATCCTACCAAAAGTGTCCAGTCATGTACAGCACATATTTTCAAGGAAGACGAAAAGTTTATTCGATAGCATTTTAAATCTTATTAGATGAACAGAGCATGATAATTTCATGCTGTGTGAACAAAGTGACAGCTATAACATTAATTATTTTTGTTCAGCCCAGGTATTGTGCAGAAGGAACTTAGCTGTTTTTCTCCTCCTTCCTTCCCTGCTGCTGCATGACACGATACAGCTGTTTTGCTACAATTTTGCATGAAGATGCTTCTTCGGACTTGTGCAATAGAGATAGTATTTGTGTTGGCCAGCATACAGCTTTTCTCTCTTTTGTTGTGCTGTATTTCCCAACCTGTGACTTGACAGAAGCTTGGAGCTTGGAACTGCATGAGGCAGGGGAACTGTGGGGACAAAAGAGCCTTTGCTATTTTACTGATGATGTTCAAGCTTTTGAGTAGCTGATGGGAGCAGAAAGCTGTAAACTTCAGAATGCTAACGCTCAGTGAAGACGTGAAGAAGTGATAAATGTTATCAATTTGGGCAGGCTTTCCTGCAGGTAGGCTTTCTCTTCTCTTTTCCAATCATCTTTCCAATTTAACACTCTGAGTTCTTCTCTTGTGTTTGCTTTCCTCTGGGAGAATAATTATTCTAGCTTTAAAAGTTGCACATGAATGATCTTAAGAAAACAAGTAAGTGCAGTATTCACATTTCTATGTCTGTCAAATGGTTGGCTGGGCAATTCTGGCACACTTCTGTGCCCTAGCTCTTCTAGTTCCAGGAAAAAGAAAAAAACCCAAACATGTAAGGCTGTCTAGATAGGCCTTTTTCAAAACCTTCATCGCAATTGAATCAAAGCTGAAGTTGGGATTCAGTTGCAGTGAGCTAATTAGGCTGAGCTCCAAGTGCCTGAGCGGATGTATTGCAAACAGCAGTGCCAACATATGCTGTTGGGGGCTATGCAGAGGCACAGTGTTTTGCTGACTGTAAACTTTGCAGTACCTCATTAATTTTGTGTGTTAATAGATTGTTGAATGTGCTCTGGTGGCTGAACACAAAAGCTGTGAGTGCTTGCTCATTCAGTTTCAGTTGTAAACTACTTTCTTGTTGGGGGCAAGGTGTTTTCTTCTGCCATCAAGAGGTCCAACACGAGTTTCAAATAAATTGGAAAGTTGCCAGTTGCAAATAAGCCTAATGGATACACTTATTTGAGCTAGAGGCTGGGAAGAAGGATGTCTGGTGAGGTTTTTCTGTAATGTACTGGTTCTTTTCATGCAGTCATGCTTCATCAGCATAAGGTCCTGTGAGATCCATTATAATATCTGTCATAGGAGAGCGCGTGTTTGCAAGCTTCTACTATGGTAGTAACAGCTGTATTTTTAGCACCTACCAGCCCCACATGTCACAACAGAGACTGCTCGTTTCTTAAAAGGGAGTTTCTTCCCTTAGCACCCACAGTTTTCAAAAGAAAACTTAGAATCTGGAAAATTCACAGTTTGAAAAAGTAGGCAGGGTAAGGTAAAGCTTTCTCAAAGCTTAGGACAACCAGCATGATAAAAGCAAACGTTACTTCTGAACTGCCCCAGCATCAGATCTGCCTGTGATGTAAGTTAATGTATTGTCCGAAACCTTCCAGTGCTTGTTTGTTTGTTGTTGTCTCTGTATGCAGGGACTGAATGCGAGGAATACCATAACCACCATAACCTACAGCCATGGACATTTGTTCATTTGAAAGCTATAAGCTACTGAATATGGGAAATTATACTACAAATTACTAGATGGCCTCGAGATGCTCTTAGCAATCTGCCTGGTGTAAGTTTTATTACTTTTTTTTATATGTTCTTCACAGCCAATATGATGTTTTTAGTGTTTTATGAAAATGTTAACCGAAGCCAAAATAAACCTGGTACAGGGTTTCTGCATTTCTTTTCTTCTGCAAATATTGATCCTGACCTTTGAATTTCGTATTGGTGTTTTCAATGGGAATATAAATCTCACTAGTGCCAATGAACTCAGATGTCATTTGACAATAACGTTTGGTCATATTTGTAATAGAAAACTGAAAGGTATTTCATAGGTAGGAGTAAAACCTTATCTTCTGGTTTATCTTTTTTTGCTGGGGTTATTTAAAAAGTAAATGCTTTGTTATATAACTTGATTTGAGTTTATTCAAATGAGGTATACGTAGTTCTTAGTAAGGTTGGGCATCAGTGAACTCCAGTGCTTGGAATTCAGTAATCCCTTCTGCAGATGCACTCCCTCAAGTCTTGGGAATACATCTGAATTTTTTCAAATTTTTAACAGTATTTTTTCTTGTGACGTTAATGCAACAGACTTTTTTTTAATGGATAGGAAGATAAAATTGGTTCATTGTCTGGGAACAGAATGTGAGTGAAATGGGAAGTTTCCATCAGGTGACTTTTCTGTAGTTTTTCTCCATACATGAAATTGAACAGCAGAGGCATGCTGCTGGTGGCAATGACCACAGCTTTCCTCATCCCTGGTACCAAGTTTGCAGCTTGTGGTGAACATATCTCCTTCTGTGAAGTAAAGAATTGCCTTCCAGGAATGTTAATTCCTGCAATAGCTATTCCTCTCCTAGCTGAACCACTTGGGCTGGACCCTTCTCTTTCGCCACATCCAACTAACAGCTGAAGTAAAGGCGCCTTATTACTTGTAAGGATGTTGAGAAGTAGAGCAAAGGAGAACAGCTGCAGGAAATAACTGCTGCTCATGCTTATGTTCTCTGAGTGCTTCTGACCAACTGTCTGTGAAAGGCAAGGAAGAGGGAGAAGAAGGAGACAAAAGGAAAGATCTTCTGTGGTATGGCTTTAAAATAAAAGAAAACATCCTATGCTGATCCTATTAAGAATCAGTGTTGTTTTCATTCTGTGAAATAAAAGCTTTATCCATCATTTATAAGCATAGGCATGTGGTCCTTCATTTCTTACTAGCCCCCTTCGTATGTAGATTTGGTTGTGAGATTATCCATTTTGTTTGTTATTTACTACTTTGTTATTCATGCTTCACTGTCTTGGAAGACACTGAAATGTGGTCAAACCAGATAACGAGCAAATAAATAAAAGTGTATTGCTTTATCCATAGCGTGAGTAAACTTAATGTGATTATGTGCTGTTATCTTATCAGTGAACCAGAAAATTTTGATAATGCATTATCTCAACACTTCACAGAAAATAAAATAAACCTCTTCACTCGGTGTTTCCTCTGTCAACAGATCATCCAACATCCTACTGCTAAACAGGCCGAGCTCCCCATTTTGGCTGTGTATATAACATTTGGTAGGTAGAGATATGTGAGCAGTCATGTTCCTTGTATGCCTTCATAGTTCTGTTCGTTCAAGAGAGCTCTCTGTGGCTTTGTTTGCTGTTATGGCATGATCTTATTTGGATAACTGTGTTTGAAGAGTAAGAATGAGGAGAGTGCTACAGGAATCACGAGGGTGAAAACAAGGCCTTCAGATTTTATAAATGCAAGACTGTTGCTGTATTTGTCTTAATTTTAGCCCTTCTTGGGCTTGTCAATTGCTTGTTGCACTGCCAAATATTGTGATCTTGATGACTTTTGTGGCAGTCTGTTTTATTTTTTTGGCTTCAGTATGAAACATTTGCCAGCTCTCACTGTAGAGATGAAGACTGAGAAAGTGAGCAGACTGGGGGGAAAAAAAGGTCAGGTACTGTGAAAAGAGCATAACCACTGTAGCAATTACGAGTGGAGAGTAAAGAAAAAAAATGGGAAGTTGTCCTATATGTAAATATTATTCATACATACATACATATATGTATCTTCTATCAGATTCTTGATACTTGTTTACTTACGCCAATAATTTGCTGATGAAATTGGCACTATGTGAATAGGAAACAGAAGCTGTGAGTATGTACTTCCACAAATGTGTGGACCGACTAAAAAAAATCTCCAGGGAGAGTAAGAGATAGAAAACATGGTATCATAGCTTACTGTAAAGAAAACCACTAGGAGAGTGCAGGATAGGTGGTTTGATCTTCAATAAATGAAACAGGTAAGGCATACAATGGTCTTTATAGCATAATCTGGATTTTTCCTTTAAGGAACAACTGTCTCATGGCAATGGCAAGGATAGTGCAGCAATTCATTACATTGTCTGGGAAAGCTGTTGAATATCTTTTCTGGCAAGCTGGAAGCTCAGGCCGGACAAGTATTTCTTGGGATATACCAAGCATAGTTGGTCTTGCTGTGGGACAGGTGTCCAGGAGTGTGTGTTAGTACTTGAAAGGGTATGTCCTAATAGTGGGAGTCCACAATTTCTGTACCTTGAGGTACTTGAGTTCACTCATATTAGGTGCATGTGTGTGACATGGCAGATTGATGCTCTTTGTCTACAGCTGTTCTGGCTCTTCCTCTGAAGCACCTTTACACCTTTCAGCCCAGTTCAATCCAAAAACCCCTTTGAGTTTTTTGAGAATGGACTTATTAAACATGCCTTTGCTACTGATGACATGTTTATGCTCCGTGCAACAGCCAGATGTCTTTGGCACTGGGATTTTAGGGCACATGAGAGTACGTTCTGCATATATTTCTTTCCACTACTGATCCTTGCTGTACACTTGAATCAGATGGAGTCAACTTTTAAGACTTCTGTTGTTACTGTAGTAACAAGATGTGGTTCTTTCCCATCTAGCTTGTTCTGTCTTGCTATTGAAACAAGCAAAATTCCTTGGGATGTTATATGTGTCATAGATCAGTATTTGAATACACCATGTCTGAATTTACGGGCTGATTTAACAGCTAGCAGCTGATAGAGATCTACCAGATTGTGTGTGGGTGACTCTTCTCACATGGCAAGGAGAACTGATAGTTTTGTCAGGGTTTCAAAGGAGTTGTCTCCTTTCTGTACTCTTCTGGCATCTTAATCATAAGCAGTGACAACCTTGTTGCTGAAGCAAATATCTTGTGTGCTTTAGATGTCTTTTGGAAAGTGGATCTGTACACTTTATATCCCTCTACAGAGAAATTTAGAAAGCGTCTGGTATGTTAGAACTAACCTCTACCTGGTAGCATGCATGAAGTGGATCTGAACTATTCACTACTTTCTACTGTTTTTTACTGCGGTGGTTCTTGTTGTTACTGTGGTTTTGTTTTTCTCAGCTTTCTCAGAATAGTCAGGCTTGTTATCCTCGACAGCAAATCTCGGAGGCCTGGATCTTGGACAGAGTTGCCTGAAATCATTTGCTATACTCCTGTTATTTTGCAGATTGCTCCCTCCCTCCCTCCCCCTCTCTCTTCCTCCTCACCCCTTTTCTGTTACTGCTCTGTAGTGAGACTTGAACCTGGGCATGCTATGAGATAAATTCTCTCGTATCTTGGGGATGAAGGGTTTTATTGCAAGAACTTCCCAGTTTAAGAATGCAAGGAGATGTCAACCTGTTAGGATCTTAACAGAGTTGAGTGATCTGGTTCTCAAGTGACAGGTGGTGGCTGTGGCATTGAGAACCGCTAAGAAGGATATTCCTTGTCCCAGCCTTTGAGCCTCGTTTAAGAGTAGATTGTCTTATAAGTAGTGTGCTTTTGTTTTATGATAGCATGTGACTATTTTGAGTTTCTTTCAGGCTTTTCTTTAGCCCATAGGTAAGATAGTAACAGGTTTTGTTTTGTTTTTTTTTTTGTCCTCCAAGAGAAATTTCTCTGTGGTGACTTCTGTATTTTGTAAGGATTTAAGAGGGAGGGAAAGATGAGACTTCCATTAGGTAGATTTGAATCTGAGAGGGAAACCACACAGGCTCACTCTTCAAACATGACATATCTTCAGTGTTTCTCAGTGAGGTGCCTGTGTATCTACAGTGGATGTGTTGTATATGTATTTTATGGATTTCTAGGGGTTCTAATTACTGCTTCTCCTCTCTTTGTGAATTTAGGAGCAAAAATATCATAAATACATGTTCTAAGTATTTTAAAGACTTTTTGTTGTTGTTGTTCTGACTTAATGGAATTTTAGTTTTTCTTCCTCCCTACACTGAAACTTAGTTGATGCTTTCAATTGGTGCTTGCCTATGTTGATTGATTATTTTATCAATGCGACCTTAAGGAGAAGCTAACAAAAATCTCATCCAGATTAAGTAAATCTGCTGCTGCGGGTGGAGTAACCCAAAATAATGAATTTTAGTTCTGTTTTCTTCACAGCTAAGTCTGTGATGTACAATAACCTACCCAACGCACCCAGGTGCTCTCAGAATTTTGCAAGCACTTGGCAAGAATTTTGCAGAGTAGGTTAAGGCCATCATTCTGTCTTTTTTCCTGCAATTATGAGCTTAAAGCATAAGATTTAAATTTATCTTTTACAGTAGTGCAACTGATCCTAAGAATATATATGAAAAAATATGTTTTTGTGCCTCCTGTTTGCTTTTATCAATGCTATCTTCTCTGTTAAAAGTGATGTTTCTATGAGTTTCTTATGTTTCAATTGCCACCTATTCAGGAGAAAACAAATAAATCAATAGTTTCGTTTAAACTTGCTTATTCAAGCCAGCAATAGGGAGCTCGATCCAATCTATCAGCTGCCTTTGGCTATGGTGTTTACTGGCTGCACCTGGCTTCAAAACAAATGCAGTTCCAGAAGGAAAGAAAGATCTTGTGATGTCTGGAAGAAACTGCCACCTGTAACTGTGGTTCTCGTACTCTGTAATTCCATGCTCCTAGCAATGGAAGTCTGATGGTGCTTATGTCATTGTTAGAATGAGGTGCTCTGTATGTTCATTGGAATCTCTCCAAAACACTGCATCTGTTGGTTAAGCAGACTTGCGTGTTGCTTTCTCTTTATATGGTGCCTCTCTTTGTCGGCCCCCACTCCTACATCTCCCAAATGCTTTATTCTCTGGCAGGTAGAAGAGGCTTTGTATTCTGCTGAACATCAGCCTAGGGAAAATCGTGCAATTTGGGGGCAGGAACTGAAGGCAGGAATTAAATCCTATTGGAGTAAAGTGCTCCATGGGTGGTAAATAATTAACCAGAATAAAATTTGGGTTTGCCACAGAGATTAGCATGCAGTTTGTAAGAGAAGACCAGTATTACAGGGCACGTCTTTTCAAGTACTTTTTGGATACAGTTATGAGAGGCCACAGTAATGAGAGTAGTATTTGTTTTTTCCAGTTCTCCCATTTATTTTATGATAAACACAGGGAAAAATTAGGGGTTTTTATGGGATAGCTGTAAGGGAAGTGGCACTATTGCAGTGCTAGGTAAAGATAATATAGCTGCAGGAAAGTCAGACAGCGTGTGCTTTCATTCCCAAAGCACAACAGGTGCAATGTCTTCATGTTAAAGTGCTGAAATAAGTTGAAATACATGAAATGGAGAAAAATAGCCTGGTCATTAAGGAAAAAAGACTGCCTATAAGTTTGCTCCTTCCTTGTAACTCCACTGCCAGCTTTGCTGGCAGCTTCATTTTACTTTGTTTACAGAAGAGGAGAGGAAGAGACTAGCTCTACCAACACCCCTTGGACTTGAATGAAGCAATGAGGTTTACTGGCTGTAGCTTTCTCTCCACTTAGTATCTCTTAGAGGTTTGATTTCAATCCAGCTGGTTTTAAATGATGCTAGCATCTCTGCTGCACATCTGAAATGTGAATTACTTTTGTGTTGCGACTGCTGTATCAGGCTGGATAAAATTTCGGTAAGAGTGGAGTTAGAGGACCATATCTGCAAACCCTGTCCTCTTGCCAGCTGGCAGGGTCTGAGTTGGTTCTGATAGCCATGATAGGGTAGGGATCTGTGCCCTAACAAAGCTTCTGAAGGGCAAACCTTGTTAGTGTGGGTACTTACGAGCAGTTTTGTGGGGCTAAAAGTTGGCACTGTGCCTGGCAGAGCTAGTGCCTACACAAACCTGGGTAGGCATTGCCATGAAACTTATGGCTCTGAAGTGCAGTGACAGATAGCCAGTCTGTCTTTTGTGCTTATCCTGCTCTGCTATCGCACTAGTGCTATGGAGCAGCTTGCTTGCTGTACCTCAGTGTACGTGTTTATACAGTGGCATCAGGAACTGTCAACTGCTTCATAGATAAAGTTTGATCCTTCTTCCATTTTGACCCACAAGTCTATGTGAATTTGTAGGTTGCCTGTTCTAGCTGGAGTGAGTAGTGCAAGCTGAGTCCTGGCATCCAAGTCTGCTGTGGCTCTATGCAGTCACAGCAGTGTTTGGTTTCATGGGAAACTGGCACGCATCTGACAAATGCTGGAATGTCCCAGTCTATCCTTGGGGTACCGTTGGCATCTTTTGTGGCAATGAACCCCCAGTCAACAGCCTTGACTGTGGGCAAACAGCAGCCAAGCGCTCAAAAGCGCTTATCTCCCGTTAGGCAGTGCGTTCATAAAAAGCAAAGTCGTAAAAACCTTCAGTGGCTGGCAATTCCAGAGCTTACTGTTAGAGTTGAAAAGAAGTCCAGAAGAAAACAGGCTTCTTATCAATTTTAATTGCTAGGCAGTGGAAAGCTGCTGTTTGTTTAGCGTCATCTGGTATTGGAGACTCCGTTTTATGTTGTGTGTTAGAGATATGTTTCTGGCAAGCAATGTTCTGATGAATTCGACAGAAATACTTCATTTCCAGGGGAAATTCTGGTTGTACAATCGAATCAAATGGGTAAAGAAATGCAGAATGAACTTCCAAGGAAAGATTGATCAGAAGTACATTGAGCAGTGTTAAGATGCGAAAGTGTTGTTGGTTGATTCTTTTTTTTAAACTTCTTTATCTTGTTAAATATATTTTTTAAGGAGAACTAGGAAAGGTCTGTTGTTACTATGCTGCAATAACCTTGCATTGCTGATGAAATGACGTTCTGCACTACCAATTTTCATAGATTACACCTCTAAACATTATAATAGAGCTTATGCATTTATTTAAATACAGAAACTTAATTAAAATTCTGTTTGTTGTGTAGTCCTATATTCAGCAACAGTTTTAAAATGAAAATTCATGCCACTTTTAGGGAATTGGGCCAGTGGTAAATGTACTTGAGCAATTGCATCCAAAACTGCAGATATTCTTGTTTCTGTAGTCTGTTGTCAGTAACTTTCTGGCTCTGGTATTGCACTGGCTAGAGGTGAAGCGTTGTTGGACCTGGTGCTAACCAGTGTGGAGAAGATCATTAAAAGCACTAAGATATGGAGGCAGCCTGGGCTGCAGTGACCATGCCCTGGTAGAGTTTGTCATCTCAAGGAATGTGGGCCTGGCAAAGAGTGGAGTCAGGACCCTGAACTTCAGGAGAACAAACTTGAGGTTGTTTAAGGAATCGTTAGATGAGATCTCCTGGAAAACTGTTCTTAGAGACAAATGAGTGGAGCAAAGCTGGCTGCTCTGTAAGGATGCTTTTCTGAGAGTGGAAGAGTTCTCCATCCCTCAGAATTAGAAAGCAGGCAGAGGAGGCAGGAAACTGGCATGGCTTGGCAAAGACCTACTGGTCAAACTGAGGGAAAAGAAAAGCATGTGCAGTCAGCGGAAACAAGGACGTGTTTGTCACCTAGGAATAAAACAGGGATGCTGTCTAGACATGCAGAAATTAGATTAGGAAAGCCATGGCACAGATGGAACTGAACTTGGTGAGAGGTGTTAAAAACAACGAGGGATTCTGTAGGTACGTTGATCAGAAGAGACAAGCCAAAGAAAGCATGCCTTGTCTGATAAATGAGAAAGGAGGACTGAGTACAAAAGATATGGAGAAGACTGAGGTACTCAGTGAGTTCCTTGTGTAAGTCTTCACTGACAGCCAGGATTCTCATAGTTCTCATGTCCTTCAACCTCATGTTCCTAAACCTCTTGGTAGGAACTGGGGGAGTCAACTCCCCCCACTGTAAGGGCAGAGCAAGTCCAAGGCCAACTTATAGACTGAATGTGTACATGTCTATGGGGCTGAATGACATGCATCCCAGGGTCCTAAGGGTGCTGGCTGATGTAGCTGCCAAGCCACTCTTTTTGAAAAGTTGTGGCTGTCAGGTGAAGTCTCCATTGACAAGAAAAAGGGAAGTATAGTGATAGGATAAGGGAGAATGGTTTTAAACTAACACATGGATGATTTAGATGAGGTGTTGGAGGAAGTTTTTCACCAAGGGGGTGATGAGGTGCTGGAACAAGTTGCCTAGAGAAGTCGTGCATGCCTCATCCCTAGTCTGGATGGGGCCCTGGGCAGCCTGGTATAGTAATTGATCTAGCAGTTGGCAACCTGCATATGGCAAAGGGGTTGGAACTTGCTGATCCTTGAGATCCCTTGTAGCCAAGACCATTCTATAAATGTATATATATTTAATTAAATTAGATGAATTTGAATTGGCATCAAAGCCAATAGGGGTCTACGACTGGATGAGTAGAAACCGATAGGTGTGCAGGTTTTCAAAATACCAAGCAAACATCTCAAATGCAGAATTACACCTGTGTTAGTTAAAAATATAATAATAAAACAAAAGAACATCTTCAGTTTTAGTTTGACTCAAACTAGAAGCTTCAAAGAAGAAGCTAATATGCGGGGGAAAAAAAAAAAGTGTACTCCTTGGCAGCTGCCAAGGGGGCAGATTGACAGCAGTTGGCTAATCAGGAGTAGCTGTGATGGAAGCCACTTCTCTGATCTCAGCAGTGCCTCTTAAATAGCAACTTTGGCCGAAAGTCATCTGGGTGGTATGTAGCTGAGACTTTCACACGTGGCTTAGGAAGATGTACTGGAACTTTGGGTCATGAGCAAGGCTGAAGCTGTTTACATTTAATACTCCACCCTTTTTGTTGAGATGGTCAAGGAAATTGGTTGTTCTGATGGACAGCTGTCTGTTTGCATCTATTGCCAAAAGAGTTGTAGAGGAGTTAGGGAAGGTGAAGAAAGTGATGGCTATAACTGTCCTGTTGGCATCTCAAAAGAATGATAATGAGCACATCTTTATTTTGGTGCCTCACTTGAGGAGAATTGCTCCTATTGCCATATGTATGCCTGTTTATGTGTTCTTTCAAAGTTAGGTATTTAGAGAAGTTACATTTGTATACTATTTCATTTCCTTTCTTTGCATGTCTTCATTTGTAATTCTTTACTTCTTTGGCATTTTTATTTCTGATTTCTGTGCACCTCAACTTGTAGAGTACCTCTATATTAGATTAGAAGAAGCAGCAGTGAGAAGCTAGAGCAATTGTTTACTTCATGTGTTAAACTCTCTCTACAGTTAAAGTGGAAGGAAGCTGCTTTTCCTTGTGACTTGCCAATTGCCAGGATATTTTTCTCCTGCATGGGGAATTTGGTAGATGAAACCTCCTTGGCTTATGAGGTGCTAAACTATTGATGCCTCTTTAAGTAGCTTGTGACGAGAACGCTCCTTCTGGAATAATGTGTGGCCAAGCTACCACTGGCTGGACATCTATGCCAATACTTGCTTTAAGGTAAGTAGGATGTGGAATTAGTCAATTTTCAAATGGTCACCGAGTTCAAGTCCATTTTAAGTACTCTACAGCATTGCTATGCTGTCACTTAAGCTTAAACGGATAGGAGAAGAGGCGTGCATTTTCTCACTTCTCATCTTAATCTTTTTTCTCTGTTTCTTTGTATTTCTTAGCTTTTGTTTGTCTGATATGAAATAGCAAGTGTTTATACTTCTGAGCAAAATCTTCTTAAACATTCACAATTCTAGCCAAGGAATGGATTTTCAGTTGTGTGTGAAGCAAATAGTTCCCGTTTCTCATAAAAGAGGAGTGGCTTTTTAATGAAGGATCACTGCTGTGTAGTTAGCATTCAGGTAAGCAGTATAGCAATTCTGTAGTGTTAACAGCTTGACAATCAAACACCTTCTGAATTGCTTGTAAACTCGTGTCCAACTGAATTCTGAAGGGCTGACTTTGTTGCTATCTACATACCCTATTTACATATAGGAAAAATACCTACCTAGCTCAGTATGTGATGAAAATATCTACAAACCCAATCATGTACTCAGGGGCTTGCTGGGCATTCAAGGAACGTGGACTTTGCGGGAGGCACGGCAGGCTTAACTAGGAATATCTAGATGTATGGGCTGTGGATTATTGGCTGAGTTTAGACACCTCTTGAAAGGCACCAAATCTTTACCTTCACAGCCCTGTGCTGAAATGAGATGTTCTGTCACCTATTTTGAGCACAGTTGATCTTTTCAACAGCTTCAAACAACTGTGAGGGTGCCATCAAACAAAAGCCATTGTATCCATTTGTAATAAATGAGTGTTCATTCAGAGAGTCTTCAGATGCTTTATCCTCTGAAGAGAAGCAATTTCATTTATTTCCTGACTTCTTGACCTGCCTGCCTTCAATGTAGGCCTGCAGATTTGTTCTATGACTGTGAGATGTGTTTTAGGGAAAGCAAGAAGTGCCGGAAGGGCACAGGAAAGTGTAAAATTAAAAAGGAGCAGTAGTTTGTGTAATACCAGCTAAAGCAGTGAAGTTTGAACAGAATTGTTTTCAGCATCATGACAATTTAACCAAACAGCAAGGTTATTAAATCGAGATAACTCTGAAGAGAAGTTAAAGCTCTCTCAAACATTGTTACTCTACATTAACTGCAGTAAGGTGCTGGGGGAGTGCTTGTTTATCTTGGTTCCATTACCATCTCTACTTTTTGGTTCCTTAGCATGGAAGCGTATGTATGATTGGGGCTGGAGATTGAGGCAGCAGTGTAAAAGTTTGAACAGCCTCCTTGGTGTATGGTGATTGGAGTTCTGTTGCACCTGATGTTGGCCATCTGCATTCTTTTATAATCCTGTAGCTCTTAAGCTATTTTAAAGCTGTGATTTCAGGTACGTGATTGAGGCTGTTATGAATTCACAATTGCCATGCAATTTTCAAACAGCTGGCAGGAACTTCTCTTTGATATACAAGACTTCAGTAAGTAATTGAACTCTGGACACGTGAGGGCTGCTCTGAAAGCAATACCTTCTATTTTATGATGTTGGTCCATAACGTCAGAAGTGGATATTGGTGGTAAGGCAGTAGAGGTGGAACCTTCCCTACACGTGTTCCATCACGTTTTGTTGTCTTGCAATGGATGGTGGCAGAGGGGCAGTCTGACAAAATGGCGCCTGATGTGTAAGTGTGGATGAAGCAAAGGTGTGGCATTGAATTCCTTCGTGTGGAAAAAATTGCACCCACTGACATTCATTAGTGCTTGCTGAACATTTATGGAGACCAACCAGAGGATGTGGTCACAGCGAAAGTTAAACTGTGTGCTACATTTTTCTTGGTAGTGATATGCATATAGTTGTGTTCATAGTGGTTATTATAGTGCTATGTTTTGAATTCAGAATGGGAATAATACTTTTATTAAGCACTGCTTAATAACAGCCCTTTTAGCTGTTATTAAGCAGTGCTTAATGCGGAGTTATGAGCTTTTCAGCTTGTCATGTTGCCCTGACAGCAAGGAGCTGGGAGTGCATGAGGAGTTGGGAGGGGACATAGACAGTACAGCTGGGCCTAGCTGGCCAGAGAGATGTCTCTTACCATGCGGCATCATGATGAGTTATACAACTGTGAGGAGCTGAGTGGTGCTGAGTGGCTGTGTGGTACTGAGCCAGCTGCCCACTAAAATCACAACCCCCCCCCCCCCCCCAAAAAAAAAAAAAAAAAACAACCACCAAAAATAACAGCAAGGAAGAAAAATAAACCCAACTGCCTAAAAAGTTGCCTTCGTGTTAACAATTCAGCATTACAGATGATACAGGAAGGTACACAAGTGTTACAATTACTTATGATATCTCTTGTGTACATGCTAAATAATTTAGAGCGTTCTGATAATTACCACGTGTTGATTTTTCTTGTCAGGCAACACTGGGACTCGGAAAAGTCATTTATGTTGTTGATTTAAATCTTAACAATTAAAATGTTGAAAGCTACCTGTCGTTGTGTAACCTTTAGACTTAATTTGTTTTTCTCATGGGATGATGGGAAGCAGTTACGTTTGGATCTAGTGTCAGGGTCTGCAATGGCTGAGGTGACGAAGTTGGAGGGTTCAGGAAAACCATTAAGTTATCCAAGCTGAATAGCTATTATTGAACAGATATTTAGAGCCAGAGCGTTTGGTTGAGCCTCTTGTGAAGACAGCCTTGCTGTTCACAAGAACTGACTCAAAGCACTAAATAGTTTTTTTTTTTTTCTTTTCTGAAATACAATAAAGCTGTGGCCAACAGGACTATCTGATGTTTGATCTACAGTGTGTTCTCTTTTTTTGATACCTGTTTTTTCTTTTGATGGAGAACAGTTTGAAAGAGAAAATGAAGAACAAACAGAAGTGCTAGTAGCATGTGCCTCATGATCGGACCTCCAAGAGCAATGCATTCAGCTCAAGCAATCATTAACTTTTCCTGATGTTAATGAAAGAAGTGGCACTTGTAAAAGCAGGGTTAAAAATAATAATAAAAAGTTAACCTGCATCCCTGACCAAGTGTTTCATTAGATGACTGAAATTGAAAGATAACAAGATGTTTTCCTTAGTTTGCCTGAACTGGGACATCTTAAAAAAAAAAAAAATAAATAAAAAATAAAAAAAATTAGCCAATAGTGATTAATTAAAACCATAATTTGGAACAGGAAGCTTTCATCTTCAGCACTGTCAGCTTAACCTCAAAAGAAATGCATGTTAAAGACTGCAAATTCAAAAGAAAATTGTTCAACGTGTGACAAATCATCCTCAGGTAAGTTACATGCATGTGTTCTTTCTTTGAGGATGCATTCAAGTTATGCTTTTGTATTTTTCAGCTAATTAAGTAAGAAATTAAAACCTCCCAAGGAACGAGTGAAAACTTCTTGTTGGAAGATTTGAATATATTTGGAAGAATTTTTGAGGAGAGCACAAACTATTAAATGCTCATAGCTTCCTGAGTGGAAATTGATATTAAGTGCTGTATTTCTAAGCCTACCTTAATTGTTCAAGTTGATGTTTATTTTCTGCTGTGATGTTTGGGAGAGGACTTAATGGCACCTGGACATTCAACTGTTTCCTGGCAAATATTTTTGTTGCTTTTCAGTTCTCTACCCATCTCTTTTCAGTTCTGTCTCTGCTTAGAGCCGTGAGACCTTCAGAGGGAGATGCTCTGGATATGCTTTTAGGATGTTGGGTTCACTGGGCACCCTGAGCTTCTTTATGTTGTTGCAAGTATCTTATAGTTTATACGTGTTTTTTTTCAAATGAAACAAGGTTCTGTATCTGAAAAGCAGCTACGAGACTCTTCTCCTATTTGGTTTGACATGTCTGCTGTTCAGAGTAACCTATTCATAACATTTTAACAAATGTTGTGCACAACACAGTATTACAGAAATGTGGGGATAAAAAAAAAAAAGGCAACTAATGTATCTAGCAGTCATGAAACTGAACTGTCAGATGTCCTTCAGTTTTTCTGTTGTGCTGATTTCTAGTGCCTTTGATTGGTTGCACCTCTGTGGTAATAATAGCAAATCAGGCAAAAGGTGTCTAAGACAGAACACTTGGAGCTGGCTGCCATTTCTGAAATGCAGGCTGAATTAATAAGCTTGGCACTCATATTTTTATGGGTGTATTTTATTGTTCTTACATGTGCACTTGATTACCCAGCAGACCTTTAGCTTCCGGCTCTCTCAAGGTGGGAAACCGCAACAGTTATAACCATCAGTGCAATCTGACACACAAACAGTGACCTTGGATGTGTTGGGCTTGCTTCCATGCCTTATTTGGGAACTGCTGGTAAAGAGCCATTCAGATAAAACACCACTTTGAAAGCGGCACCTTAATAACAGGAGCGCGGTGGTTTGGGGAAAACAATGTTATGAATTGCACTTCAAATATTTATGGTTAATGAGTTAATGTTACAAATCTCTTGCAAAAGAAACAAAGGCCATTTACGTCAAGGGTTTCCACGTTGTGTATTTAAACAGTGTTAGGAAGAACTCTTGTGTGTGAACAATAGCATGTGATGATGGGACGAGCTGTTCATCTGGTGTGTGCTCATCTGAGCTGGATTGTTCCTGAGTGCCCTCAGTGTACCTGGGAGAAGTAATGATGCCTGCCGTGCTGTTGTGTGATGCTGCTCCGTGGGACATGAGGGGTTTCTTGGGCTTTTTTTTCCCCCTCTGTAAATATGGTGTGCCCTTAGCTATTTTCGTCTGCAACTAGGAGCCTACTACAGCTGCCAATATTTGGGGGAGTAACCTATGTTTGCTGTCATCTTTCAGCTTGTAACTCTCTTATCAGTGCGTGCTTGAGTCCGTTCTCCTCTGAGTTGTTTTTGGGCAGTGTCGTTGCAGTGGGTTAAGAGAGTAAAAGAAAGCCTTGCTTTGTGATGAATTCTATTGAGCGTTTGATTGTTTCACCTAGAATCACAAGTGCAATGAAGTTGCTTTAGTTTCAGGGATTGAATAAGCAGCGTAATGGGAAAGGCAGAGCTAAAATTAATCAAAAATGAGTTGTTTTTCTGAAAGTTCCATTATTATCCTGGGTACACTTGATTTATTATTTTTTTTTTTTACAGAGATACCGAACAATGAACTGTTCAGGACAACTCCTTGGGCTATATCTGCATTTTTTTTAACCTGTCTTTTAACTGGGCCATGAAAAATGTTTACAGTAGATGCTTTTCCATGCTTGCTTATTGCCTTTGCAGCAGAAAAATAAGATGAAAAAAGTAAGCAGAAAAGACTAGCAAATAGGGGGAAGAAAATAATAATTTTTAACCTTTAACCACTTGATAGAGAGAGGATTTGGATTCTAAAGCATTTCAGAAAATGTCCTGCACTTCTTTGGCAGTATTCTGTCACTGCCACGTGGTGTGGCACCTCAAGATATGACAGAAGGAGTCACCTCAAGTCTATCATTTAGGGCCTGATGATAACTTGGGCTGCTAAAGGTGTGTGTTTGAACATTTGTGACATGACAGTATGGTAGGCTTTGTATTGTGTTCTTCTCCAGAAGAGTTACTTGTAGTTAGGAAATTCCTGATGGAATTTTTTTTAAACCCTACATCTCATCTGATAAGTCTGTCCTGTTTACTCTTTGGATGCTTTTCAAGGCATGTTAGTTACAGCAAATTATGTTGATTCTACTTTCTTCATTCTGAAGTTCAGTGTTTAATTCTGAGTTTTTCACAGTAGTAAAATTTAGAGTTCTCCAAATGCCAGTGGGCTCACTGCAGGCAGGCAGGCAGGCAAAACTGTTTTCATCAATGTGTGCAGGCTAATAAGCTGCTCACAGTATTCCTTCAAACCTCTGATTTGAATGGGGTGACTCTTGTATCTTTCTCCTTGAGTTTTGGGATTCATCACAGCATCCCAGAGATGAAAAAGCAGGTTTTGTCCTTTTGGTAACAAGTAAACAGAGTAAGACTAGTTAGAGACGGATGGGGAAGGTGCTGTCTGTCTATCTTGGTGTGGAAAATTTTTGTTTCTCACTTAAACTGTACTCTGAACTATATCACACCAGGGAAGGAAGTTTGAGGGTCTTCTGGGTCAAAGCCCAGGAAACTTGTGAGTGTTTTTGGTTGGTTTTCTTTAGAAAATATGCTATGAACTTTATATCCTGAAGAGTCAATTTCCAGATGGTTTCAGGCAGATGAATCTTACGATGCAAGGGATTTCCTTTTTCCTGATTGCTCCATTGTTGGCTTCTTGCCTTGTGTCTGTGGCTTGGTGGATGTAACTTTTGAGGGTGAGTTCCTGGTAGTCTAGTGAGGGTCCTGTCAGTTTGCGTCAGTTTGCTATAGCAAATAGAGTAAGGCACTGAAAACAGTGTTGTGAGCTGTGACTTTTTCAACTCTAACTGTTGCGTAAAGAAAAGCCTCTACTGTATTCTTTCGTAGCTGATCTCGGTGTAGCACTTTGCTTTCTCCAGATGTTGGGTACTTTCACCATTTCTCTGTTACCCTTCAGAGAGGCAAAGTATTTTTGCAGTGCCATAGTTCAGCTCTATCAGATGAAACCTGTTTGGTCTTGTATGGGATGAGCAATCTCAAGTCACCTCTAATTTTTTCCTTACTTCCTGGTAGTAAATCTCATCCTTGAACTTCACATCTAAGCAGAGAGACCTAGGAGACTTTACCGGTGGAGACTGAGACAAAGAGAACATAAAAGTACCTCATCCACGCATCTCTGCTGCCTCTAAGTCACGCAGCCCATTGAGTATAAGCCTACATTTTCCTTGTTTGGTCTTCTACTACTAATAGGACTAGTAGAAGCTCTTTTGTTTGCTGCTGATGTTGCATCCAAGTTTCCAACTCAACTCCAGCTGAGCTTTGGTAGCCTGATGTTCAGCCTGATCAGGGTACCTGATGTTTACAGTCTGGCTCCCACCCGAGCAGTGACTGTGCCAGACCCAATCTTACTCTAGGTATGTTCAGGGAGATGTGATGTTAGACCACAAGAGACAAAACTTCAAGAACATTTTGTGATATCAGAGAATATGATCATCCTTCCTCTTGTAAGGGAAATGTGATATAAAAATGCAAGCGTGTGCCTGCACGTGGTTCTGCTGTGGTTACCCTTTCAGTTTTTATGCAGTTCCAGCAGCCAGCTGTCTTTCAATTTGTAAGACTGGAAGGATGTAGCTGAGGAAAGGTAAATTTTGCCTTAGGACGTGAATTCACGGTACTCATCCCTATCTGCTAGTTCATGAAATTTAGACAAGTTGATTGTGACAGAATATGAACTGTAACTTTACAGGTATACAACAATATCCTGTAAAGCTTAATGCAACCATTGGTACAATTGAAGTCCTCAATCCAGCTTTCCATCCAACCTTCAACACACAAAAAACTGAGTCTTAAACTTCATTCTGAGTAGAGATGACAAGGGCTAATTACTCTGTATTGTTTCTGCATGGTGTTATTAAAAGTTGGAGTGCTGTATTTGCTGTATTATCATGCACTGAAATGACTGTCAGTCATACTGTTTTTCTCTCTGAAGTGCACAACCACAGGTTAATCTGCCTTTGTTTTACTTTGGTTTTGGATCAGAGATGGCTTCATTGCTCAATCAGGTAAAATACCTGAATCACCGTTAATGCTTTAGCTTCAGTCTCTTCTCATTCCTCTTCTCCCTAACTATAATTAGAACAAAACAAACCTTCCTGTTGTTTACTTGAAGTAAACACCTTTCATATTCCACACTAACTCTTGAGTTCTTGCGTACTTTACAGGACTTTGAAGATCTTAAAATAATGATAAATAAACAGAAAAGAACAACAAACTAGCTGCTGACCGTCTTAAGATATGAGATACTGGAATGAGTTTATCCCAGTACAGAACGCTCATATGAAGATCTCTCTTCTACAGAGAAGAAAGGGATCTGTTTGTGCCTTCTGCTGTGATGCGACTCCATCTCTGATGGAAGTGGAGAACGCTTTTTGCATACATCAAATCCCGAATCAAACAATGGACTTTGCAGTGCATTTGTGAAGTTGATACACCCATGGTAATTTGGAGGCTGATTTCTTTGACGATTTTCCCCTGCTGCTGTTTATTTGGCACTGCCAGTGTTCTCTCTCAGTTCCTTTCAGAGATAAGCTACGTAACTTTGGGTTAAATCTGAAAGGCCTTCATCTCATCCACTCTATTTATCATTTATTAATGCTTGAAGACCAACATAGATACCAGCTTGTGCTTTCTGCATTCATTCCTTTGAGTGAAATTATCAATGATGCAGATTTCCTTCTATTTAAACATTGATATATCCTAGCTGCTATGACGTGCAGTGGTTAAACAGTTTGCGGTGAAACTACAGCCTGTAATTAATGTTACATTGTGGGAAGTGTCAGGGATGTTTAGGAAAGGAAAATTCAGAGATAAAAATAAGGGTGGGAACCTTTGGTGTGGCCAAAGCTGTTTCAGTCCTTCTGCCCTCATATCCTTCTACCCTGAGAAGACAGGGGAAGGGGATGGCAGAGGTGCAGGAAAACTGGCTTGGGGTGTTTCTGACAGTCATCCCAGTTCTTCAGACTTCCTCATGACACCCCTGAGCAGTGTGGGTGCTCAGTGCCAGAAAGGTTGCTGACAGTCTGGTTGGGATGCTGCTGCCTTTGTCCCTGCTGAACTGGCGAGAAACGTCTCCTGTAACATCAGTGCTTGGCAGTGCTTGCCACTACAATTGGTGAGTGGCTGGGGATGCTAACCTAAATGCAGGTCACACAAGACAAGTGCAGGAGGATGCCCTGCTCACTGGTTTCTTTCTACCTACTGGTGCGCAGAGCTGGCCCAGCCAATGTGTGGAAATTATGGTGTTAAATTCACTGCAAGGAACCAGGTCCTTGGGATCTATCCTCAGCTCTGTATTAGATTTGCGATATGACCTTGTGCAAGTCACTTAATCACTTTGCTGTTCATCTGACTTTGCTAACAAAATGAAGACAAATTGCTGGATAGGTTACTGCAGTGGAAGATTGTATGCACTCAGCAGGTAGACAGCATCCTTTCTCTTTCTTTTCCTTCCCCCCCACCACGTTGTTACCTGATCCAGTAATGCACACTATCCCTGCAAATGTGCAAAGGTTCTTAATGAATAGAGGATAATGAACTACCTTGTGACTGTTAATGGTGGAAACAACATCCTCTTCTGAGTTCCCCAGTGATACCATATCAATAAAATAAGTGATGGTGGTTATAACATTAACAGAAATACTGGACTAAGTAAGTGTGAATTACAGAGTACGAGAACACTGCTTGATAGAACAAATTCCCAGCTACAAAACACCGTTTTTCAACATAGTCACCATCCTTTTTTGTCAGGGAGGAAGAAGAGCCTGCATGTCACCCCATAAACAAAATCTGCATGGTCATGCAGGACATGGCTTGTCTTTTCATGTTGCTGTCACCACGGCTGAAATGCATCACCACTGCTTTGCTGTGCTCACGTCCACTGGCTGGTCTCCAGAAGCATCTAGGAAGCATCAATGAACGTCAGTAGGTGACCAGAGGAATTTGATTAACACCTCTTTGCTTTATTGGACGTCATGTTAGATGCCTTTTTGTCGGGCTGCCCCTCTGCTGCCATCTGTCACACAACAACCACATGTCATGGAATTTTGGTGGGAAGGTTCAGCCTCTACTGCCGTACCACCAACATCCACCTCTGACATTGTGGGCCAACATTGAAAAACAGGAGGCATTGCTTTTGGAGCAGCCCTCATAGATAACGAACCAAATGATACAGCAGCATCTTTATACTGTGGTCACATTTTGAAAAACTGGAAAAAATCCACTTCTTTTCTTTTTTTTTTTTTTTTTTTTTTTTAAACAGCAATTGCTCTAATCAGCAAAACTGCTTGGGGTCAGATATGCCAGATATGACAATGGAGTAAGGCCAGATTGTGATTAATGAAATGAGATTTCTGAAGGAGTAAATTTAAGGCAGGCATTTTTATGAGTGACCTGAAACTTCAGTTTCAAAGTGCAGTAATTTTTAACCAGAATAGATTGCTGTTGATTATGTGGCTTCTAGTTTGATCTTCTGGTGGAAAAAAATAATTTCAGTGTTTCTTAAGAGGACTTTGACACAATATTGCATGTAATTACATGCAATGAAATACGTGTACTACCCTCTTTCTTACCCAATGCTGTTGGTAACTGTCTAAAATAGTTTTTACAATGGTTTGATGCTTTTTAGTCATGGAGGAAGAAGTAAATGTTCAGTGGCTGCTGTAGGGCAAGATCAGGATTTCTATTGCAAAATATTTCAGTGAAAAAGATGTTCAATCTCAAATAAAATTATTTTAGTTTTTTTTTGTTTTGTTTTTGAAATGTGAAATTTCCACTTTTATGAAAAGAAGGCAAAAAGGGGGTAGGAGGAGAGGCTCTTTTCTTATTATTAATTTTCTTTTATTGCTTAATCCAGAAAGAAGGACAATGCATAGAAATTTTAAGTTTAAGGGATAGATGTCTCTTTAAGCAATCACAATTTTTGCCTACACTTGGTTTTACATGCTCATTTCTGTTCTTAAATAAAATATTTTCCTCATTTTAATAAAACAAGGGTACTTCTCAAATGCACAGGTGCTGGTAAATCAAGGTGAAGTTGGGACTTCAGCTTTGCTTTTGCTGAGCACAGAAAACTTGTGCTCTTGTCCTGCCACAGCTGTTCTTCAAAAACTTGCTGCTGCTGCTGTGGGGCCATCTGCTGGAGTCTTCCTTCAGTAGTCTCATTTCTTCCAGACCTGTGTTACCCCAAGCAGGTTTTTGTTTGTTCACTGAACCTTTTCTTCCCCTTTTCCTTTCAGGAATGCTGAGTTCTGACAATCCATCCTCGAGGCATTACTGTGCTCCCTTCTTTTAGTCATGATGGGGGTACAGCAAGTTTTTTCAGACAACTTGACGTTATTAGAGCAGTCAGTCTCAAATGTATCTTCTCAAGTATGTTATTTTTATCGGTTACAGAGGAGCCTGTTTCAGGAAGTATTATGGGAATTATAATGTTATTTTAACTCATGCTTAAGTGGCATAGATGAACGAGAAGCATGTTTCTGTGCCAACCTGAGCAAGGCACAAAAACTTTGTGGATCACCTTTAAAAGGTCAGTCTCACTGTTCAGAATAATTGCTCAGATGCTTGGCGGGTTTTTCTTTGTTAAGGGGTATTGCTGAGGGAGTTCATGACTTCACAAATGATTTGCTCGTGTACCCTACTCTGATTTGTGCAGGGTTAGGTTTTTACAAATTCAAATGAAGTCTCATTTTGGCCAGAAAATACTGAAAATAATGTGTTTTTGTTATGAAATACAATTTTCCCATGCATTTGTGTTTGAGATGAGATGTCACTACTCAGAGGGTGGTGAGGCACTGGAACAGGTTGCCCAAGGAGGCTGTGGATGCCCCTTCCCTGGAGGCATTCAAGGCCAGGCTGGATGTGGCTCTGGGCAGCCTGGTCTGGTGTGCTGTGTGCGACCCTGCACATAGCAGGGGGTTGGGAACTGGATGGTCATTGTGGTCCTTTTCAACACAGGCCATTCTATGATTCTATGACATGTGGAATTGCCCCCTCCTCCCCAGTTAAGAACTGAGATGATAAGAATTCGTTAGGTTTCACGATAGCATAATTTTCTGTTGGCATTTGTTGAGTATTGGAAAGCCTATAAAAGGAAATCTGCAAATGTGAGGTTGATAAATCATCTGTCTTCGTATTCTTTATTTTATTTTTGGATTATCTGTTATAGGTGAGTCCTCTGCTCTTAAAAGTGATAGTTTTGTGGTGAAGACGCCTTCAGCACAACAAATTTGGAGTTTTATTTCTTAACTTCTGTGGGCCGTTGAGCAGCAGGTGGTTAAAATCTGTCACTGTCTACAGTATTATCTGTGAAATGTCTAAAAAATCATAGTATCTCTGAAGAAACATAAAAATATAAGGGCTTGAGCTGGTATTTAGTTACTTATGTTCAGTGTGATCACAGGCTGCCAGGAGTAGCAATCTGTCCAAACAATTTCTTGAGGAGGGGAAAAAGGAGAGCACATAAGGTGAAACAGAACACTTTTAGTCTTTTTTTTTTTTTTTCTTTAATTAAGCATATCCTGTAGGCTGGTCAAGAAATTAATTCTGCTTCATCAGGTTATGAAACAAACGTTAAGTGCTATGCGCGTTAAAGATATTTTGTTATTTTCCCAAATCTGCTGCCAAAGATTTTCCAAGCAGAACAATGCTTTTGTTTGTACTGACGAAGGTGACACTATGTTAAAAAAAAAAAAGCCACCAGCATTCTCCAATGGCACAGGTGCCATTTCAATAATGTCCCTAACCTAATGATGTCCTTCAGATTGAAATTGTACTGCTTAGTTTTATCCAAATGCTGTTTGGCATTACTGGTTTTCTAAACCTTCTGAAGTGCTTAACGTCTTTTAAAACAGTAATGATTACTGTAAGTTGAGTTTTGTCATTAATGCATGATAAGAACAACCCAACTGTCTCCAGTGGTCCAACTGTCTCCACAACTGCTGTTGTGGACTGCAATGAATTCCTGGTCTGATCTGAAGTTCTGAGCTCTGCATGACTTAGCCTCTTCTTTAAGGAAAAGTCAGTAGATATAGAATTGTCAAAAGCAGTTAGGATCTATAACTGTTACCGATACATGTTAAAAAGTGCTTAGGGCTCCAAGTTGTAAATCTATTTAAAAGAAATGCAGCTTAGCTTCTGGTGGTAAATATAGTACGGAAATCTGATCCTCATGCTGAATAACTCTGGATTCCTTGATGCACGTGAACTGTAATGATTTAATCGTGATGCACTTACAGGAGTGCCTTCAAAACGTCAGGCTGATTTTAATAGTTTTCATTGTAACCATGCAGGCCTTCATTTGTTGAAAATCAAAGCAAGAAGCAAAGTGTTATGGACAGATGATTCTATGGTACAGTGTTTATCTCATCAGCTTTCATCTCCCTCGACCCCCAGTGTTATGACTGCCACAATCTATAGGATAGATTTCTAAACAATAAATTCCCATGACTGAAAATTAAGCAGGTGAAATGAATAAATGGATGGAAAGTGAATGGCTGCCAGGGAGTGCGTTGTTGAGCATTATGATTGGCAACCTTGTCAGCTGTTGATACACGTAGAAGGATGTGGATTGACTGCAGTATCACATAGATGGGTGTATTTGACCCAGCAGTTCCATGGTGTTTTGGCTGCTGCTGCAGTTTTGTT
Organism: Tetrao urogallus; assembly: GCF_951394365.1. Taxonomy (NCBI): domain Eukaryota; kingdom Metazoa; phylum Chordata; class Aves; order Galliformes; family Phasianidae; genus Tetrao; species Tetrao urogallus. Next base: position 13,714,803 of record NC_136819.1, on the reverse strand, counting down.
AATATTTAAAATATCTAGTAGTTTAGGGCCAAGAATAGCATCTTAAAGCATAGTTTTGGCATGAGGTCAGATGTTATTCAAGTGGATGTTCTTAATATGCTGTCAGATCATATCAAAGCATTTTACTGACACTTTCTAAACATATGTATGAAATGGCAGCTTAAACTCAAGGGCACTGAACTGTGACAGAAAATCAGCATTTTATGTTTCCTGGTAGTTTGGCCATGGAATTGTGACTTTCTGGAGTGACAGCCTGTCAAGGTTTGCATCTCTTAAAGGCTTTTGCCCGCATGTAACTTTACAAATTTTTACAAATTACAAATCTATTTTGTAAATTTTTTTGTAATTTTAAATCTATTACAAATCTATTTTTCTGATTATTAATTGTTGAAGAATAACTAAACACTTAATTACATATATTCATGCTTTAAAAATAAAAAAGCAGCAACAACAAAGAAATTCAGCAACACAGGAACTGCAACAATATGCAGTTTGACTTCGCATTGTATTCTCAGAGTATTGATGAAATTTAAATGAAGTAAAATTAGTTTTAGTCCTGAATTTGAATAACTCAATATTTTTGGCATTTTAATTTTGCAGACGTACTTCAGCTTTTCCTCCATTCAACTGAACTAAGTTCTTAAAGTATATATTTGGCATTTCACTTACTATTTCGATTATGATGTCAAATTATTACCCTTTTTTTTGCCTTTCTGACTTCTATCACTATTTTCAAAAATGTATTCTTTGCTGTTAGCAAGCACTTGCTCTCTGTGTGCTTTGTAAGTTCTTTGGTTTTATGAGCTGTACATTTAATGTTCATGGTAACACTGAAATAGTAGACTACATGGTGTAATGTCTCCCATGTGCTGCATCCTCGTCCTCAAACAGTCTTGTAGTATATCAGAAGCATGTGAAATATTGAGAGATCTTAATATTCTCAACTAAATTTCATAGCACAGTTCTCATCTGCTGCTTCCCCAAAGTTTTGAACTGGATTCTGTCTTACGTGAAGCCCTTAGCAAGCTCTTACATGCTTAACTTTCATTTGAAATAAGATGAATCTAACTATATGTTATATAGAAGCATCAACTGATAGCCTTAACGTGATGCAGCTTTGGAACAATTCTTTTCAAGCTCAGGGGAAGAGGATAGCACAACAAACTTCAGAGGGAGTTTCAATCCAAGGATGCTTTTCTTCGAGCATTTGTGGTATTCACCTGGCAGAAACTTGATGATATTCCAACATTGCAGCCATTGTTTCCAAAGCACTGAAGCCAATATTCAGCTCTGTACACTTTTCTTTTGATATTACTTTTTCTCAGGGGAAGAGGATTTGGATGTTAGTTACACTGCTTTCTTCTACTACCCTGTTAGAACTTGGTCTTTTTTTTCTTTCCCCAAATTGGTACTTTGGTGGGTATGGCTAGGAAGGCAGAGAAGCTCTAAGCCCCATGAATCTTCCATTTAATGCCTGAGAGTTTGCCTCATTTTTTTCCACTTCTATCTATAAAGACCCTATTTTATGTTATCAACTTGCTAAAAAAGAAAAGGCAATACTGAATTCTCTGAAAGCACCTGTCAGCTGCAGATATAAGTAATTAAAGGAGAGGGTCATAATTAAAATGGCTTTGAGAGTACTTATCCCAGCTTCAAATCTTTCTCACGGTCTTCATCTTACCTGCTGGCACTGATGGTAGCCTCTTTCAGATGCTGTTGTATCAGGAGAAAGGAGCGTGGATGGCATTTGGGAGGTTGGGTGGGGTAGGCCAGAGTTGCTCAGGCCTGACACTGCTTTGGTAGTGATGGGAATGGATCGGAGTCAGTATCCAGGTCAGTAGCACGGAGTATGATTATTTCTTCCCCATTTGTATACTTAAATCTGGGTATATTTATATTAGAAATGTCAATGTTGACTTCCCGGCACAGAGGATTTTCATTGAACTGATGACGTAGTTGTTTCCTTGTAGAACATGTAAGGATTAAGCCCTGATTTGTGTTCCTGAAAGTTTTTGTGCACCCATAGATCAGCTGTACAACACTGGGGTGCTGTCTGCCTCCTAAATCGTGGGGATGTTGTTTCATTTCTTCTGCCTTGTTTTTCTCTTCTGGGGGTAGGACACCATTCTTACTTGGCTAGAAGCTGCTTTCTAAATAAGCTCTAATTCTGAGCTGAGAAGCTGACCCAGCTTCTGTTTTTCTGCAGTATTATACTCTTAGACCATCACAACAACATTAACAACAAAAAGAATAACAAAAAGGAGCTGTGTAGCCATACTTGCCCACTGCAATTTCGTGGAGACTTACAGCTCTTTACCAAATTTATAGCTGTCTTTTGTTTTCTAAGAACACATCTTGCTTATTGCAGCATCCGTTCTTCAGCATGCAAATCAGATGCATATATTTTAGGAGGCACAGTACAGTGTCCTTTTAAGTGGGAAAGTGATTTGTAGTATAGCTGTTGTGAAAGTAATTAAGAAATGAGAAGAGAAGCTGCAATAAGAGCAGCTTTTTTTTTGGTAAATTTCAATGAGATTCTATTTAGGAAACTTACTGATAGGGTTGGTAACAGCAAAGCAATGGCTTATGTCTGGTAGTTTTTCAAAAGCTGGGTTTTGCACAAAAGTAGAGAGTTTTTTTGCATCCTTCTATTTGTATTTGGATATTATGTTATTTAACATGCTGCCTTGATTCTGCTTTTATGCTTTTCATGTAAAGGTCTAGAGAGCCCTCGTTGACTGTATAAAACTCCACCTTGAAAACAAGTTTTGCTGGTACTGTAGCACTCAGTTTTCAGAACACGCCTCTCCTATCTTCCACCCTCCTTTCATACTAAAATGAAAACTTATTCAGAATGGGATGATAATTAAAGGAAAGTTCTGTGTTGCAGTAAGAACAAAATGTTTGCTTTCAGCTGTGGTGTGCAACTTATCTATTGTCCTAAGTCTGTGCTTACAACTCATGTTTGTTCATGCCCAGGTCTGCTTATTGTGTAAAATAAGGCAGATGCCTGGCTCCCACCTTGGCTGCAGCACTTTGTAAGCAAAATGGGTAGTTGAGCCTCAAATACAAATTTGCTCTGCCTGCGCTCTACTCTGGGAACACCCAAGAGTATAGAGTGGTTTCCCTCAGAGAAACTTTGCAGCATTCTCTCCTGGCACCGTGCTTCTGGGGTGACTTGGAGTGTTCGTTGGCCTCAGAGCCAAGCGTACCTGCTGCACATGCTTTGCTTGCGCTTGTGGCTGTTAACTCTGCACGGCCATTTGCAGTGATGGTTTACCAACTGTTCTGCTGGCACTGACACCAGAATACTTGGCTTTTCAGATGTATAGCAGGTCATGCTTCTATGATTCTATGATGCTTCAGCTCCTCTTTGGCTGGAATGCATGCTTAAAGCCAAACATAGGTGGAATTAGGTGTTCACCGTGAAATGGGCAGTGTTAGAGCTGCAAGTAAAACACAGCAGATGAACTCTTTTGGGATACATTTCAGGGTCTTGCTTTGAATGATGGGCTGCTACAGGACGTGGGTAAACCTGGTTGTGTAGAGGATGAGAACAGCATGCCAACTCTATTTCCTAAAGGTGTTTTCCTTGCTCTTTCGGTCAGTGAGAGTTATTCCAAGCAAAAATGCTGTGAAAATCAGATTTTTTGTTGTTGTTCCGTACCATTTTGTCAAGCCATAAGAATAACAAAATATTTCCCTGTTTTACACTATCCTCGCTTGCACTTTTCTAGACTTCAAGTGAGAGCACTAGCACATGTTTTTATCTTGCCAAGTCTAATGTGCCTGTGAAAACAATTGCAAAAATGCTTTAGGTTTTTAGTACTGGTTGACCTCTTTTCCCAACTGGGAATGTGCACTTGTTCCTTCAGTAGCTTTTGTTGCTTTTTTTTTTGCAATCAGGCATATTGGAAGCTTGTAACAAACTGAGGAGTGCTGGTGCAGCTTTTGCAGTCTGGTGGTTAATAGCTCAAGTCATGTGCTTATATTTTTTCCAGCTTCTTACACCGCACCTATCGTCTTTTTCCTGTTCAGCCGTGCCTGTTCTCAGAGGAACCAATACCCTGCTGCAGGATGCAATAACATGGCTTTTGTGGGCAGTTAACCTTTCCTCTTGAAGCACCTTGACATCTGGTTTGCATTTCTACTGCAATCATACCCTTTGCCAAGGCCTTTCCTGCAATAATTCTGGTGCTGTGTCCTAAATGACTTTTGATTCATTGTGTCCTTTGTGCTTTGGTATGCTGCCTGTAATTTAAATTATTTTTACAGACTCTAATCTCCCATAAGGGCCAAGTAAGTGTGATAGAAACCTTCTTATTAGCTGTATAGCTAACTTGTTTTTATTAGTATTAGACTACCATGTATTGTATATTATTTGCCTTGTACAACAAAACTACTTTTCTATGCCAGAGCTAGAAGATAGTATTTCTGTGACAAGAAGTCAAGGAGATGGTTAAAAATTATGCCATTGTTTCCTTCAGGAAGCACCAACTGTACTTTGCCTTACAGTTGGAACAAATATGTATTAACAGGAAACTCCATCTGATAGCCCTAAGGTAATGCAAACAAAGTATTCACACTTTGTTTATCTGTTTGAGGTTTTCTGATGGCAAGTGACAGCTGAGAATAGTGATCTGTCTGCTGGCTTGACCTATGTAGGACATAAGGGAGGAAGTGTTCATTGGACAGGAAACTGTTGTATCTAGTTCCTGAAGAGAATCATTCTTCTCTGCAGCGGTACAAGTATACTTTCCTCTGCAATGCAACCTCATGTTGTAGAGAGCCTGGAAGATGGGAAGGGGCTGTACCCCTCCTTCCTTCCCCTGCCTCAAGAACAAAGCCAAAAAAGATAAGACAACTCCTTAAAGAAACTCCACGAAAGGAATCTGCGGGGCCAGAGGTTTAAGTCTCTGGCTTTTTGAGTTGGTGGCTTGTTTGTTTGTTTGTTTTGTTATTAGGACTAAGGTACTTGTTTTCTTGCAGATTTTTTTCCATCTTTGGCTACTTTTCGTGTAGGTTGCTGGTCTCTTCTCATTCTGTGCTGCGGTGATTTTTTGTTTTAATATTTCCCTATTTTGTGGACATAGAGCGAAATTAAAATGTATGTATGATTCTCTCCTAGGCAAGTTAGCTGAACTAGGCAGCACAGCTAATGCAGTAGCTAAGCAAATTTCTTTCAAGAATTAGAAGGTTCACAGCCATATTTCAAGAGAGAAAAGTATATTTGAAATCATTATTAAAAGTCACCTGAAAGTTTGGAGAGGGATGAATTAAGAACTTAATTTTAATCACACACCTTCACCAGGCTGCTTTGTTTTTAGAAATAAGCACTTTTTTTTTTATTATTATTTTAATGGAGGACCTCTGATGCCTGGTGCTTGTGTAACTGAATCCTTATTGGCCTTCCATAGTATACTGTGCTGTGCTCTTATGGCTTAGAGCCCTTAAAGAATCAGTCTTTTCAGACTTGCTTAAGAGTGCAGCCTAAAGATCCTGAATGCATTGATTTTATGCATGTGAATTTCATTAAGGATGAAAGTTTTCTCTGCACTGTGAAATCCTGATTATTTTGTTTAAGGCAGCCTTATCTGATTACCTCACGTTTGAAAGCATCGAGTTGAGATTTGTACTTGACTTCATACCTTGATGATGATCCCATAAAGTAAATTTCCATCTTGCATTAGCTTTCTGCCAGTGCTATTTGTGATCTAGAATTCTTTCCTCTCTGCTATCATCTGTTCTGTATTTGACAAATTCTGCCTGTTCCCTTTCTAACTTCTACTATATTAGAATTCTTGTCCTCAAGCAATCTCAAAATTGAGTGAAAGAGCAAGAAAGGCCTTGTGCCTAGCCACAGTGACTTGATACAGATCAGTATGAATTTTTGCCTAATTGTAACATGGAGATGACTACACAGTAATGCATGAGGTGGTTAGGGATTTGTGTTAACTTGTAGTAATACAAGCCCTTCCAGGCAAAAACAAACAAACAAACCTTCGAGAAGATAAAGGGAGTAACCGTTTTTCTGACCTAGAATGGAGCAGAACTAATGGCAATGAGTGAACCTCTGTCTTTGGTGTAGAAGCTGATGATTGAGAGTCAGGTGCTGTGGTACAGGAGCCTGGTACTCCAAGCGGTTCTTGAAGGAATATTCAGTTCTTTGTGCTGAAAGGAATAGTGAGAGAGAGAGAGAGATTGAGAGGTTCACTGCAACACTGCTAAGCTTCAGGGTGCTCACCAGGAATGAAGGGCAATCTGAACCCAAGAGGGCTGGCAGCATGATGAACACAATGGCAGGTTAGTCTGTGTGCTGTCTCTTCTTTTGTCCTCTCACAGTGTAGGAGATATTTTAGGAAATCTAACATCTCCATGATAGTGTGAAACATTTCTAGCCCAGATTTCAAAGGGTAATTTTCCAGTTTTCTTCTGTATATTGTTTTTCTACAAGTATATGTCTTATCTGAAGTTGTGCATCTAAATCTTTACTGCAGTAACACTTTTCAAGCTGCATGAAAATCTCCTTCTGACACCATTTGTGTTCACAGTCTAAAAAACTAATTGTCTATGTAAGCCTCAAAAGAATCAAGAAGAAGAGTTAGGCAGAGTGCTACCAAAGACATAGATGAGATAACCTAAAACCAGGCACTGACTTCCTGATTAAAAAGAAGCACAAATACTGCAGTTACAATCTAAAACAATATTTCCTGTACGTAGAGAGACTGATAGTTGGTTGCCCTCAAAACTTGATAGCTGTAACATTTAAAAATTGTTAGAAATGAGAGAGCAGACTTGAGTCAGCCTCTGTGCCCTGCTGAACAGGGGAAATGCTGATCCCCTTTCTGAAGGGGTAGAGCTCAAGTTGGAGTTGTAGCATCTTAGATTTTCAATCTCTGTTCTTATCCATTAAATGTTCTTGAGATTTCAGCTTAGATTAGGCTCTACCAACAAGTTTTTCCCTTTTCATAGGAAGACCCCCACTGAGAGTATGCACAAAACACTGCAAGAGGAAAAACTTGCCCACATTTAAATACTTGTTTTGATGATGATGTTTGTGTGTGTGTGAGGCTATTAGTCTGGTAAGTACTTCTAGCTTGTCTCATGGACCTTATTTTCAAATGTTCCATGTTGTATATCCCTGGACATATTTTGTAAGGCTTTATCAGTCCTCCTACACGTGACATTTACAAAATGAGCATTGCTCCCTCGCACTAACTGGTTAACTGTTCCACTGAACCTCCTGCACGTTATATCAAACCACAGAAAGGGCACAGTAATGTTCTAAACCCAGATAAATCTGGGGAAAAATGAAACAACTAAAGGCAGGGAACCACAAACTACTGAAAAATAGTCTGGATCTGTTCTAAAAGTTGATGTGCGTCCTGGAATAGTCAAAAATAATTCCACCCTGATCTCTTGATACATTTTGCATGTATTTTCTGTATGTTTCTAAAAACAGTGCATACTAGCTGCTTGTGTTTACTTATCAGCTGTGTGATTCTTCTGTGTAAATGTTCTGCACAAAAGCTGATCCATGCTCAGCTACCTACATAGCCTCTTTCACGTAATTGTCTGTATACCTGTGTCTGTGTTTTTCTGCTGAGTGATTAGCTCTCTGACACACACTGCAAAAGCTCCTGGCTATGGCTCTGCGAGTACGCAGTGTTAGTAAAAGCAGAGTTAAAAAGACAGCCGTGGAATCTGCTAGGCTGCTATTTGCTGCTATTTGTCCTAGGATAGCAGTGCTGGCTGCTTGAGGAGGAACGACTTGCCTTGTAATTCAGTGGAAATGGAGTCCCCAAAAGAAACCATCTGCTGCCTTGTGTCAGTGTCTGCACTGTGTAAATAGTGGTTTTGTAGGCATGTGAAGAAGTATGAATTCCTGGGGTTAGTGTAAATGTAGCACTGCTAGATATAAGTTAACCACAAAGTAAGTATTTTGAGGGCACCAAGTGATGCAGTAGCTGTGGTGCAGGCAGATGCTGCTTGGTAACCCGGGACTGGCCTGTGAGTGACTTCACAGCTATCGCCTCATCTGCAAGGACTGCTTGGCCCTGCAATCTGAGAGAGAGATCAGAGCTGATGGAAAAACCGAACCCCTCATCACTCTGCTTCCTCTCTTGGAGATGAGGGTAAACGAGCAGTGGGTTGTGGGAGATGAAAGGTCTGTACTTTCTCAGGCTAAGCACATGTATGCAGGGCTTTCTGCTGTTTGTGAAGCCTGTTTTGTACCATAGCTCTGGAACAGCCGCACTCTGCAGGCACGTGGCCAGCTTGTAACTGAGCACAGAGAAACCTGGGCTGAGGCCTGGAACATGTGGTGCCTGCGTGGATGAGAGGCATGATCTGCTGCTGCTGATGGAAGTGGTTACAGGTGTCAGGCCTCAGCCACAGGTGTGTGAAGAGCTCTGTGGTAGTGGGAATGCTCACCTACTGTTGGCTTGTTTGGCATCAGCAGCTTAATGCAGGTGGCAGCAAAAATCTCTGTTCTGCATCTTCACAGTGCTACACTCTTCCTGATGCTTTGTTCTCCTGGTTCTGTAGCAGAAAAGAAAGTTACTTTCACTGACACTGGAAAAGCCTAAGAGGTGGTATTGGAAGAGGACATGAAAGATGGCAGGCTATAGCAGGAGGGCACAGCTGTGGGAATGGCAGAACCCCAATTTATGGAGAGGAAGAGGGAAAGTGTACGGCCGTGTGCTGAATCCTAGCATGCGTACGTGAGGTCTGAAATTATACAGTACAAAGAACCTCTATTCTCTTATTTCATAAAACATTACAGGCTTTATAATTCTCTTATTTAATCTGTGTATGCATGTATGCATCCATAAAAACAATATTGCGCTCAGTAAAGAATAATGTTCTTGTTTACTATTGTGATGAGAACTTGCAGGTGTGTCAATTGCAGCAGGAAGTTGTTAGTGAAACCTCAGAAGTTCCTTATTTTTTTTATATTTGTTTGTTTTAATGGCACTTGCTTTGTTTTCCTGTGTTATAAATCATAGCCCCAAAGTTTGTGAAGTCATCACTTACTCTGCAGCCCATTTCCTCTTCACTGGTGTTTCCTTCAGGTCTTGCAAATGTGTAGAGAGGAGGCCTGAAAATGTAGACCTAAATTCTCCTATCTAAGTCTTATTTATTAGATAAGAATAGACTGAAACTGCAATCCTATTACAGCATTCTTTCTATATCAAATCTAAAGTGAGGTGATGAGAATGGGATGTCCACTGATAGCTTTGGCCATCAGAAAAAGTTCTTTATATTAAAAAAAAAAAATAAAGCAACCTGTTCATTTAAGTACTGCTGAACATACCAGTTATTGGAGTTACACAGAAATAGTAAAATCATGTCAGAAGTGACAATTAGTTCTTCCTTTGCATGTGAAGTGTAGCACCTACCCTGAGTGCAGAGCTAATCCACTGGATTTGTAGAGATTAGGTTCCTGACTTTTTTGAAACTGGGATTTGAGCCTGTGCAGTGCCATATGGATGATAAATCTATTGTTACAACCACAGAACGCAATTTAGGATGGTGCTAAATACGCTGGCTGTGATCCAGCAATGCAGTTATGGGTGTATTTTACTTCAGAAGTGCTGTGGAATCCCATTGACTGGAATTTGGCAAGGAGTGGGAGCTCTGCAGACTGCCTGGTGGTGTGACAAAAGGCTGTCTGCTATCCCCAGGAACTTGGAACACGAATACATCTCTGGGGTGTCATATCATTTATAAGGGAAAAAAAAAATGAGGCCATTGGGGGAAAAAAAAAAAGTAGTATATCTGTAGAATAATTCAGGAGACTTTCTGAAAACTAGTTCTCCGAAATAGTGAATATACTGGTTTTGATTAGAGAGAGAGGTTTTGTTAATCCCCTTCTTCCAGATGTTATCTTTTTCTTTCTTAAGGAATCTTTAGGTTTAAGGAATGCTCAGCAGCTGCTTTTTCTTCTATACTAAATGATGATTAATTTTTGGATACATTTCTGCAGAGGAGGACTGGTTTACTACTACACTTGGCTGTCTTTTTGCTGAGCCTTTGCAGCCTCATTTTTGACAAGGTGTTGGTATTTGCTTCTTAAAGATGATGAGAATTAAGATATTACTGATTCATACAGTGTGCTGCTGGACAAAATACCAAAACACAGTGATGGAAGTACCTAATGCATGAGAAAACAGCTATGCCTGTACGTCTGCCCGTGGAATCTCCCTTGATGTAAGGTCTGTGCTTGTCTGATAGGCCTTACTCCAGCAGTGGTCCATATGTAGCAAATGATGTGGTCCTGCTGAGCACAAATTATATGGCTGCTTGCGTCTTGGCTCAGAAACTTGGATTTGTACAACTGGTTGCTGAACTTATTGGCATCTTTTGTCAAGACTGCAGTAAATTATGGTGCTTGTGCTCAGACTTTGTTTTTCCCCCTGAGTTCTGAGGCGATGTTCCAATTTTCCCATTATGAGTGGCATGGTTTTATTTGCCCTCCAGTTGTCATTCACCATGTTACTTCCATTAGTGCAGCAGTGTATAGTTTGCATTTGGAAATGCCCTTTTTGTGAGAGAAAGAAGAACAGTATTACATTTTCATCTGGCAGTCCCTACTACTCTGTCAGTGCTATAGTGATGCACTTGCTGTGTGAGAGGCTGCAGGTGTGCCCCGAGCAACTTCCAGAGAACAATCTCAAGAATAACTTTATTTATTGCTTGGCTTACTTTCCACACTTAAGCTCAACAGCCATTTTTCTGTATCATGTGTCTGCTTTTAACAACAGAAGAGCTTGCATGTGATGATTACACCTGCAGTCTCTAGCATTCACTTAGCTGATTAGAAGAAGTTGTGTATGCAGGTTGTACCTTATGGCTGACTTTTGTGCAGGCTCCAAAGTACGAATCCTCTGGTCCATTGAAATCTGCATCAGAACAAAGAGAGAAGCTGGTGATGCAGGTTGTCATTTTCATTTCTGTTTGAATGCTTGATGTTCTGTGAGAGAGTGGATGGGAGATGACGTGGTTCTTGGGTTCATTACACAAGGTGGAAATTCTTGTAAATCTACAAAATTATCTAACGTTGTTAGACTAGTCAGGCCCAATGTTGAGTATCAAATTACTTGTTGGTATAAAAACAACTAACTGGTGACAGAGAATATGCTGATCGTGTCTTTTCTGTCTTTAATGTTGTTGTCTTTAGGTCAATTGCATGTTGGGAATGGTCTCAGAAGCAGAATAGTTATGCCGGTGTTAGCAGCTTAGCTGTGGACACAGCTGTTTCAGTGAGACTTGGCAACGACTTCTCTAATGCCAATGAGGCAATATCTGTCTGCAGATCTCTGATGTGGGATGCTGTGTATTTGTGGGTATGAAGGTCTGTTCTGCTGTCAGCTGGGAAACAGCACAATGTGTTTCCCCTGTTTTTCTGGAAAGCAGATAATGAGATTGAATCATGCTCTTGTGAAATGAAACTCCTTGAAAGTGGATGGCGTGCTGACTGGCACCTGATGGAGTTCTTATGTCAGCATTCACTTCCTTTAACAGAAACGAGTTTTGGTGAACAATTCGCCCTTTAGTTTCTCGTCAGCTAGGCACACAGGCTTTTTACCTTTGATCCTGGTTAGCTTCTCTTGAGGCTTGGTTAAGTACAAAAATGATAGTCTTGGCTTTGGTGCCCTCTTGTGGTGTAATGCATTGGCCTGGCTGCCGTTTTACAAGGGAATTAATAAGTATACAAAGTATTGTTGCAGCTCAAAGTGTCTTCGGGTAGCTTACACCAAACCGAGTGACTCTTTTATTTGCTTCGAATGAGCACTTCTGTGTATGGCAGGTTTCTTTAGCTACCTCTGTGTAACTGAAAGTACTTCTGTCCACAATCCAGTGACTAAGGACCTATTATAGGTAGAAGGTCTGGACACATGGGCAAAATGTGTTATATTTCAAGTTGCTGGTTTACCTTGTGTTCTCCTGCCTCACCGGTACAGCTGCTTCTACTTAAGAGGATCCGAAGTTAGATACAAGAAGGCTTTAGAAATAAGTCAGACTCCTAAGTATTTGTGATTTGTCTGTGTAAAAGTATAGTCTTCTGTACTTACGTATATATTTTTATCCTATTAACATCCAATCAGTATCATCACTTAATAATTTCATTTTTTTTATGCCCGATTGTCTACTATTGCAACTTCTTAAGAATTTTGTAATATGTTCACAACATCCTCTGTGTGCATGCATTGGATTTGCACGCATGAACTGTGCTTTAAAGCAGACACTGGGAAATCAAGCTTATAACATCAGTCACATCATAATGGCAACACATGTTTGTTTGCTTGAGTGTTCAGCATTTCAAAAGGTTCACCTGATTTGAGATCTGGAAGAAACCTATGCTTGCACGTAGTGGACAGCATCCAGTTTGGGTCTTAAATGTTATGCTTACCAGATAAGTCAAGCAGCATCTCAGGGAGTGGTGGGCATCACTGAAGCTGCTTAGGGAAGGGTCTGAAGGCAGAGGGTGCAGAGCTGGGCAGCTGCAAGGAGCAAGCACACAGCCTTACTTCCTAGCTGGAGCACAGGGCTTCTTGGGGCTGAGTCTGCTGCAGATCCCTGGTCATGCTTTAGCAACCAGAACCTGCCCTGAAGGACTCACTTGGACAGGGGAACAAACCTTTCTGTTCCTTCCCTCTCCCTCTCTCTTTCTGCAGTAGTTGCTTTGAAATTTGGTTTTAAAACGGAATAAATCCTAAGTTGTGTTTCATATGCCAGATTTTGTTTATCTGGGGCCTTTTGGGAAGTGGTTGTAAAAGGTGGTGTGGGTGGAGTCTGTTCAGGTCTGGCTTAGTTGAGATTTCTTTTTGCAGTTTTTGAGGTAGGCAAATGCTAACTTCCTTGTGCAGTTTTGATTTGATAATTTCTGACACCACAACTCTTTGAAGATAAAATAAGCCATACAACATGAAGTAGGATCACTCACAAGTTACCAGTTGTGTTTAAGGTAATGCACCACCAATGTCATTTCTGTGTGTCCAGATTATTTATGTTGGAATGAGTATTTGTTTTCCTTCTAGATTTTTATGAAACAATGTGTTACACTGGGTGTTCTTCTGTTTGTTTTGCAGCTTCCTTATTGTGCTGATATGCCTTATCTTCAGTGTGCTTTCTACAATTGAACAGTATGCAGCTCTTGCTACAGGGACGCTGTTTTGGATGGTATGTATTAATGTGATGGTGTGTTTGTTCTTAACATATAAATCCTCATCTGAACCAGTGTCATAAGCACAATGCTCTGTATGGTTTAGAAAGAAGCTTTTTTCTGCTTTTGCCTAATGAGTCTATAAAGCCCTAGGAAAAAATCAAAAAGTTATGATCGTACAAAAAGCTACTCAGATCCTACATAGCCTATAATAAGGATGTTCAAATTGTGTCCAACTCAAAGCTATTCTGAAGTTAAACCTGAATCCCTCATATTGGTTGTGTGAATCCATTGTTCAGCTTTGCTGAATAGCAAACACCTCAACATGGTTGGGGCCAGGGATGTGAAGGGAATAGAGTAAGTGGAAGTCCTCCCTTCAAGCAGAATTCAGATCCAGCCTTCTTTCCCAACTGGTAAGCTGCTTTGCTTTCATTAACTTGAGAATTATGCCAACTTGCTCTGCTTGTTCTATGCAGCTTCCCTTCAGCAGTGAACATTTTGTTACCTTAGGTTTATGGTTCACTGATGCTGCAGCAGTTATATATCAAGCTATGTTCTAAGAGTACTGCTGTCCTGCCTGTTTAGACTTCATTCAAGAACCTTAGTTTTGAAGTCTGAGAGGCACATTTTTCATCACAGGGAAAAAGAAAAAATAATCTTAATTTGTTGTACCTCAGTGGTAATTGATGTATCCCCTTCTAAATCATTGGTTTCTTTGTATTTGCCCATTATTTAACCATTATTTTACTCCTGAAAACACTATCACTGTATTGAGAAAATGTTAACCATCGATTTGTTTGTTCAAAATAGTTCTTGCAGTTGTGCACCAGTGATATCATTATTGTGTATATCATTAACGTAAAAATGTTCACTCAAAATATTGTTTCAAACCGTGAATTCAATAAATGTGAAGTTTTTATACTACATTTTGAGTAATATAAGAATTAGCATAGCATATGAGTGTTGATCACTTGTCTTTCTGTGGAATGTATCTTCATGCCTGCTGTATTATTTATAACTAACTGGTAAGTTGTTTGAATACCTGTGTTACAACTGTGCAGTTAGTTAAAGGGAGTCTATACTTGTATTTTTGCATCCAATATCTTATTTGATTTATGGTTTTCTTTTTGTATGGATTTAAGGTTCCTTTTTATCCAAGTAGTAGCTGTAGATACTGTCAATTTCTATGATCAATTTGAACTGTGATGATATCTCCTTGAAACATTCATTTGTGATGTATCATGATATTTTCATGATCATGCTGTAGCTTCAGGGAAAGAACTTCTAGTGACAGCGTGACCATTACGTTTTGTTTTGAGTGTTCTTTTTCCTTCACCTTTCACTTTTGATTTTGTGAATGAGATCATGGAAATAATTTTGTGTGTTCACAACGTATTCTTTTCCTAAAGGATTAACTATAGTGATTTTAAAGAGACTCAAATTGATTGCCAGTGATCCACTGATCCAAAGCAGTGGATGGGCCGATGCGCTCTGTGCTCTATCCAGTTTTGGTGAGACTTCCAAAGGAGCTGTGGTACCTTCCTCAACAAAATTTAAGCCCCAGAATCTGGTTCCTGTTAGCTTCTACCCAACAAAGTTTCTTATTCTATCCTTATTTTAAGGTCTTCTTGTTTCAGTAATAGTCATAGAAGATGTTATAACTAAATGAAAACAAGATCTAAAAGGGATGTTGAGATTGTGCGTATACATGAACACTTTTTATTTCTTCAGTTTCATAGTATTGAAATATTTTAAAATCACCTCCCACTACCAAAGTAGAAAATCTATTTTCAGTAATTTATAAATTATTTTTCAATAATTTCTGAGCATTTTAAAAACGTTAATGCTTTCTCATAACAATAAGGGAGCCAAAGACTACTGGGGAAGTTTGTGTTCCTATCGTGTTCCAGTTGTAGACAAAAAGCTCACAATTAGCCGTTGAATCTTTCTCTGCTTGTCACCACACTTCACAAGGCAAAGAACCTTGATGAAAGCTATACCTAAATGCAGTTGTGATGGGAGAATAGGAGAGAATTGGGCTTTTGTTAGCTTCCAGAAGGCAGTGAAAACTGTTTAAATTAGCATGCGTTTATTTTATCGTTTTTCACTAGATGGTGCTGTTGGAGGGGGTTTAACTGCAGTAACTTGTTGGCAGTTGCCCAGCGAGAGCTGAGACTGAGCCAAGACTCTGAAAGGATCATCATTTTGAAGGGTGTATGTATACTTGGCCCATTCTAAATAGTGGTGCGGGAGAACTTTTGCCATGACTCATAAAGAGAATGTAGTATATCTGTGCAAAAATTGATTTTGAGACTACAATATTTAAACTATGGAAAAAAGTAATTTGGAGATGTATGTTCCCAGAGAGACCATATTTTTCTTTTATTTTCATAAGCAAGGATTTTACGGTGCCAGAACACAGCAGAATGCTGTTATCTCAGCATGATCTAAGAAAATCCAAGTGCCTGATCCAAGGGGATTAAATATTCTGCTGAACGAAGGGATATTTAGTCTGCCTGAAAATGCTATTTTCTTGTAGGAATCTCATTTCAATATTCATTCCAGAAAAAAAAAAGTGACTGTGTTTTAGTGATGAAATTATAAGCACTTTCCAGCTTTTTCTTTTGAGTTCCTTTCTTACCTCAGAGTACTGCTTACTTGAAGAGATAAAAGTATTTTTTAAATATTAAAAATGGCTTCAGAGAAAAAAAAATGTAATATGTTCAGTGGTTAATATTTGTGTTATTAGCAGTGAAGGAATCTACACAATTGTGAGAGAATGGCACAGAATTGAGGCTTATAAGAAGCCCAGGTTTTATTTCTTGCTTTAATATAAGCTTTTGTTTGAAGATCAGCCTTGGCTTTCTTTCTTTTTTTTTTTTTTACTGGGTTGTTTTATGGGCCTTGAGAAAAATACCTACAGCTTTTGATTCTGAAGAGCTCACAGAGTTCAAGTGGTTCAGCGTGGTTCTAGCATTTTTTTCCTCATTATCTTCACTGTTCATGAAGCCAAGACAGGAACTTGTAATCTGAGCATTGATAGTTGTTCTCGTTTTCATTGCTCTGAAAAATTATATGAGAGTATTGTTTGTAAAGGATTTCCCCATACTGTGCAGTGCAGACTGCAGTCACTGATGTAGGCAGTCTCTCTGAAGAGTACTGCACTTCTGAAAGCAACAGACTTGGCAGCCTCAGCAGTGTCCCGTGGCCCTGACCTAGAACAAGGTCGACTGATGTAGCAGATGTGCATATGATGAACTCATGCCTTCAGACCTTTGCTTTTGTAGGACTTGCAAACAGACTTGTCCAGAGAATCACCTTACTATCACTCAATCGATAGCTGAAGTTTGAGAACCCAAATGTCATTTGAAATTGCCTTCTGTGCATTTTAGTTTAGCCAAATGTGAGTGACTTGAAGGCTTAGGAAAGAACAGACATGAAAATCACCCTTTCCCCATTTTCCTCTGAACCCCAGTATTACTGGCTGCTCTGTTTGTCCTGGTGGACGATGCAAGTGTTTTGTTGCATGGTTACAGTCAGTTAGCCCTGCAAGCAGCTAAACACCACAAGACCTTTAGCTTTCTTGTCTACTCCTAGTGGGATAGGGGAGAGAATTGTGGGGGGAAAAAAGATAGAATTCATATGTTGAGATAAATACTATTTACCAAGATGGAAAAGGAAGAGAGAAATAACAGTAATGATAATAATACATATGTATATCAACAAAGAAGTGATGCACAAATCAATTGCTAACCACCTGCCAACTGATGCCCATCCAGAGCAGCAGTAACACCCCTCAGCCAACCCCCCTCACTTTTATATATTTTTTTCACAAGATTTCATATGGTATGGAATATCCCTTTGGTCAGTTTAAGTCAGCTGTCCTCTCCCTGCTCGTGTTCCCCCCAGTCCTCTTGCTTACTGGATAACTCACAAAGCTGTAAAGCTGAAATGTCCTTGGCTGTAGATAGCACTGCTCAGTAACAGCTAAAACATCGGTGTGTTATCAACACTGTTTTTCTCCTGAAGCTAAAATATTGTATTACACCAGACACCGTACAGAAAATCAACTCTGTCCCAGCTGAAACCAGGGCAACAACCAGCTGGATTGGTTTGGATTGCTACTTGTGGTAACTTCTTCAATTGTTCCTGCTGCTCACAAAGCGATCCCTTGTTAACTCCCCTGGTCTGTGCAGGAAAGTTGTAGATTTTATGTAAATTAGATGTTAAAGGGATTTAATTAATTTGCTTTGGAAGGCTGTGGCCATTTTTTAGTTGAGTTTAAATACAGCTTTACGTCCACCTTGAGCAGGTCTGAGGGATGCAAATCAGAGTGGTTTTGAAGTGGGAAGAAGACAGATTATTGGATAGCTGAGCCAATTTAGTGCTTAGGAGATGAGGTTTTTTTTTTTTTAAAAAAAAAAAAAGGAAAATAGGAAGGGAAAAGAAAGCTTGTTAGCATTGTTTGGTATAGCTGAAGTCTGAGCAGAATAAGAATGGCAGGAGGGAATGAAGAAGAAATATGAAAGAAAGTGTGCACAAACCAGTAAAGGAAGGATGAAAAGTTTTTCCTTTCTGATGTGCTGCAAGTCTAAGCTCTTAACTGTTGTAGAAGGGAGGCACAGTTTTCTCTTTAAAATCTGTAGAGGGCAGCATTGGACCGTGCTGTGTCCCATTTGGAGTGGCTGGGTTCAAACCTTGGATGGTGTCCTGAAGTGGGTAAAAATATCCTTTGGAAGAAGTGAACTATTAATAAAGAGATGGCTTTTCACATGGATTTGGGGAACTTTATACGAGTAATAAAAAAAAAATAAATTCTCCTGGGAGATAGGGGTTGAAGAGAAGGGCTGTGTAAATGTTGCTGCCAGAGACAACTCTTGCCACTTTGTGGCTGTAGCCACAGAGTTCATGTTGTTTGGCCTACCTGATTTCTCATCATGTGGATGGCTGTGAGGAATAATTACAGCTTTCAGTGAGAGGAATTGGGCACATCTGCATGAAGGAGAACGAAATAGATACTGAACTTCTAAATCTACTGAAAGATTTCCAATATGATTGTATCCTTCCAGCTATGTTCTTGCCATCTTGCCATTCAGTGGCGAAAAAAATCATTTGGCTAAACTTTTCTGCTGTTAACAATGAAAATTGATTTTAATATCTATATAGGACCATGGAATTGTTTGAACTGGAAGGGACCTTTAAAAGTCATCTAGATTAACTCCCCTGCAGTGAACAGGGATACCTACACTAGATCAGGTGCTCAGAGCCCCGTCCAGCCTGACCTTGGGTGTCTTCAGGAGCAGGGCATCCACCACCTCTCTGGGCAACCTGTGCCTGTGCTTCACTACCCCTATCATAAACCACTGTTTTTATTATACCCAGTCTAAATCTCCCCTCTTCTGCTTTGTAATCATTTTCCCTTGTTCTGTCGATGAAGACCGTGCTGAAAAATCTGTCCCCTCCTTTCTCATAGTACCCCTTCTGATACTGAAAAGCCACTGTCAGATGTCCTCAGAGCCTTCTCTTGCCCATGCTGAATAGCCCCTTCTCTCTCAGACTGTCCTCGTAGGAGAGGTGTTCCATCCCTTGGATCATTTTTGTGGCCCTCCTCTGGATATACTCTAACAGGTCCACCTTTCTCTTCTACTGAAGACTGCATCCAGATGCAGTACTCCAGGTGAGGTCTCACCAGAGCAGAGGGGCAGGATCATTTCCCTCGCCATGCTGATGTTGCTTCTTTTGATGCAGCACAAGATACAGTCAGCTTTCTGGGCTGCAGTGGCACATTGGTTGCTTATGCCCAGCTTTCCATCCACCAATACCTTTTTTGGCAGGGTTTGTGTTCAGTCCTTTTGCCCTCCAGCTTATACTGATGATAAAGGTTGCCATAGCTTGGGTACAAGGCCTTGAACTTGACTTTGTTTAACCTTGTTGGGTTCTTGTGAGCCATTTCTCATGGCTTAAGTTGGTCTAGGTCTTTCTGGATGGCATCTTGCCCCTTGGGTGCACTGACTGCACAGCTTGGTGTCATCTGCAGACTTACTGACACAGCCCACCAGTATCCCTACATTATATGGTGTGAATAAGCAATAATTTTATAGAGAAGAAAAGTCTTCTACATATATTGCGGACGTGTACCAGATTGGAATTCTAGTTTTAGTCTGCTACACTGGAGCTTGCATTTGATAAAGGTAGGCTTGGATGCAGAAACTTCCATTTCTGCCTTTTGTAAGAACGATGAAAAAAATCTCTCTTGTTGGCCTTCTACACTTGGAGTTTTCTGTGACGGTGAATCAGAACAGTAATCTAGAGTAAAGCCTGCCTGTAAGTCACTGTGAGAGAAGGAATCAGAATTTGACATTTATCTGCCTAAGGCACTGGATTGAGATGGCTGTGAAATGCCAGGCATTTCATGGGACTCAAACTCTGAACTTGGAGTGAAACTCTGGAAAGTGTGACCCTCCTCAAGCTTGCCCTGGGGCTGGTGACAAATTGCAGGCTGGAACAAAGCAATGGTGATGGATTGGAGCCACCTGCTGGTGGCTTGGTGGCCTTTGTGGTCCCACATGGTGGTCTCCCAGCCACGGGACAGCATAGAATTACTGGCCAAAATATGAAATGAACCCAGTGCCAAATTATCTCTTTGGTCTGAGCAAGCCATCCCAGCTTTTCATATGTCACCTACAGTAGCCAGTCATAAAAAAATATTGCTTTTGTATTGTGTGTAGCATATGAAAAATAGGGCGATACATGTTCCAGAGTTGCTAGCAGTTCACCTGTTCCTCAAGAGCCTGTGTTTACATTCATAAGTCAAATAGAATACCAGTGTTCTGTTTATTTTTTTTAGTACAGCTGCACTCCAATAAATTCTGTTCAAAGTCTGTTTTATTCACTGTTAAATTTTGTGTTTGCTTTTGTCAAGCTTTCTACTTGAAGGTTAAAGTTTGTCACAGCCTTTCTGGGGTGTAAAGCCATGTCAAGCTCTGAGCGTTGGTTTGGTAACTCCAGAAGGAACATGATAAACTTTTTTCTTGAAATTATACACATTTAATATTTTAAACACATATTTGGTGCTTCAGCAAACGAGAAGATGAATGCAAATTCCATCTTGGAGAAGCAAAACAAAAAAAGAAAAAAAAAAAAAAAAAAAAAAAAAAAAGAAAGTAAAAACTGTGAAATGCTAGTGCATAGTAGAGCCAAGCAGTGAAAAGAAAGATTTTTAAATTTAGGATTTATCTGGATTAGTGTGTAATGTTTGCAGTGACAGGTGTTTCCTTTATGCTTTGCCCAAATGTCTGGAAAGTAGTTTGTCATTAAGTGCTACATTCAGTGTGTATCTCAATTTCAGTATAACTGGAGGGTCTATGGCTTTGTTAGGTCCTTGTTTTCACATCTGACCTCAGCCAGCTGGAGTCTATTGTTTTAAGCGTAATGTAACAGCTGACATAACATAACGGATATCAAGCTGAAAAGCTGAAGCAGTGCAGTGAACTGATGCAAAGGGAGGGGAAAAGGAGAAGTTGGGAGGGAGGGAGAGGGGCAAAACTAGCTTCATGATTCAAAGTGGAAGCTTGCTGGCTTGTTTTCCCTGGGGGAATTAGCTAGAAAATAACGGGATGAGTCTGTTGAAGTTCTATTAGCAATTGATTACATATGATAGACTACTGAGACAGGTTTGAATTTGCCAGCTGTCACTAGCTGGTGGCTCTTGAATTGCTTTAAGTGGCCCTCAGTAGGCAAAACTGGAACAAACTCTGCAGGTGTGGTGTAATTGGACTGTGGGGCAGCAGCGTGTACCAATGTCTTGTGAGAAAGGAGTGTCCCGGGGTGGAGAGAGAGAAAGCAACTTAAGCAAATGGAATGCATTAAGAATTTTATTTTTAACATTGGATTCCTGTGAGATCCTTTTCTAAAAATGTTCCCACTTCTGAGTTTGGTAGTAAGGTGCATCAGCACTGACCACTAACCGGCCTTGGAAGGAGAAGGAATGAATGAATGATGGCTCTGTTAGAAACTTACCGCAGCCGTTAAAAAAAATTGACAAGTACCTGCCTGTCCACAGAAAAAGAACAAGAAGGTATAGAGTTCACCCTGTTATTTCTTTATATAGGTATACGAGAAGCATCAAAACCTATTTCTATTTTTAGCGATGATTGAAAAAATTCTTCTGGCTGAATTTCATTTGTACAGGGTAAAGCCTCTGGCAGCTCCACCCTACTGAGTGTTTATTCCATGTTTTTAGGTGGGGGGGGAAGTTAAGACTCTATGCTGTTTTTTTAAACGTATATGGGTATGGGCAACCAAATTAGGTCCTACGTTTGTAAGTGAAGTTTTTATGGCTTGAGGCTTGCAGTTATGCAGTGTGTTTAACTCTGTGTATATGAGTAGTCATAATGACTTCAGCGGAGCTTCCTGTGTGCGTAAATATTAACAAGATCAGGGCGTATTAGGAAAGGTTTCATGAACAGTGTCTGCTTGTGCTTAGGGATAACCTAGGAAGCACAGGAGTTTGATTTATGGCAACTGTAAGCTGTATTTATCACACATTTAAAATTTTTGAATTTATTTTTATTTCATTTACTTTTGTTTTGACAGTATACAAAAGTATTATGGTGACTGAAGCATCAGCTCAGTCTTTGCAAGACTTTGTCTTGCACAAGGAGTTTCCAAGATCGTTCTTGCTGTAATGTGAAGCCCAGTCCTATTTTCTCTCTAATCAGAAAGGAGCTCTGAAAAGAGTTAATGGAAGCTGTTGATTCAGTAGCTAGTAATGCATTACGTGGGCATTTACACTGTAGCTCAGCTTGTAAAATGAACAAATCCTGTAGTAGAGCTTAGAACTTGGCGTTCTGCTGGAGAAGCCTTGAAAGTTCAGCACCACCCAGGTATGCCAGTACACTGATTTTTGGGGACCTGTGCCTTGGTGTATTGTTTACAACAGGTTATTTCCACCTAACTTGCTAAACATCAGCATATTTTCAAGGTGATGGGAAGCCAGGAATTGCTATTAGCTCTCAGAATGAGCAGGACTTCAAAGAACTAAGAAAACAAAATGCTTGCTCTCACACACTGTCTGTGAAAGCAAGTTATGTACTTCCTCACTTTGATGGCTTCCCGTATGTTAATGACATTGGGGCTGTCTAATGTGTGCTGAAATACACAGAGTATGTCTAACAGCTGTCAGTAAATCCATGTGGTATTTGGATTTTCAGGTGGGCCTAATTAGTATTTAACTGAGAGAAGTCCCTGGTTCCAGAAGCTATAGACAGCTGTGAATATACAGTAGCTCTCATGGCTTGCTTTTCAGGTAGCAAGTGACAGCAGTACCTTCTCTAACAGGTATAGCAGCACTAAAGCAGAGAAAAAGATCTTTTAACGTAGCTTTGAGCTAAGAAACTCAGGAAGTGAAGATTGAAGGGCTCCAGGCTTTTGTTTTTGCTTTTGTTGTTTCTTGGAGTTGCTGAGTTGTTTCCACATGCATCCTCATTTAAAATCTATTTTGCAATCCCCCCCGCCCAACTCCCCCCTTGTGTTATTTTTTTTCTCTACAGCATCTCTTCAACATCCTTATTAAGGTACCTTTCAGAAAACCTCTTTCTTGTTGTTGTTTGTCAGCTTGACAGGATGTGCTTACACTTGCAATGCATGCCAAAGAAATTGATTTACTCATCATTTATCCCACTGCAGCCATTCCCCTTATAAAGATGAAAAAGGACATCTGCTCTAGAGGCTGGTTTTGTGACAACATTGCAGAACAGTTTTAAATCAGAATAGATATGCACAATGACTGGCCTCCATCTGTCCTGCAGGCAGGGATCTTGACGCCTACCTTCTAGGAGCTGTTCCAAGTCACTGATTTAGTATATGAAACTTGAATTGAGTTATACTTAGTGACTGGGGCAGGGGAAAACGAAGGAGAGAAAATTAAACATTTACCAGTTTTACTTCTGTAATGCCTTACCAACATGAACATACTTGACCTTGCAGCATTCTTGGGAGGTGAGTATTAGCAGTTCTATAAGTAAAATTGGATAACCCCTGGCTTTTCCACTGTAGCTTGACTCTGTGAAATGAAACCATTGGAGAACTTGGGCTGCACTTCCAAGACTGGTTGTCAGCCTGTATTAGCTGGCACTGCCACCTGAAGAAATGGTCCTGCTGCTCCATTCCTTGTGCCAACACAAGCATTTTTGCAGCTAGTGCAGCTATGTTGTAAACTGCCTTGGAGAACCTGTATGTGTTCAAACTAACCTTTTTTTTGGCCAGATGAGATTGCTTCTTTTGGCAGCAAAGCTGGCTTAATGTTTGTGGAACTACAGTGTAAGATTTCATAGCTTTTGATAGTTAAAAGTGTGATGGAAACTTTATCTGCAACGCAATTTGCAAGCAGACTTGCGCTCTATTCTTCTGAAAAAATATGTTATTTACATTACGCTCCATTCAAAGGGCCCTGCCTGCAAGATGAAGTACAGCACCTAGCAGAGTGCCAGCACGCTCTAAAAGATAGTTCTTACCTTTATAAAACTTGCAGTCTAAACAGGCAAAGTGGTGAAAAGGTGAGCGGAAGGAAGCATGAATAGCCTCTTGCACAACCAGGCAACGAAGCAAAGAGAGAATAACCTTACCCAAGTCCCACTTTGGGCCTGCTCCAAGTGTTCAGAATACGTGATGAGCCTCATCAATCATTATACCAACAAAAAAAAAGACATATAAAATTTCTTGTCTCATTTCTTAATTTATATCTTGTTTCTGTGAAAGCCTTTTCACAGAATTTTTCAGTGTGACAGTTGAGATGTTGACCTTTGTTTCACATACTTAGCTCTGTTATTGCCTTTCTTGTATTGATTTGACTAAATAATTAAGTAGCATTTTATGTTCTTTGTATCTGTTTTGCAGAAAGACAGCAGGATATCAGCCTCAAATGCTGATTGAGACCGACTTGATTGAAATTAGTTTTATCCTACAGGTTTAGGCATGTCTACTGTAATCTAGAGCCAGTTATTGAACTTGAATTGGCAGCCCGGCTGTGTCTGCAAACAAAAGCTGTTTTGTTCAAACTCATCTAGGACAGCCAGGGATGTAGGTAGGGTTGCAGAAGCATGTCTGTCTCTAAGAGCTTAAGCAGCAGTCATCTGCTAGCTCTTCCCTACTGTCCCTCAATGAGCTTTAACTTCGCCCAGAATTGGATTGCTCTGCATTTGCTCTCGCAGTGCTGCTGTATCTAGATGACCCAGAAGGCTTTACTTAACGCCAAAGATGATTAAAATAACTTTTTAATTGTGTTGAGGAGAGGGCTATGAGCATTTTAAGAGCTGGTTACCACTGTTCAGCTTTGTGGGTGGTTATCTCCAGGATGAGAGGTGTAGTCAAGAGGAGTTGGGTGTGGTAATTAATATCTTCCATCTCTCTTACTGCCTTTGAAGTGACTATGAGCACATGGCTGCATGCGTCACTGTAGCCTAGTCCTGAGGGGTATAATTGGACTATTATGTCATTGTTACTATTAATGCAATAACAGGAATATTCGAGTTTGAATTACCGTAACTATTTTGATTAAGGAAAAAAAAAACACACCAAAAAACAAAAAACCAAGCCCAGAAGGACACACATTTCTCCCCGGAACAGTGGTAGGCTAGACCTGAGGTAACACATGCCTTAATAGCCCCTAGCATGCTCAAATAAAAAGCCACTTGGACTCAAGTGCATTTTTCAGTCATTACAACATATATTTTCATGCTTAAAAACTTTTGCATGTTAGGATCCGGATCATTAGTGAAACATTTAAACCTTTAAGTACTATGAATCATATGCCTTTTTAAGGCAAACAAACTTTAAAGAAAAAGTTCTTCCTTTACTCCAAATTCTGAACCAGAAGTGCAGTGAGTTCCTGTCTCATCTGCAAGGAAAAATGTAAGAAAATCAGGGCAGTGTACTGACTGCATTGCTAAACTTGCTACTTATACATACTCATAAATGCTTTTATGATACGGTATAGCAACAGATCTAGGATCTTATAGACGTTGAAAACAGAACATGATTTGCAGCTGTAATTAAAGTGAGTAAGTTTGTAAACAACACACTGTTATCTCATTTTGATTCTTACATCTAAAATATATTTTGAATTCTTATAAAACTAGGAAAATGTTAAAATGCTGGAAATTTGTTTCCAAGTAGAATAACAATTGCATGAAACTCCCTTGTCTTTTCTGTGTATTTATAAATGTATACATCAGGTTAATGGCTGGTGAGAAGCAGAGGTGAAGAAGCTCAGCCGTGCTTCTTCAAGTGACACAGAAATGAGCGTGGTTGCCCCAAACAAATACGCTTTCTCAAGGTTAACAAGCTGTAGTTTGAAATGTGAGTGAGGCTGTTAAGAGAAAGCTTTTTGAAGTGCTTATTCTGGTTTTGACAAAGAACCACACGCTGGTCCCTAAGTGTTTGGACACAAGGGACTGTTTCAGACAGTTTTATTTGTTCATAGCTTACGTGGGGAAGGAGATATTTCTAAAACCAGATCCTGTTATAGATATGTAATAATTGTGATCTGTATCTAACTAGCTAATTTATTCTGATCTTGTATCTGCAATTAGCTCGTGTTTGGAAAGATGAGACTAGTATTTGTAAAGGCACAGAATGGGGTAAGGCCTTTTCTTTTGAGTCCCTTTTCACTGTGATTTTACTTATGCATTTTGGCACAGAGAGAGAAAAGCTACTAATTCAAATAAATATCTCCTGGGATTTAAAATCTCTGCTAAGTCAGACAACAGGGGCCTGGATTTCAGTGTCTTAATATAAGAAATCCTCTGCGGAACAGTTCAGCAGATTTTCTACAAATGTACAAATCAAGGCTATTTGCCTGAAAGAGTGATCTGGAAAGTAGCAGGTGAGAAGTGGGAGAGTGCTGCTGTGCCTCTTTAGGCACAGGATGGCATAGAAATGCAGGAGAGGGAGAGCACTGTGAATAGTCTTAACGCTGGCTATTTGCTATAGCAAGAGAAAGGGAACAGGCAGGTGAAATGTTTCTTTCTGATAAGCATTACCTCAGTCAGAGTTGTCTGTTCCTTTCAACAGTTCTTCCTCTTTGTTCTATTTCTTGACAAAGTTCCTAATAGGTAGGTCTTGGTTTTTTTGTTTTTTTTTTGTTTTTTTTTTTTTAAAGGAGTGTTTTCTTAATATTGAACAGTTATTGAGATGAAGCTTTTTGCTTACAGAAACTAATTACTTTAGAGAGGCGTGAGGCAAGGTTATGGAGACTCAGCAAAAGCTTTGGGCAAAGGTACAAGATGTGGTAGAAGACATCCAAAGTGGCTTGGATTTGGGTAGAAGTGTGTGATATTGACATTTCTGTTCTGTCACTGTTGGAAAAGTGACCTCTTGAGTATTGAAATTCCTTTGTGAACTGCAGATGTCGTTCAGTGTTGAACTGCATCTTCTATCACTCCTTCTCTTACCTGGAACTTAAACCATTGCTAATTGAAGCAGTCCATAAGGTCATTGAAGTACAAATATGCAAAAAAGTCAAAGTCAATTCAACTCTGGAAGGCTTCTGCCCTTTCAAAATTGTATGCAACTTGCATTGCCTTTCTGGATATGCAATTAGATTTTCCCACGCAGTATTAGTTTGCTTGTGCCACTTGCCTGTTGTCTACAACAGGACAGAGATGACTCTTGTGTGCTTTTGCTGCAGTGGCAGGGAGCATCCTTTTCTTCTCCTCAGGCTTCCTTGATCCGTTCTGCCCACAACCTACAGCATTCTGTGGCTCAAGGCCAGTAGAGAAACATGGGCTGGGACCAGCACTGCATATAGATATTGTTGATTAAAAGCTGGAAAAAAGTCAGCATGAAGAAGGCAGCTAATGAAGCATGTCAGCTTTTTTGAATTAAAATGTCCTTTAATCACTTTTATATAAATACAAATTCCAGCCTCTTATCCCGAGAGGCTTCCAAGCCAAAAGAATTGTGAACTTCTTAAAACAAAGAAAGAAAATGAAACTGGTGTGGAGCGTTCTTTAAAAATTGCTACTGGTTTTCTTCTTTATTCTTAGTTTGGGATATAAGGCTGAAAGCAAACAGTAAAATCTTGGAAACCTTTTTTTTTTTTTTTTTGTCTTCTCATTTTGTTTTATTTCCCAGTAAGATAATGTCCGTGTGATTTGGGACAAGGAGGAAAAACAATGGCATCTGACTGACCAGCATAGCGGAAGTGATACGCAGAACAAAGAAGGTTTTTTATTTGTAATCTAAGTTTTTTGTCATCATCTCAGCTCATAACACAGGAAATCAATAATTTTCAGTCTTTTTGGTGAAGTATTAAGTAAAAATCAAGCAATCCTTTTAGCAAACAGGCATACTGTAATGTCACTGGGTGCAAGGCTAAAGTTTCAAAGCAGTGTGTGTTTTACTTTGATTTATTTATTGTTGGTAGCCTGTCAGGCCTTTGTTTGAATTAGGAGCCATTGTGGGCAGCCAGAAATTGAACTTTATGTAATACAATCTATCTGTCACTTAGTATCAATTCCCTAACAATGATGCTAACACATTCAGACTTTAGCATCTGGACCTCGCACTTGAGTTTTCAGCCACTAGGTAGGGTCTAATGTTTCAGTGCTTCCATGTAGTTTCTTCCCAGCTATTTCCCATCTGTGTATGACTGTCCCATTTCCCTAGGGGTCAGTCACCAATGCTGCCGATGTCACCAGATAAGCCTTTTCCCAAGAGAATTTTGTTTTAATTGTTTCACTTGTTAGACCTCACTAGACTGTTGGATTCACTGTTCCCTCTTCAAAAGCCAGAAAATGCACAGTAAAGCAAAAGGTTGTGGGATTATGATTGAGCATGCCTCAGAGATCAGCATACAGCTTCTTATTTTGTGGGGCAGTTCTAAAGCAGTGTGCTTCAGTCTCCTTCAGTGTTTTACAAAATGAAGGCTAATGATTCCATGGAACTGTGAGGTAACAGTAGGAAAGATTAAAAACATATCTTGGAGTACATATATG
Source organism: Tetrao urogallus (assembly GCF_951394365.1). NCBI lineage: Eukaryota > Metazoa > Chordata > Aves > Galliformes > Phasianidae > Tetrao > Tetrao urogallus. Next base: position 13,686,639 of record NC_136819.1, on the reverse strand, counting down.
GGTTCACAAGCTGTCAGACAAAGTTCTATTGAAAAAAGCAAGCAAACCAAAGAAAACCACCTCCAAAACAAATCTGTAGTAGCTAATGTACTGAACACATTTAAAATGTGCAGCCTGCCTTTATGGCAGCTAGGCTTCTCTGGGAATGTGCCTCTAGTTGTTCCATGCTTTCCTAAATGGGAAGACCTTGGAAGAAAGCAGGCAAACCCATCCTTGAGCGAGACAGTAAAGATGAAATATCTCTACCTTTTGTGTGTCCTGCAAGCTTCCTAGAACGTGCTCCTGTCAGAACCACTGCTATGCCACAAGCTGTGTGTACTGCTTGGGAGCTGGTTACAAATGAGAGCACCTTGGTGCTTTGAGCCGAAATATAGTACAGACTTAAGTACTGAAGAATAAAAGCAGTAGGTGGACTGGACTTGAGGGGCTTTTCCCTAAAGCTAATCTCTGCTCTAGCAGGTAGCAGAGTACCTGCTAACAGTAATGACAGAGGTTGTTTGAACTGCCTAATCAATAGGTTGTTTCTTCTCATATGCTTCCCCCCTCTTTTCCTCTGTGAATAGGCTCCTTTGGTATTAATTCACAAGACAGAAAACTCAACAGAGCCAGCCTCGAGCTGTACTTCTTTAGTCTCCTGAGCAAGTAGCAGGGAAGGAATGAAACTTCCCTCAAAACATCTGGCTGTGTTGAGCTGTGCCGGTACATTCACCCCCAAGGGAGGATGACTGACTCCTGGGGTGCAGCCAGATCAAAAGGAAGGTACAGAGAAACGGAAACGGTGGTGAGAAAGGATGCCAAAATGTTTAAAGTATAGCTGCTGCATCTATCAAGTGGTCTAGGTCCTGTTTGCGGAATAAATTTTATGAAAGATGCACTTATTTATGTTAGCCTGTGATGTGTGGGTCTAGACCAACAGGCATATTTTAAGAAGTTGGGAAAGAAAAGGAAAAAAAGGCCAAACCATTTTGCTTGCACTTTTTGCTTTAAGGTAATTTAGTCTAAAAAAAAAAAAAACAACTTTGAAGTAAAAATAAACAGTGTATTCTAAGTAGCTGAAGGCATTTATTATGTTTGCAAAGTTCCTTGCTCTTAGTAGTCTGGTTTGAGATTTGTTTTTGTCTAGAAGAAACAAAAATATTGGTGAGTTTCCTTTTGACTCCTGGCATGCCAGGAGCCCTCTTCTGTGTGAAGCAGGACTATACAAAACATTAATGAGTGCAAAGGAGAGATACGCTATTAGTCAAGTCATTTAGAACAGCTGCACTGAAAACTTTATTTCAATGGCTGCTTTTGAGAACGATGGGTCATATTTGCTTTCACTTCCTCTCCTATAGTTCTGCTGCGAGGGCTGGCATTAGTAGGAATCTCGGTGTCAAGGCTGTTTAGAGGAGTCTGAACAGGTAACTACTGAGAGCTACCCTTGAAAATCTGTAGGTTTGTCACCAACTGAAATTTGGAGCACCTTTCTAAGGACTGAAACATTCAGTGGTCCTGCATTGGGAAATCTGTGTTCACCTGGTGTAATTTATTCAACTCTCAGAGACAAATTTGTTATTTTAAATGGAAACACTGTAAAACATGAGAAACCTTGAAGTCAGATGAAAAGTGGCATTCTCAGCTACATTTTGTTTTGATCTTCTGTCCCTCCCAGCTCTACCATTAATATTGATGTAACTAAAAATGTATTTCCAAGTCCAAAATGTCAATGGCTGCAGCACTGTTGTTAAGCTTTATAATATACAAAGACTCACTTGTAATTTAAAATGCTGAACTTCAGATGTGTGGGACTTGAAATTCAGGTTTGGTATTTACCTGTTCTATTTTTTTAGTGCCATTAAAATCAAATTGCAGCCTTCCGTGAAGCTTTGGGCTTCAGAGGTGTATCACTGCTGTATGGTTTAGAGCAATTTATTGAAAATTGAAAAGAATTGTGAAGAAATACACTGACATCTTTCTACACAAAAATATATAAGATTTCTCCTGTTTCTTAATGATAGGCAGTTAGTGTTGATTTTTCTCCTTTGGTTTAAAGCATTGAGCAGGGAACAGGCTGTGTATCTATGAAAATGCTTTGTTAAAACATCTGTTGTTCCTATTCTGCACTCTTCTGTGTTGGTGTACCCCATAGGTAAGAAAGAACAATTGACAATAATTAGTCTGTTGAGTGTAATAAGATATTATTCAGTGTGTCAAAATCAACGACCATTATGGAATGAAAAATGGTGACAATTTATTATTGAGTATGCAATAAAGTGAGGAAACACCATGAAGTGTGAGAATGTGATAAACAGATATACACACTAGATGTTAAATACATGTGCATATCTATTTATATATCTCGCAACAGATTTGACCTCAAGACAGCAAAGACATAATGAAGTCAGTGAAGTCTACTCCAACATGAAATAATTTTCTGGCTATCAAAATAATGAAGCAGAACTCTTAAATCTGTTCAAATACCTCTTACAATAGCATCAGCTATGCGTGAATTTCTTTACTGTATTCTGAAATACCTCTCAGGAAAACTACTTAAATCCTGTTTTATCCACTGAATCCTTCAAAAAATTAAAAACACACAGGAAAAATCACCATGTATGACAATTTTGCTTACTTATGTTGTTAGAGCTTGATTTTACTCTTTGAATATAAGGTTATGTTTAAAAGCTACATTCTTCTGGCATCTGCCCAGGCTGTGATCTTCAGAACTCCTCAGTATAGACTAAAATAAGCAGCAGTAGTAGTAGTTAAACAAATAGGGCACAGTCAAAGCAAATGCTTTGATCTAGTATCGTTGACAAATGTGCTGTTATGGAACATTTTAAATAGCACATTTTATTTCTAGCTTGCTGTAGTGCGTGGCATGTGATGAATAAAAACAGGTGGATTTTATAAGTTACATATCTATGTGTTTTAGAAATTGGTAGGATTAATCAAAGATTAAAGTGGTGCAATGTGCCTGTCTTCTGGTAAGTGCAAGTAAAAACACATGTTTTGCAATAAATACATCAGTTACATACATAGCCAAGCCATTAATTTAAGAAATGAACTTAAGAGAAATGGTGTTATCTAACCTCTCTCTGTATACTGAACCTGGCTTGTATGGAGATTTCAACTTTCAGTAATGAAATGTCAGTATGCTGACTTGAGCAGCTGTGCATTGCAACATACTAGAGAAAAGCACTTAGTGGAAGTGTGCAGCTAGAAGCATCGTACTGTGAGTTGTTCTCTTTCTTAGTATCTGTGAGATACTGGCATTTTGCTTACCGCTTCTTTTGCACTGATTTGAAAGTCTCGCTTTGACAGAGGCATAACTGATGATTTTAAACAGGGGGGAGGCCTTTGGTATCATACAAACACACTAAGTAGCTTTCTTATGCCAAAAATTTTAAGTGATGACTTGCTAGATACAAATGACTTGGTAGAATGGCACAAAAAGTGACAAGCCATCAGAAACAGCTTTTTGAACATACGAGGGCTGCTCCAAAAGTAATGCTTTTAATGCAGTGTTGTTACTTGAATCTATTAGAAATGACAGTCGTGCAATGAGTGCTTTGGGAATTCTGCATTAATGTACAGAGTTCCAATACTTGCTTTTAAATAATCAGTGCTGACAAGTAGGATTTGAGAATGAAGTATTGGGAAAAAAAAACAACACAAACCCTTTGAGCCGTAGTTTATGATTCTGTTTCAGTAATTTCTGTTGAATCTGGTATCAACATATGCAAAAATGCACTGTTCCCATAACAGAAGTGGTCACTAGTTTTATCCTGCTATTCTTGCTTGTAGTCTAGGTCAGTGTTTTAAACTTCTACTGTTCCCAGCCTAATCTAGTACACTAGAATGACAACTTCATCACCTACTGAAGAGCTGATATGCGCTCACTTCTTCTAACCCTGCTGCTGTTCACTGTGATACTGCAAAGCTCTTTGCTTGTTTGTGGTTTTTTTTAGTTCGTTTTTCATAGCTTTCAGGAACCTGAATGCTGCTTTTGTTTGAGGCTCAAGTGTGAGCGTGAGCCTCTAGCATGAGGCCAAGACATCATAGCTGAGGTTTTAGTGTGTTTCAGGAGGTGCTTCAGGGTCCTGCATAGGTTTGCGGGTAGAGCAATCGGCTCCTCAGAAGACCTAATAAGCATAGTTGGTTTTGTTTTCTGATTTAACCAAAATGCTTTCTTATGCTTTCAAAACATGCTAAAGCAAACAATTTTCTCTTTTTCTTGGGTACAGTTGTATTTTATTTTAAAGAACTAGTTTTGTAGCAGCATTGTAGTATGTTTTACATACGGTTTTAAAGGACAATAGGGGTGGTTGTGATCTGAAGTCAAAATACCACTTATCATGGGATTTTTCTTGCAAAATGGCTTTAAAAATGGAATACAAGTACACTGATCAGGTCAAGAAAGTATCAGAGTTCCTCCAAATGTGAGAAGCTAACTCCATGTTACGGTTGCTGCAGCCCTGTTCCCAGGTATTCAGTGAAAGCATTGTTTAGCATGATGCAAACTGCTCTCATCTCACTGCTTTGTATTTTATCAGAGCTTAAGTGATCTTTAGATTTGGAGCTTTTGCTGTGGCAAGGCTGTAATACTAAGTACCTGGATGTAATGGACAAACTCACCATGCGGTGGAAATTGCCACACAGATAAGGTCTAGGAAAGCTGGATTTAAATTAAGAAAGCCGTAAGATAGAATCTTTCAGGAGCTCTGGAAGGAAATCTGATTGCACTGTCTAATTAAGGGAGGAGACGTTAATTTTCGATGATGTAATTTATCCAATTTATCCTGGATTTCACCTTACAGTTATCGTGGTCTATAATTGCAGCATTGGGAAAAGAAAAGTATACAAGTTTTCTTTGTTTCTAATGCCCATATAAAATTCCCTACATGCCTAGAAATTCTTCATTGCAGTCCTGCACTTTGTGCAAGCCACAGGGTGGCTGTTAAATTGATTGGTCAAACCTGTAAAATATTTCTCTTGCAGCTCTAGTGACTGTTTGTCACTCTTGCTGTGGAAATTTTTCCAAATGTGTCTTTAAAGGGAAAAAATGTTCAGACCTGTGCTCAAGCATAAGGGAAAGTCACGAAGACAGTTGAAGGATGGTGGGTCTTGGTGTTTCCCTCTTTCTCCTGACTTTGGGAACCAACAATGCCTGTTCTTCTATAACTCCCCTGCTGTCCTGTGACTCCTTGCTTAACCTTTTATCGGCAGGTTAATTCCTTTCATCTTCACTTCTGTTTGGCACCTGGGGCAGGGAAAAGAAACCTCTGCAAAATATCTGATGATGCTGACTGTCATAATTCCTGCAAAAGGCAAGCAGGGAGGAGCTTTCCCTGGGCAAGTGCTTCAGGCTGAGCATGACCTTATTGTTATTTTTGGACATGCTGATTCAGCATCACAATGGAGTGTAACATATACAAAATATGAGTGGCTACGTATGAACGGTCGAAACGTAAACAGGTCAGAGTGTGTCCTGTGATGTGTATTTATAGCTCACTGACATCAACAAGGGTTATGTACTTCTGAAGGCATGTTCAGCCAGTGTGATAAGTGGGGAAAAAATCTGCGTCTTAACCAGAAGAAGCAGAGGCTGCACGTCATATGTTTAAGTGAATATTAATCGTAGCTGTCTCGATATACACCCTACTTACGTTGTACCTCTAACCTGAGTGATTAGCGCCTGTTAGGTAAAATGTGGTAACAATTTGTACCTTTCTGTAGTTGTTTAAAAGTTACGAATAGGCATGACTGAGTAGTTGAAAGACATTGAATTAAACACGCTTGAATTAATAGGGTAATGGTTGGAGCTGCTCAGAGCTATAAAATAAACACTAGGTAGAGTTTAGTGCTATATGGCAACCAGATCAAGCCATGGGGTTGCTGAAAGTATTCTGAAATGACTCACTGTTGTTAAGTGAGAGAGATAATCCTAAGAAAGCTCTGTATGTAGGCTCCCCATGCAGTTAACGTTTTAACCCCCCTTTGGCTTGTTTTTATGACTTCAAAGATACTCTAAGGCCTTTGTTAAATTGATCATTAACTCTGCAAAGTTATAATTAGACATTTGAACTTGGCTGCATTCAAAAAGAAAATGCAAGAATGAAAATCCTCACCGGTGTTGTTTCTCTGCGGCTCATCAGCATGGTCAGAGACGGATTAAAGTTCCATGGGAGTTAAAAAGCAATAGGAATTTGAGGCATTAACCAGCCTCGCAGGAAGGATGGGGAGTCATTAATCCACAGAGTTTTTCTTTGAAAATATGGGGTGAGAATAATGTGAGGAACCTGAAATGGGTTACTATTGGAGATTTAGATTTAAGCTCATAAAACCATTGAGATGGGAAACTTGGGCTAGAGGCATGTGCTGGGGAAGCCTTAGTTGCCAACCCTGCAACTGAACGCATTAAACCAAATGGCTGAGTGCTGTAAAAACAGCAGAGGAGGCACTGGAAGGTAGCTCTAAACAATAGGCATGAGCTGAGAAGATGGAAGGTTGGATGCTGTGGTTAAAGTTTGAGGTCTAGTGCTGGGAGAAATTTGATCCTACGTCTCCCACCTTTTTCCCTTGGTCTCTCCTGATGGAGTGCGAGTCGAGACAACAGCTGGTAGCTACTATGAGCCCGGCTGCATAGTGGATGGGAAAACTCATCTCCATAGTAACAGAGGAGGCATCGCATGTGCTGCTCCTGTTCCTTCTGGGGAGTAGCTGGCTAAGGACATCTGGTCAGTGTAGCCAGTTCTCAGGGGAAATTAGCTCATTTCATCTGATAGTAACCACAGAAACTTTTGACTTAGTTTAATAGTGTGATGCTGAACGTGAAATAGAACTGACTGCTTCAGCAGTTTTGAAAGTCAAAGATTATCTAATTACTTTAAGATAAATATTTCTTTAAGGAAGGCTATTGCTTGTGTTCGTTCCCCATCCCCCACTCTTGCCTTGTGGTAATGTTTCTGTCTAATATGATGGTGATTCTTCTGTGTGGGATGGGCTTTGGGAATTTAAAGACAGGTTTCTCTTTCTAAATAGTTATTTCTTTTGCTTACATGAGATTTTTGTATTATACAGTGAAATCTCTAAGCCTTTTATCTTAGTGGAGCTCAGTGTGGTGTGAGGTACCGTCTGTTAATGGACAATGACTTGCACTCTAGAAAGTTCTCACCCACCCACAGTCCCAGGAGCTCGAGTCAGTCCTATCAAAATAAATGATCTGAACAGTTCATATGGCTGCAAGCAAACCTTCAAACTAACAGGTTTAAATGTGTAAAAATCTTGGGCGATCTGCAATCAATTAAAGGTCATATTTTTTAGTATAATACAGGAAAACGCCCAGTCGATTTTTTGCAGAACAGATTTCACATCCAATATGTAGAGAGTATATTGAGGCTATGGTGCTTGGATATCTTGGTTGTTTTTTTTTTTTCTGTTTTAACAGAAATACATTGGCTCACATTATCCTATATGACCATGTAACTTTGGAGAAAATTTAAGGATGAATTTTTTTCCATTTGCACATGAGATCGTTATGTATTTTTAATATACTGGGAAATGAACACAGCAGACAATATCTGCACGCGTAATGCATGCAGGCAGGTGCCTGGTAAGGGGCCCTAGAGTAACATAGTAATTATATGGGGCACAGATAAATGCTTGATCTTTCACCTTCCATCTGCTGCTAACACCTACTCCTGGTTGTAAATATTTGCACTCAGTGGGTTGTTGTGACCATCAGGAGCTAGAAAATGAAAATGTCTGACCAGCACAAGTCTGAACTGCATGTCTCCCGTTAAGGAAGACGAGCAGAGCTGTCACTCTTTGAGAAGCCCTATCCCTGATTTCTCTTTCAGCACGTTTAGATGAATGAGAGAAGTGGAGTCAGCTGTGCTGTGTGACTGCATTAAATAATTATATGGAAAAAAGAGCTTCTAGCTACCATAGATCTTAAGAGAAGATTGGGAGAATCTAAAGGTTTTGTAAGAAATCCGAGAAATACTTGTAACAAACAGTGAGGCTGAGTTTCCAGGAACAAGTCAGGCAAGAGCAGCAGATGTTCTAGGGCCCCAGCTGGTTAATACAGATGCTAATAAACCAGACGAGCTGAAATCAGTTAATGAAAGAAGTTTAATCAATCAGAGTTGATTCAAGAAATAACTATGTGATTAATACACAGTGGGAATGTAGCAGTTTATTCTTTATTGGATGGAGAGTCATTAGTCTGCTTTCTCTGCGAAGCACATGCTTTGACGAATCAAGGATTCTAGCTCTATGTGGAGTTAAACAGCTGAAAATAGGTGTCAGATTTTTCCCATAAATGTTTCTCTTTCCTATCCGTTCCTTCTCAGCTGGGAAATGGCTGTGTAACAAAGCTAAGAAGTGTGTGTCAATGGGCGGTACTGGTGGTAAAGAGGACACAGAAGAAGTCTGTCTTGTTTTACTCTTAACGTCATCACAAGTTTTGTGGCAGTTGAAATTTCCTTGAAACTGAAAAAGAAATCTCTTGGTTTAATAATTCTCAAAAATTTCTCTCTGAAAGTGATCTGCATTTGGTCATTTTTTAAAATAGAGATTCCTGAAATCAGTAGGATGAATTCTACCCAATTGCAGAAAAAATGATACCATTGTAGGAGGACTTAAGTTAGAAGAGACTTCTGGAGATGATTCAATCCAAATTCCTTCTCAGAACTGGAGCATCTTTCAAATGGGATCAGGTAGCTCAGGTCCTTATCTGGCTGAGTTCTGAGACTATCAGCCATTTGAGAATGTCCTACTTCATCAGTGTTTCATCAGTTAAAACATTTGTAGGTTCAGGGGGCACCATGACTGTACAAGCACAGGAACAATGATGCTATGGGACTTGGGGGTGGGTGACTGTGGTTTACTTATTTTTAGCTTTTTGTTTGTTTTTGTGAAGGTTTCAGCTGAAACTTGCAATACGTTTTCCTGAGACTGGATGTGGGTAAAGATTAGAGAATCCTTGTGGGAAAACGTCATGAATAGCATGAAATCTTTTTCTCTCAAGCCGTATAGAGGGTATTTCTTTTCTGCCGGGCTCCTTATTTTCACAACACTTTCAGGAAGTTTAAATATCCTCTGACATCCAGTGGCCTTCTGGTCTATTTTGATCAACTAGTGGATTCTGAGGTTTTGAGAGGGAAGCCGGAGGCAGACAAGGTGATCACACAGACCTCTCTGGAGAGACCAGGCCAGGAATAGAAACAGCTAATAAATCTCTTTCAAGTGAGAACTGATAGTGAATTTCCATCCTCTTCGCTGTTTATGCCATTGCTCCAGGCCAAGAACATCTTGTTGAATAATTCAAAGCAGTGCTCCTTGGTTGACTTTAGATTATGGTTTTTTTGTTTGTGTGTTTGGGTTTTGGATGTTTTTGTTGTTGTGTTTTTGTCAGCTAACTTAAGTTACCTAAAAGTTAGGCTGGGTAGCATAGCAAGCCAATCACATAGACTTTCCCTTCGCTTAGAAGGATAGGTATGCCTGAAAGTGTAATTTGTTACAACTGAAGGTACTTCGGACAGTGGAGATGAATTTCTCTCTGCATAGGCCTGTGTCTCTCAATGATAGAAGAAGAAACCACGTGTATACTTACATCCAAGTACCCAGAGCTTTCATTCTCTAAGCGTTTTTTTAACCAAGCATTTTTTAAGACCTTACTTAGTAATACTAATGTTTTGCAGCTATGAACATGCTTGAAGTGCATCAGGTGGTCACAAAAGTTTTTTAACTGTTCGGGTGATATTTGAAATGTGCTGTAAACGATACCTCTGATGCCTGGACACGTGCTGACTGTTTTGCTTTCAGGAAGAGTAGATTGTTGATCTCGTGGCTCAGTATTTCACATACCTTCTCTCTGTTCTAAGGAGCATAAAGGTATAATCTTCCCTTTTCAACAGACAGGTTCTGCTGTGCTTAATTGTTGCAGAATGCAGCTTGCTCCCAGGGTCATCCCATTGACTTGGATGAGAATGTTCAAGAATAGCATGATATATGGAAGAGGTGTCAGAAAGTGGCTCCATGGGATGTAGCATGGGCAGCCTAGTGTTAAAGCCCCAAGCAGAAGTCTAATCCTGCAATCCAGATGAAACAAAACATCAGAATTATTCCTCCTGCCAAGACTCTGAATAGCTTCTTTTATCACTGAGTCCTATGATCATGTTGGCTCACAATCAGAGCTGCACAATATATTGAGCAGCAGTAAGAGGTACAACCTGAGCAAAAGAGGAGCTTCTCACTTCTCAAAGAAGAATAAATACTTCAGCAGTGTTCCTTTGAGCCACAATTCTGACTCATCTTTGTATTTATTTTAACAGTAAAACAAGTTGAAGGGTGGGAGTGGGGGGAAACCTGCTTTAAAGAGTAGGAAGAACTACAGAACATGAAGCAAAGTTAAAAAGACCCTGTGGATGTTGTTAAGGATTCCAAAAGTAGTCTTTAATTGGTGCCAAAACTAATGAGGCTGGAATTTCCATGGAAAATATCAGTGCAGTAACCAGTCAGCAAAACTTAAAGGTATTTGTACGTTAATGTGCAGTAGATTTTTTCCTTCAAAGCTTGTTCACTCTGTTCTTTCTGCTAAAAGAAGTGTATCCATGCCTAATATTCTATTTAAGATTTAATTAGTAAAACATGACATCTCATAGCTTTAAGAGTAGTCTGTATTACACTGAGAACTGGCTGTGTATTTTACAGCTATTAATTTTCTATCTTTCTAAATGTTAGAAAAAAATAATAATCATTGAAGATCTAATTCCTATAGCCTTCAAATCATTTCCTAAATGTTTAAAAGAGGGTTTCTGTAGCTTTCCTCAGGGTGATTTAGCACCCCAGATGAACACATTTCTTGTCTTCATAGTGTGAAATATTCATTACTATTACTCAAAAGCTGTGAAACCACAGATAGTATTACTAGAAAGCTTATACCACTTCTTCAGTATTGTAAAGCATGTTATTTAAATGTACAGAACATTTCTGGCTTTAAAGTATACCATTTAGAACAAGTAGTAACAGAATTCTCTAATATAACATTATGGGGCAGATTTCTAGTAAGGAAAGCTCTACGGATGGACTTATTAATACATGCATTCATGTCATCAGCTATGGTATCCCTAGTGCAATGGCTTATAAATATGCAAATAGCCAGTTATGAGATGCAGCTGTACAATACTTTCATGTCTAGTGGGTTTCCTTTAGCCATCCAGCTGATGAGGAAATGCACACTGTACACAAAACAGTCCCTTATGTGCTTTTCTAGTATAATGTAATTGTTTTTAATTATACTCCAAACAGTACTAGCAATTGACACTTCTGTACAGAGTTAAATGTGCAATGTGTTACGTGTTCAGGAAAGGGGAAACATGAGGTTGTAATTAAAACCATTTTTAGCAGAGCTAGAAATAGAATACAGCTCTGAGCATGGCAGACCTGCTTGCTTTATCCACTATGAAGGAACTCACCAGATGGGTATGCTGAGTTCCGCTGCCACATAAAACCCTCCTTCAGCAGAGTATTGCAAGCCTCTGCTTTTCGTATTTCAGCCACCTTTACTGATGCTTTAAGAAAGCTGGAAAACTATCTCCATTGCAGTTCAAGTAGCTTCTTTCTTCTTTAAGGTCTGTAAGTTAGGCTAAAGCCTTCAACTCGCTGATTTTGGAAGCCTCGGCTGCTTGAGCTATTGCTGTTTGTGTAAAGCCAAGAAAAAAGGGTATAACCCGAACTCTTCACATTCTTTGTATGTGGTTGTTATGAATCAGGAATTTTTCTGCTTAGACCTAGAAAAGAGTTTAATCTGGTAATTATCTTTGTGTGCTGACAAAATTTTTTTAAAGAACATTTAACAGCAGAGAGTACACGTTCTTACATTGTGTTGTTGCTGAGAGGTGATACTTCTATTTGTCACTAAGAGTTGTGGCTTCCACCTTGCTTTAGCAAGTAATAAGGCTGACTGATATGTTATCAGTCTACAAAGCAATGACAATCCCCTTTCTTGAATACAATGTCTGACCTGGATTCTGTTAAGCTATCTGGTATCAGTGTCTGTTCCTCCTGGTTCCTCAGTTGCTGATTAATTATCTTCTTGGTGGCATGAGCATCTTTGATTCCTGCGGGTGATTAGTTCTGTGGTTTTGCTGTAAGATCTTTAATGTTGACTGAAGCTTTCTTTCTTACTATCCTGTCTGATACATTGGTGTTCTGAGAGATCTAAGCAGGGCAGATGGACTGAAAACAGTTTTCTGAAATGTGGAGTACTGAGAACAGTAGGAAGGTAGGAAGAAGGCTAAAAATACTGGACAATATTTTGACAATACTTACTCTCACAATGAATCTTGCTGTGGAGCAAGACTGGCATTCACTTTATCACATAGTGTACCAGGAAAAACGTTTGGACATTGGGCATTTCCAGAGATGTGCTTTGTTAAACTCCTAATTTAAACAATAATAAATCTAAGATCACGTAAAAAGAAGAAAACCCAGCTACTCCCAAAATAAATCCTGCCACAAGCCACCTGGAAGTACACCTCATGTAAGGAACAATGCCCCAAACATCAGAAAACTGAGTATATCAGTAACAGAATAATGCGGAGTGCTGCTCTCAGTTTGCCACGATCAGTGGCATTTTCAAACATGTTAATATGTTTAAAATGCATAATTAAGTTTCTGTTATTCTAATAAACTGCATATTTTAGGGTAGACTCTAAATCTCTCCTGGGTAGCTCAACGTTTCAGCAGAGACGAGATTTTCCTGTCTGTAAGCCATGCTTCTTTTGTCCTTCTATTTTTGTGTTTTTCCCCCTTTTCAAGTACCCCTCCACAGAAGGATCCTTCTGGCTCAGTGGCTTTTGCTTTCTGTGTCAGCTGCCTGCTAGCTTGCATACCATGGCAGAACCTGCAACTGATTTTTGACGTGTCCTGGGCCTTGCCTTTGTAAGATCTCTTTTTTTCCAGTCTGCTTTGGAGTACAGTTGTACTGAATGCAGCCAAATATCACTTTTGTGTTTTTTAGAAAAAATTAATGCCATATAATGCTTATTCGTTTCCTGAGGTATTTGATGTCTTGAAGCTCAGACCAGCTGCCACTGAGAAGGCCGTGGTTTTTGAAATATTTTTTTTCTGCCAGTAATGAATGGTGCACTTGTCCTTTATTTGTAGAGTGTGCAGGAGAAAGGTGATAGTGAATGAAGGGAGTTTCACAGAGCTAGAGGTCTCCTTTTCCTAACTTTGACTTCTGCAAAGAGCTGCCTCTGTTGCACCATTTATTTATGTTGGATCTAAAACTGATAGAAACATGAATCCGAGTAAAAATATAAGCCTTAGCACATAACGGTAGCTTGGTTAATGAGGTATGCAACTTCAGAGAGATCTGGCTTATATCTTCGTTTTGCAAATGTAAGTTTAGTTTGGTCCGTTTGGAACATTATCAAAGCTCGGGGGAGAGCTTGCACTGAGTTAATCGTGTGCTTTGGTTGCTATAAAGTAACTTCCCGCTTTGGTACGCTGTAATCCTGATGCGCTGAATGATGGCCACAACTGTTTTATGCTCACTGATTGGAACGAGCACGGGAAATTGGCACGGGGAGGAAACTTACTTGCCTGCAGTATGTGAAATGAATTTGCCGCTCAGCTTAAACGCTGACTTTGTTGCCTTCAGTTGGGTTTATTTTGCATGTCTAATAATTCTCCTCTCCTCCCTCGCAAATTTTAGAGGCAACTGTAAAATGCTGACTGAATGGGCTGTGTACATATGGCATCTGAGTGGGTTTTTATTAGCTTAAACTCGCACGTGTTTTCCTGTGAGGAGTATTAAGTGCCTGGACTACAGGTTTAGTGTGTGACTGTTTTTGCAGCTGTGTGGAAGAGCATGATGCGTATTCCCCGGAGCAGGGCTGGGAGAGCGCTCAAGTATGTTGAGGCAAAAGCAGGTTATGTTTATGTAAATGTCAAACAGAAATACGGCACTTGAACTCTTATCAATGCCGAGTGTGATACCGGCAAACGAGCAGCGATTGCCCAGATGTGTAAGAGGAATGCCTGTCTTCTAATTGTGCAGGATTTGGTTTCAAAACTTGACAGCTCTACCCCAGACACTGTCCTGCTGGTTGGGAAAGAAAATGAATTTTTTTTTTTTTTCTTCTTTATCTGTAGGTGGTCGCAAACAGCACTCATCCATCTGAAATTTTGCTTAGTAGACTGCTAACGAACAGCACGGTCACTGCTGAGACTTCAAATCTCATTTCTGGAACTCTGGAAACATGCTGGTTCTAGAGAAAGTGTCTCAGGAGCATACGTAGAGGTAGAACTCATTGTGGTAACGTCCTGCTTTTGGTGACCTACCACGTTTCTGGAAATGTCTTATGTGTAGAACACGTAATATCCCAGAGTAGGTTCCGTAAAGTCTAAGATCATGAAAGAGAGATGGAGGGGTAGAGAAGAAAATTCTGAAGCAAGACTGTATACTACCATTTTGTAACTCACTTGTTCAGAATAGGAACGAGCTAGGGAAGAAATCAGCCTTGTCTGCACGAGACAAGTAAGAAATTCAAACTTGATCAGCAAGAGTTTCCTCTTCAGTGTGCTCTGCCTTCTTTTGAAGGAGCAAATTTTTGAAAAACTCCGTAACATATTCTGGGAATTGGATTTGGAGGCCTCCTTGTGTTGCTGTGTTCATCCAGGGGATGTTCATGTGGCAAAGGGTGGTGAGAGTAGTGGGTTTGCCTAATTGAGAACAGAGATAAAGATTACATGTAGTTTGCTCAAAGGTATATGAGAAATCTGTAGCTGAGCAGCAAATCAAGCCCTTATCTCCCATAAATCTGGGGTCTTCCTGACTCCTGTCTAGCCATGGAATGAACAGGGGCATTGCTGCAGCTTGTGGAAGTTTTTGGACTCTGGGTAGTGCTGTTAAAGAGAAAACAAGTTGAGAAATATGAATAGAGCAGAATGGTGGGGCTGTGAATAAGGGTGAGAGAAATGCATGTGGAGTGCTGTCAAATCTGGAAGAGAATGGTGCCTGAAGAACTGGCAGAGCATTAGAGGCCATATTTACTGCAGAGTGGGAACGTACTGATCTTTGGTCAGTTGGTGGCTGTAATGGGGGAGAGGAGGTACAAACAAGGAAAATGGATTTATCCTTGGTTTTCTTACAGTCCCTGTCCCACAAGTTTCTAGAGGGAGAAAATAGTAGTTTTTTTAAACTTTTCTACGTCATAAAGCATATTGCTTTTATGCTTTAAAGCTACAGGTGATTCTACAGACATATATTTCATTATAAAAAATATGTGCTTAAAATGAATCACTAAAATCTGAATACGGAATCAAACCTAGCCACAGTTTGTGTTTAAATTATGACTAGTGAAAAACACACAATTTTTTCAAGTAAATCACTATTTGTTCTATAAGAGATATTTAAAAGCTAGAGGTGTGCGTGAATTTCTAGTTTTCCATCCTTGTCCATCTCTTTATTTTTCCTCCTGCCCTTTTCTAATCAAGTGCGGAAAGTGCGTAAGGAGGAAAAATGGATATTCACAGAAAATTTGGTTATTTTCTACAAAAATATTTTCCTCACCAATCTTTCTAATTTCCCTCTTTGAAATGTATTTCCTGGCTGCTATCAGTGTGACCTCAGATTGGGGGTGGGGGAGAATGGTTGCACATTAGTGTGTCTGAAGCTGCTGGATTTCAAGTGTTGCTGTTTCCAAACAGTTTGAGTGCAACAGGTAACCAGAGCTTGGCCATTACATCCAAAAAATGCCAGCTACCATTCGTTACATTTCCTTTTATCTGTACCAAGCAAAGCTATTGCTGGCTAAGCTGCACTGATAGGGACCAGGTTCTTCTTTCTGTGATGCTCTATCTTGGTAAGAGATAATGTGTAGTATGCCTTTTTTCTCTGAAAGGACTAGTGTTGTAACAACAGTAGTGTAAAGGTGTAAGAGAAACTAAGTCTGCTGGAGGACACCTTAGCTCTTCTCTTTCTATCATTTAGAGATGGAAGTAGACAGGTGAGCCCTCAGAGGTACAGCCTCTCCATGAGGTCCTTCAGTAAATCCAACATTAGTTGTGTACTGAACTTATCCTCTGTTCCACCTAGGGCACCAAGGATACGAAGTAGCTTTTTTGAAAATGAGTGAGGAAGGCTATTGAGTTTTAAAAAAAAAAAAAGCAACAAGATGCTTGGTAGAATAAAAAATAATCAGTTTGGGGTGAGTAGGCACTGTGCAAGCGGTATTAATATAAAAAGTTCTTTGTAACACAAAAGTACAAACTGTACGGCTTAGGCTGCTTCCTTATAGTCTGCAACAGCTCCTTTCTACTCCTGCTAGTGCGTTCTGTGTAGCACCAGTTCTGTGCATCTCTCTGAACTGCACGTGTGCTTAACTTTAAGTAAGTGTGTAGTTCTTTTGAATTCACTGAGATATAAAATTAAGCATATGCTGGGCTGGATAGGAGCCAGAGCATATTTCACTTTGAAGGAAAGACCCCTATGTGAATTCTTTCTACAGTCATATGAACCGTGAATAACAGGTTCATGAAATAAACAGAAAGGAGATGGGTTGTTGTTTTTTAAATCAATTTTAGGCTGATGTTAAGATGTTGAAACTTTCCTTCTGTTGCCAAATTCTTTGGATTTAAGGTCTAGTTCATGAGAATACTTTGTGGTGGAGGAGAACTTCATGTTCAAATAAGTATAAACTAAACGTGCAAGTCCAGCTTAATTTACTTTTATAAATTCCTGGTGGATATCATCAACAGCTAAGTTCACAAGCTAATGGCAACTGAATTATGAAGAGACTTTTGCAGGGGTGAAGGCATGGGAAGCTCTTTTAATACACCAGTGCTCTGAGACAATGCCATAATGTGCATGACACCTGACACCAGAGGCTTTTTGTAGTCAGTGGAAAACCTACTGCCTTCATTTGGGTTTGGCTGAAACCTCCAGAGAGAAGAGAGGTAAATCAATTAAAGGCTTTCTAAATGCACCTAAGGGAGCTAGGTGCACCAATCCTATAGAAATTGAGTAGGATTTAGTTGTTTGGAGCCTTTGGAAAGTCACAACCTAAAATTGCAGGCCTGCTGTATTCTTTAGTGGTCCCAGTGCTGTTGTGTGCTCTTGGCAATGATTAAAGGTGAATAGAAAAGTGCATTCAATGTTTCTACCTTTGTTTTTTAGTAAGCTTCAAAACATGAGCAAACGAGTACGTAAGTATTACAGAATCACAGAATCAAAGAAACGTACAGGTTGGAAGGAACCTCTGGAGGTCATCTAGTACAACCCCCCACTGATGTAGGTTCCCTACAGTAAGTTACATAGGAAGGCATCCAGGTGGATTACGAATATCTTCAGAGAAGGGCAGTCCACAACCTCTCCTGCCAGCTTGTTCCAGTGCTGTGTCACCCTCCGAGTAAAGGATTTTTCATTATGTTTGTATGGAACTTCCTGTGTTTGAGATCATTGGCACATTGCTCCTCATGCAGTACTTCAGACGTGGCCTCACCAGGGCAGAGTAGGCATTTTTAACATGCCTCAGACCTTGTTGGCCATAAGGGCATGCTGCTGGCTCATGGCCGTGCTGTTGACCACCAGGACACCCGTTCCTTCTCTGCAGAGCTACTCTCCAACAGTCAGCTCCTAACCTGTACTGATGCATCTTAATTTAAAAGAGTAATAAAAGGACTTCAGTGATACTCAGTAACTTCTTAGAATTAATTATGGGCCTCTGAAGATAGAAACATGACACTAATATGAAGACTTTTGTTTTCCATTCTCCATTTAATCATTTGGTACCAAACTTGTTAAATAAGAAATTTTAGCAATTGACCCTAGACTTTTTAAAAGGAAGATATAGGCAGGGCAAGAGCCGCTAAGTGTTCTGGCTGTAAACGTATTATTAAAAACTTATTTTTGTTTTTAATTTGAAAAGATGAAATTTTTAAGATCCTGGGAAGTGAGGAGACTAAGTAGGGAAAATAATTCCTCGTTTTAAATTGCTCTTTTGTCACTTGCTGTAGCACAGTATGTGTTCATGTATATGTAAAACCACTTATCTTTAATATTTTATCTGTGCTTCATCAAGCTTTAATTTTTCCTTTATGGAGTTCAGTGTCTATCTTTGCCTGTTTGTCCAAGCCATCTGATTTTGCTGCTCTGCATATCTTAGAAAACAGTACAGCTTTCAAGAAAAAAATCCTGTCTTTCTCAAGAGAACAAAGAGGTGCCTCTCTATACAAAGTGAGTGAGATTAGAAGAAACAGTTGCCCTTAGTGTTGTAAATTTGCATACCCAGCTCAGGCTGTGCTCAAGTGCTGGCTGAAGCATTCTGCAAGCCCTCATGTGTAAGATGAGCAGTGTGCTGGGAAGTGGGCTCTAGCTGTCCCTGCACTCGTGCAGCCTGTGGTGCTTCTGGTTCTGTGAGCATAAATGCATCCTCTTGGTCTACACAAGGGAGACAGACATGCTTCTCCTCTTTTGACTTCTTGATGGCTGTGGAGGATAACACTGCATCCCTGTTTACATAGGTGTTGAGCCTGTTTATGTCCTGGGATTTCATAGCCCATGGCCAGCAGCAAGTGCTGTTTGTCACTTTGCATTAGCATCAGCAGATTTGATGTCTTCTCTCTTGGTTTCCTTAAAACCAAAAGCTTGTCTAGATCTGTGAAGAAAACCATAGATTGAGAGGAGGTTACTTATTCTACTTTAAAGTTGGTGCACCGACTTAGCAGAGAGCTTCCATTACCTCATCTTGGAAATAGGTATCACTGCACATTTGGCCACAGGAATCTTACAGCTGAAGTATGCTGGTTGGCATGTATGTCTATAATGCTATGGAAGAGCTTATTCCTTTGTTTAAAGGAATTCATGGAAACTTTATCATACTTGAAGCTAGAATCTTAAGGAAGCTAGATTTGGAAAAGTCTTTATGGACTTTTCCTTATTAAGGAAATAATGTGGTTGACCTTTCCAACAAGGATAATGAAACTTCAGGCCTTGCTTTTCTTCAGAAAGCTAAAATTCACATTGGCTACCAGAAATATGGATTTTACCTCTCATCTTTTTGTGGACGTTGCTGGAAAAAGATATGTAGACCCCTTAAAGTAAAGGCCTTGTTCATAATAGGTTTCAGATGAAACTTTATCTCGTCTTCCCACATCAAGTGTCTGGATGAACTTCTGTGATACTTCATGATCAGGTACACCTTTGAGGTCTATAGGCTGGGCCTCAGAATATGTGTTCCTTCAGGTAAATGTTTTCTCAGCATCCAGAGACAATTTCCTTATCTGTTAAATAGCTGTTACAGTGTCATGATGTGTTCCATGTCAGTTCACAAACAGCCCTGCTTGTTTGAAACAAAGCATGCGTTTTAATAGGTCTGAATCTCTTATTGCACAGCTGAAAAAGTCTGATCTCTTTTTCAATTCAGCTACAGTTCTGTTCGCGGAGAGCTCTTTTCCCATTGTCTTTTGGTGGAAAAGACTTTCTTGCTCTTTTGCCTGGCAGTATACTGAAATTCATCAAGGTAATGGTTAAACTGTCCTTACCTGCAGCAGCTGCTTTCCATTAAATCTTTTCCTTCAGTCCTTCCCTTCCATGGGAACTGTGGGGTTACAAGCTTTAATGACAGATAGTGTGTATGTTTTGCAAGGTTCTGTGTCTTTGTGGATCCAGCTTAAGCTCCTTTAGAAAAAGCTGAGGTGCACTCTAGCAAGGTAATTGTCCTATCTTTCTCAGGCTGACATTGACTATGCTTGAAAGAGTTCCTAAAGTTATTCATATATCAGTTATGTATTATGTTATCAGTTATCAGTTATGTATAAAGTTATTCATTATATCAGTTATGTAGTAACTGATCAATCCAAAACACTTGTATTTCCATGCCAAAAACTGTGGAAGTGAGTAGTGATATGCTCTTGAAAATCTATCTTTTTCGTAGTCTTCTGAAATGGATTCCTTGCACTAAGTACACTGCTATCCCAATGCACCAGGGAGAACTCAAATTCCTTCACTGGCCATTAGGAGAAATGTCTTGGTTTGATACCTGGTATTTGGCCACCTGGGAGTCTGTTTGACACAGAAATATGAAAAGGCTTGAAGCTTGTTACACCAGTCCTGCCTGCCTGTCCTGTATGAGGACTGTTCCTCGTAGTTAAAAGTGGCGTGAATTTATATATGGTCATTTGCTCACAGGTGCAGAGTTATTTTCACTGACAGAGTTCTTCAGAAACAGCTGTCTGCATGTGCATCTCATATTCATCTGCTCTGCCTCCATTTCCAGGGTTAATGGGTATTTGCCTGTGTTGGGATGATGTGGCTGCGAAGTCATGAAGCTGTGTATGGGCTGAGCAGGAGGGATGGCAGTAGTGAGTGAGCTATGTATACACTAATAACGGGGAAAAAAAAATCTCTTATGTAAGAGGGCTTCTCTGTGTTCACAGCGTGAAGGTGCATGACTTCCATCTCTCGGAGAGCTCATTTTGTCATATTAGTATAATTTTTTTAAATCTCAGTAAGATGTTTCTGCTTTCACCTTGTAGAAAGGAGATCAGAATTAAGCTGCAAAGGGTTGTGTGCACAGGGACTGCACAGTGCAGTCCTCATATGCACGTGTAAGTTTAAGCAAGAAAACTCCTTTGTTGAGCTTTAATCTTCATCTCCACCTGTGTCCTGCAGTTTTTTCTGCATTTTAGTTTTTCCCTTGTGCTGACTGTTGCTTCGTTTCTTATTTCACTCTTCCTTTACATTCTCTTTGCCTGCTCAGTGCTTTATTCTTCCATTTCCCTGTATCATTTTCATTCTGAATCTTCCTGAGGTGGTGTTTCGGTCTAGCAGGTTGTGAGATGCACCAAAACATTTTTATGGTAGCTATGTGTTAAATGGGCATGCAGGAGAAAGTGCCTGAGAAACAGTGGCCTGTATTCATCTGTAGGGTGACTCAGATTTTCTGAGATACACAGGTGTGAGACTCTACTGCTCTATGCAGTGTAACTATCCCAGTAAATTGATTAACCCTAATTACCAGCTGCATTTAAATGAACTAAGGATCAGGTTGCCATCCTTCAAGTTGATGTTACATTTCATGCTAATCTGCTATATGGAAAAAATCGGATGTGCTTTCCTATTTAGTAGTCAGTAAATTTAGCACTTTCCTATTTGGTAATTCAGCAAAGCATAATTTTCTAGTCTGTTTTTTCTCCGTTGTCTGCAAGTTTCTGGCCACTAATATAAATGTGTACTGACAAGAAATTCATCGGGCTTCTCTGCCCCTGAGGGATTACTTATTAGACTTATGCAATGCAAGGTATTAAAAACACTTTTGTCTGTCACACAGCCACGGGCAGGGGAGGGGGAATTTGCCAGTTGCTAATGGATACCTGGAGGTTTTGTGCATGACCATGAAGAACAGCTTGTGCACTTTCACCCCTGATGTTCCCTGAATAACTCGGGTCTCATTTAGGTCAATAAGCCTTTATCAAAACGTCAGGAGTGAAAAATGTGTCTTGGTGTAAGCCGACTGGTCGTTCCCTCCAGTCACTGGAGTCTATAGAACAATCAATGTTCTCTAAGCTTGTCTGCGTGTCATGCAAAGAACTGGATGACAGTAACCATTGACTGCATGTCTGTTGCATTGTCTTTGGAACAGCCCACATTTGCATACTTGCCAATGTTCCTGTTAGCCAACGAACCATGGAGGGGCCTTAAAAAACATACACACACAGCTCCGATGCAAATTTCCTACGCAGAGAATACACACTTCTTTAAAGCACAATCCAGGCTTTCAATTTTTACCTTCTTGCTATCAAAACGAAACTGCAATCCTGACAAGCCCGTGGTTTCTGGCTGTGCATGGACTGCTTTATTGTGCAAAAACATAATCTTTCCTGTGGGTTTGTCTTTTTTGTCTTTTCCTACTAAATTTCTTGGTTTTGTTTTCCTTTTTTTTTTTTTTTTTTGTAACCTGCTTTTCAGGGTTATCTGAAGAGTATTGTCTGTGCTAATGGCTAATGCATATGATGTGAGGCCATACTTCCCTTCCTCCAATTAATTATTTTGAATGAAGGGCAGTTTTTGCTCTTTGCTCAGTTGCTATTGTCTTTTGTTGAGGGATTTTCTTTCTTAGTAGTGATGAAAGAAGACGCATTCGTTTTCTGTAGACTGAAATGTTCTTGAATATTAGAGTTTATTGAAAGTGTCCTGGAAATGAATGCAGTCATCTGGTCAGCAAAGACAGCCTCTGTTAGTTTGTTTTGCAGTAATGGAACCTCACAGAAAACAGCACTGTTAATTTTGTCCTTTGGTGTAGGTTCTTCAACGACTTGAAGTGAAACTGGACCAGGGAGAGTTTTGTTTCATTTGAAGCTTCTATCAGAAGACACAATCTTTCCTTAAAGAGCTTGCTACAGAGACTGTTTCTTTAGACTTACGACTTTAAATATGGCTTTATTTTATTGAAAAAAAAAAAAAAAATTAATAATACTCCAAATTAGTTAAAGATAAGTGAAGGGTTCTGATGGATCCTTTCAGCAGCAAGCTGTACAAGAGATTCTTGGCTGGGTCAAAGGGTCTGAGCTTTATATTCATTACAGCCAACAATCTGAACAATTTCATTAGATGTTGAAAATATAATTGGAATACAATATAACCGACTGTGATGTTCTTCTGCTGTACCTGACATCATGCAGGCATGGTAAGACTTTCATAACCGAGGAGGAGAGTCCTGGCATTCTCCTAGCTTTTTGGAAGTGCTGCAGAGTAATTTCAACACTGAAGTGCCCTGAGATGAGCACTTTATGCCATCAGAAGACTGGAATTTTGAAGCCACACAAATAATATCGTGAAATGTGTTAATGCATAACAATTTCTTCCCCTCTTCTTACTGCTTCTAGGCTTCTGTTTTACTGACCTTTCAGGGCAATGTCCTGTCCATCTGTGGAGCTGATGATGTGATTTTCATTGGTGTTGTCTGGGTTAAGGTTGCATCTTGAGTATTTTAGTTGATTTAGAACATCACTTTGAGTCACATTTGCTAATTTGATCTCATGAAAAACAGCAGCGAACGCTGCAGAAATGGCAGAGGCTGGGTAAAACGTTCAGCAGCATTTCATTTTCTTTTTCATGTTAAATTGCTCTCTGTAATAAGGAGTTCATTATCTGCGTTGTCCTACAGAGCTGTAGTAACTAATCTGCTTTAGTTTTTCTGTATGCCACGCTCTGTGTATTTTCAGCTACAAGCCACTGTTACCATTCCAATTAGCAGTCTCTGCTGTTGACTGTGATAGAGAATGTGACCCGTTATTAGTGAAGTTGGCCAATAAGGAAGTACTGCCTTTCCTTGGTATTTGAGGTAACTATATTGAATGTGCCACACTCAACCAGTCTCTATGAAAGCAAGGTTTATTTGCACACCAAGTTCAAAAAATGACAAAATGGTACCTTTGTGTACCAACAGAAATGTCAGATGTCTTCAAGATTTATGGCTTTGTACAGATTTCCAAAGCAGGAAGTTAGTCTGTGGTTAACACGTGGTTCGGTACCCACAGCACTTCAGGACGAGACTCCTGTTTCTTACTGTTGACAAGAAGGGGTGCCTGATGTCTTACAGTGTTTTCAACACACCTGGGTATTGGCATGTCAGTAGTGGGTACTAGAAATGTTACTTTCATCCATGTAAGATTAAAAGAAGATTGAAAAAGTATAAATAAATGTGTGGCTGGTATGGTCAGCGGGATGTGAAGCACACCTCTTCCTGAAATGAAATTCACTAGAAAAATACTCATCTTCTGAATATGGGCTCTGTTTGTTTTCTTTGGCTTGGTTAGGAAACCTTTTGTTTGAATTACAGAGACCGAGTTGTACGGAATGGTTTTCAGTTCTTGCACACGTAGGCGAGCCAAATTGCATGCAATTAAAGTATTAAAGTATTTACATTTGCTCTCAATCTTTAATTTTTGTTTGCCAGGTTTTCTGTTACCTTAAGTAGTTTTTGAATAGTTTGTGTTTTGTTTTGTTTTGTTTTTAACCTTCCAAATCGTGCATTTTATTTTAGCATTTCCTAATAGCTACTGGAAAAAAAAAAAAAAAAAAAAAAAGATGGAAAGACAGTAGAACATTAACCTAGTTGTCCGTCTTCTGTTTCTTTTAGGAAATTGTATTAGTGGTATTCTTTGGAACAGAATATGTGGTTCGGTTATGGTCAGCAGGATGTCGCAGTAAATATGTTGGAATATGGGGAAGGCTTCGTTTTGCTAGGAAGCCTATTTCAATCATCGGTGAGTATGCACAGCTTGCAAGGTTGATGTAAACACCAAGTAACGGTTATACTTCAAAGTTCTGAAAAGATAAATTTCAGTGGAAATGGGAGCCAAGTGAAAGGGGAAAGCTCTTGTCATTAGTATTATCGTAGATCTGAGTTTCCTTTCAGAAATCCACGGCAGTCTTTGGAAAACAAATGTAGCTTGGCTTGTTTTTCCAGAAAAGCAGCGTGTTTTCTTTTCACAAGTGATCTGAAGCTTTGCCAGAAATAAGTCTCACCCATAGTCCTGTCTCCTGCAACCTCGGGACCCAAACACTTAGAATTGCTGCAACTTCTTTTCTTTTAAAGATGCTGAAATCCCCTTTATTTTTTTCTTCCCTGAAAGCCCTCTGAGTATTTTAATATGAGTTACTTGGCACTCTAATTGAGGCACACATTGCCTGGTGAAGCACAATAGATACACCACAATTACTTCGTGTACCAATTAAATTAAAAACTGATTCTCAGCAATGCATTTGGATCTGGACACCATTGTAGCTGATATCCTGACTGACTTCAGTGTTCATAGAAATTGCATTAGCATTCTCTCTACATGTCATAACTCATATTTTTTATAGAATGGTTGTCCTGTGTTTAATTTCACTGAGAGAAATGTAATAACCTAGAAGCACTCTTCACTCATAAGAGAGCTATATAAAGACAGTTGCCCTGAAGCACTTAAAATATAAATAGATTAAACAGAACAAGTTTTGGAGAGGAGTATTGTTATAGAAGCGCAGTATAGCTTGTTTTTCTGGCAGTTCTTTCCACTACTCAGAAATGCTATTTGTCGTTGACCAGAATATACCAGAATTGTTTCATAAGCAATTTGCAAGCTTTTCAAATGCAAATTACAAAATTTTGTACCCGGTATTGTTACAATCATAAAGTTGCTTGGTTTAACTTCTCTGTGTGTATGCATATATAATACGTACTTTCAGCTTACTTTATATCTATGTGAGACTGCCTCTCGGATGTGACTGCAGCTATAAAATCTCTGTTACAGTAGAGATCTCTTGAGATAAAACTGATGAGGTCGTTGTTCCAAGTAAAACTGACATTGGTTATAGTAACAGCCTTGTGGAAGCATTACAAGCTGTCTCTAGCTCATTTCTTTTCAACTGACTTTTATTTTTCAGATTTAATTGTAGTTGTCGCTTCCATGATAGTTCTGTGTGTGGGCTCTAAAGGTCAAGTCTTTGCAACCTCAGCTATCAGGTAATTATATGCAATAGAAGAAAATAATGCTGTCTGTTTGAGTTAGGTGGCTTTTTTCCCCCCTTTTGTTTACCTCCCGTAAGGGTGAAAAGCAGTCACTTCGCTGACATTCACAGAGTAACAGAGCAGATGACCATTCACGTATGGGTGTGAAACAGTAATGTCATGAAGTGTAGTGAGAATAAAATTTTTAATCTGTTTTCTGGTTGTAATTTTCTTGCTCTAGCAATGGATTTATGTCTGTTTGGGGTAGGAGTGAACATCTAAGCATGCACGCCCGCTCCTCAAAGAGACAAACATTGAAGTCTACCGTAAAATACTGTGCATCTCTTTTAAAATAGTCCTTTGGAAGGCACAGGCTTCCTCTCTCAACCTCTTTTTCTCCTCTTGTATGTTTGGCCTCTTCATTCAATTAAAACTTTTGTTCTAGGGGCATCCGTTTCCTGCAGATTTTGCGGATGCTGCATGTTGACCGTCAGGGTGGCACGTGGAGGCTGTTGGGATCAGTCGTTTTCATACACAGACAAGTAAGTTTGGGTACTCCAAGGAATGGCAAAATAATGGATGCCATTTGTTTAATAGTAATTTAAGTTCCTATATTCAGAGCAGTGTCTATGCAGACATCCTGATCACAGAATCACAGAATTGTAGGGGTTGGAAGGGACCTCCAGAGATCATCGAGTCCAACCCCCCTGCCAAAGCAGGTTCCCTACAGCAGGTCGCACAGGTAGGCATCCAGGCAGGTCTTGAACATCTCCAGAGAAGGAGACTCCACCACCTCCCTGGGCAGCCTGTTCCAGTGCTCCGTCACCTCACTGTCAAGAAGTTCTTGCGCATGTTTGTGCGGAACTTCCTATGCTGCAGTTTCCAGCCGTTTCCCCTCGTCCTGTCTCCACTCACCACTGAAAACAGTCTGGCCTCGCCATTCTGCCCCCCACACCTTAGATATTTATAGACCTGGATCAGGTCCCCTCTCAGTCTTCTCTTCTCAAGGCTGAACAGACCCAGTTCACTCAGCCTTTCCTCATAGGAGAGATGCTCCAGGCCCTTCACCATCTTCATGGCCCTCCGCTGGACTCTTTCCAAGAGATCCTTGTCTTTTTTGTTACTGGGGAGCCCAGAACTGGACGCAGTACTCCAGATGATGTTAAATATATTCAATGTGGAGACAGGCGGCCGTTTATTTTATCCAAATGCAGTTGTTCTATCCTGTTCAAGGGGCAAAAAAGCATGTAAAATATTAAAAATATTCACCTACACTTTGGAAAACTTTTGATGTATATGTGGACTTAACCACAGAGAATGAGACTTTTAAGACAGAATGTGAATGTTTCTGTAAAATATGTATCTAAGTCATAAAGTTGTTTTGAATATGGTAGCACTGTATGAAAAATTCAACCATCCAAATTTTGGTGACCAAAAAGTTAATTTGTCACATTTGCACGTGAGGAACACGTGTTTATTTCTAACATTCAGGCAGTGCACGGTGGGCCGAATCATTAGATACTCAGTAAATTCTTTCATCACTGAGCACAGTGGATTCTTATTAAATTGCACAGCCAACAGTTAGTGTCAGTGTTTATTACATGCTGAAACTGCATTCTTCTGAACCAGTTCTCTTTTAGAAAGCACCAGCGATGTGTAACTTAGATGTCTTAACAGTACTGAATCAATGTTATTTTGACTCTGTTTGCAGGAACTGATAACTACACTCTACATTGGATTTCTGGGCCTGATTTTTTCCTCTTATTTTGTGTACCTGGCTGAAAAAGATGCTGTAAATGATTCTGGAGAAACAGAGTTTGGCAGCTATGCAGATGCCCTATGGTGGGGAGTAGTAAGTATGGCAGTTTTACATGTTAGCAGTCTCAAGTATGAAGCGTAGTTCAAGCAGACACGGAGAGAGAGCAGCACTTTGACATGGCCTCTTATTGCTGCAATCAATTTTCTGTTTTTTGTGAGTCTGTGAAACCAAGAAAATACTATAGAAGATCTGTGGTTTTATTTGGTGTTTCTTGTCTTATGTGATCCAAAGTGATCAAGTTCTGTATACAAGGTATAGAAAAATCTACTCTTATTTCTACATGCTGTCTTCCCATCTGTTATAGTAATTTACTTGCTGCATATCTCATGGTAGGATTCAACCTTCTAATACAATAAGGCTTGCTAAGTCAGGGTTTTCCTCTTTTTGTTGTTGTTGTTGTTATTATGCTTATCTATGGTTTATCATTCAGCCTGGTACAGTAATTTTCTGCTTCATCAGAATAGACTAGTTCCAAAGCAAGGATCATCTGAGATGCTTAATAAATCTGGGCACAGGACCTTTTTAAATTACTGTATTGCTTTGGGACTGACTCAGTAGCCTTATGTGGCATTCCTCTTCACTGAGTTTATTCCTATCTTGCTCAGAGTTATTACAGGTGTCTCCAAGATGTTCCCATACTTTGACATGTAGATGAGTCTTCAGTTTTGCTCATAAATCTCTGCTGCAATGGCTAGTAGTGACAGTTGTCTTTCTATTTTTTATGTGTACGTACTGATTTGGCAGCTCATTTGAATTCTGTTGTTCTTGCTAGTAACAATTCCCTCCTTTTCTCCCATGATTTGCAAATATTATGTTGGCTGCTAAGTTCTGGGATTTTCATTTTGTAATTGTTTTCCTTTCCTTTTCCTGCTAGACTTCAAAGGAAGGGAGTTGGAACTAGATGATCTTTCTTCCAACTTAAGCCACTCTATGAGTCAATGATTATGTATGGAGCAGCCCTCATACCTCCCTTTCACTGACAGAATCTTCTTGAGAAATAGTTTTTTATAAACTCCTCCATGTGTGTGTTCATATTGTCTTCTCTCTACAAACACTACAACACTCCATTTCAGGAAGGAAGGATCTGCATATACCCTTGTATGAATCCAGCAGATTGTGTGTAGGTTGCTACTAAAATCTGCTGATGAATTCTTTTCTCTGCGTTTGCCATGATAGAAAGCTCCCTCTAGCACCAGAAAACTTGCTGTGTAGTGCAAGGAAGTGGCTTTTTGGCAAGGAGCTTCTTCGATGCTTTCATATCATCACAGTATTTTTATTTTACAGTACAGGACTCACATAAATCAGTAATAAACAATGGCAGATGAGGCTGCATTTAAAAACACATGCTGTCATTGGCATTAGCATTAAAAATTGAATACGTGACAGATGAGGTTGGCTTTCTAGAAATACAGTAAAGCTTTCTTTCCACAGAGGCAATGAGATCTGTCAGGATATTGAAATACTTTCTTTTCAAGGAATTACTGCTCGATTAATACATATGCCAGTTATTTATTATTTATTCTTTTTCATTACAGTAAACTTGTTTAATCAACAGATTTAATTATAGTCACATTATCTTCCTGTCATAATTTATTTCAGGATACCATTTGGACTGTGTGTTACCGTATTCAGTGAGTCTCTAATGGAACTTGCTTAATATTAGAAATAGAATTTAGTGTCCCTGTTCTGCTCTAGCTGCAGATTGTTGGAAGGATTTAATAAAACATAACTGAAATAAGTTCAGACCTATTTCTTCTTGATTGTTGATTCTTTTTGTTTGATTATTAGTTCTTTCTGATTGATTTTTAGTTTTTTTGGTTGTTTTTTTTTTTTTTTTTTTAATTAGATTAAAAAAAGAACCTACAAACTTGGCCCAATATCTGATGGATGCTTCCTGCTGAGGGTCTCAAATTATTTAAAACAAAACAACAAACAACTCTTGAACTGTTAGTTCCTAAAAGTTTCAGTTATGTTTTAGGCAGAATTTTCAGAATGGCTCGAATTCTGCTCACTGAAAACCTATCTCCATCTGTTTTGGACTGGGTATGCAAAAAGTAATTTGCAATTCCTATCTCAAAGACCACCACAGTTATATGATCTCTCTGGCACGCAGCTGATCTCACTGCTCAAAAAGTGTCCTATGACTGACTTGGCTTTTGTAGCAGGCAGTACATCTAAAAGAACAGGACGTGATGCTGTTTTCACACACCCATCATTTCACAATCTACAGCACAGTGCTCCTCTTTTCTTTTAAATTAGCTCAGTGTATATCTATGCTGCTAACGTAGTTCTTTGGGTAATGGTAACAGAACATGCAGCATAGCATAAAGTAGGTAATTTAAAAGGTCTATGTTACCACAACTAAACTCCATCTGGAACTGGGTACTTTTATATTGCTTTGCTTTGCTGACTATAGGCATACCCATAGGGTGCATAACTCTTAATTAAATGTTCTTCATTGTCATTGTTGTTATTTTTAAACCTATATTGTTGTTCCATTTCCATATGTAAAATGGCATCCTGGACTTTATTTGAATTTCCTTCAGTACTCCAGGCTGTAGTTATTGGCTAGCTTGTAGGCTGCTTGGAGAAAACTGTGGTTACCTTGTCACGTGGAATAAAGTCTTGTCTGTATTACTGCTGCTTTTGAATGCAGAGTGTATTGTATAAATAATTCTGCTGATGGCAGCCTGTCTTGTATGCCTTGTAAAAGACAAAGTTGTTGTTTGTTACTTGCGTTTCATTTACATGATCCACCTCTCATCTACATAGGGCAGGTATGCAACCTGTTACACTGTTCTGTATAACAAAGCATGCAGTCACTAAGACCTAAAGAAAGACGATAAAAACAAGATTTAAAATGCCAAACTAACCAAACCAGCAAGATGTTCTTATCCAGTCTCTCAAGAAGATCTTCATCAGGAAGTGTTATTGTCCTGTTGTTTCTGTTGTTTGTTTTGTTGTTCTTCTTAGGTTTTCTTTTTTTTCTTTTTTTTTTTGGTTTAATTTTTTTTCTTCCCTTTAAGTATTAAAATTAGTCATGCCTCAGGCAGATGGATGGGAGCTCTCCTTTTGATATCCACTGATTGGTACACAATTTCCAGCTTTCACATCTGAACAAACATCCTTCAGGAAAACCATTATGTGGATTGTGCTAGCAGTCTCTTTAATCATGAGCACTATTTGCCAGAAGCAATTATTGACTATAGCCATGCATGAATATTGTGCTATGCCCATTCCTTTGGATTGGATTGAGGACTTGTCTGCAAATACCAGCTTTAGTTAAGAGTTTCCTATTCCTTTAATTTTGAAATAC
This sequence comes from Tetrao urogallus, assembly GCF_951394365.1. NCBI lineage: Eukaryota > Metazoa > Chordata > Aves > Galliformes > Phasianidae > Tetrao > Tetrao urogallus. The sequence continues at coordinate 13,656,014 of NC_136819.1, read as the reverse complement.
GTGCTTTCTCACTAAGGACGGAATTCAACAAACACTGATAAGTTTACTTCTAAGCAAAACAGTGTTCCTGCTTAGCAAAGCCTAATTAATTTCACTTCATTTTCCTATCTCGTGTCTAGAACTATCCTTGTAGGGAAAGTTCTTACAGGGTTTTCAGAGTTTCCTCCTAAGATATTTGGCTATTTTGTATATAGTTAAGCATTATTTTTTTTCTTCTTGCACCTAAATAATACTGTTTCTTTTGAATTACAATGACTGTGTTTTGTGAGGTGTAGTAATAGCAGTACTACTACAGAGCAGAAGAAAAATGCTGCAGAATTTCCAGAAGCAGCTCAGAACTTGCAGTCAGACTATCTGCTTATGGTCATAGCTTTCCCCAGCACTTTCAAAATCATGGCCCATTTCAATTTGCTGTTTTATTTTCTGACGCTTTCTGTGCAGAAATGATATCTTGCACAAGGTCTGGACAACAGAAAGCCTTTTACTACAGATTAGAGAACTCTGTGTGGTCGAGATCGGCACTGGAGCACTGGTGAGAGCAGATCCTATAGGCAGAGCTGCCTGTTGACTCTGCATGCTGACTGCTGGTGGCCAGAAGACCTCCTGCTATTTCTCATTCATCTGATGAGGTAGTAGAGAAGGACTGGCACAAGGCAGTGCAGCCTGCAGTGTCCCAGAGAAAAAGAGCACATATTGCTGTACTGTAAAAAACCTGAACAACTCACAGTGAATTATCAGGTGAGGGCACAAAGCTGCTGGGTCACCTGTGAATTTTCTTACTTGTGTACATGTTAACTACTGCGTTCAGGTCTAAAATTGTCAGTTAACTCCCAGTAAAAAGCATCACAAATCTTTTGCGCTATATGTTATTACGTTCCTTAGAGAGTTTTGATACACAGATGATGATATTGCTAGGAGGTTTTAAGACTTCATGCCAGACAGTTTTCATAATTTAGTTACCTTTGTATTTTGGTAGGGCTGAACAAAACTCTAGTTCAGATAAACACTGACTGTTTGCCCATGCCTTCACTAATAATGCACAGTTCTGTTTGTTTTTGTGCAGTACGTTTGTCCTACATCTTGTTCTCCTTGAGAACTACAGTCAGGGAGGGAACAGCTTGTTTCACAAGAGCTACTGAAAACAGCTTTTGTTTGTGAGGCTAAACACTGAAAATGGGATCCAATGGCCTTTGTAGTGCACTGTGTTGCAGGTGTGTGTACTGCAGGAGCTGGCTGACGAAAGAATGGAGATGAATAAAATGAGACCATGAAACAGAGGAACAAAAAAAATGAAGCTGGATTTCCCATATTTTGGAAATGAATAGGAGCCTGCAGGAGTGTCAGTTCTCATCAGAAGCTTTTCCAGGTTCTGCTCCAGAACCTCCCCATAGAAACTGTAGAGGAACGCTAATTAATTTTCAAATTGAATCGCATTTTCAAGAAGTATCACAGAATCACAGAATTGTAGGGGTTGGAAGGGACCTCCAGAGATCATCGAGTCCAACCCCCAAAGTAGTAAAATGAAATGATGTACTTTGGCTGACTTGACCTACCCATAAATTAGAAATAGCAACCAGAAAGCCCCCTTGCGTCCTGTGTGGTTACTAAGCTGGGTAAAGCTGCTGTCGTGTCCCACCCACTCCCCCTTTTTTGTTTGTTTGTTTGTTTGTTTGTTGGCACACAGGAGCAAATTTTCAAATTTTAGGTGAGCTCAATTAACTTTTAATATTTACCAGTTTTTTGTTTATTTTAGGACTTTTTCTCAGTGATATCTCTCAAGTGGAGATGGTTAGAATGGCTAGTATTAGACCAGGACCTGTGAGTGATAGCTGGGCAGCACTGATCTGTTACCGTTGGGTTTTTCTATTTTTCTTTAGCTTTATACAGACTGCATACTTCATAACAAAGTAAGCATAAGTATCTGATCTATTTACACTTATTGCATTAATCTTAAGAGCTGGGAAAGATTGTACTTTATATTGAACAGGAGAAATGCAATTGACTAAGTAAGACATCAGGCAGTAGAAAAGCTTCTAGTGTTTTCTTTACAGAAGAGCATTTAAACCACTTAGCAGTTTACAATATATTTCAGTTGCAAAGAAGTCAAGGAAACAGTCAGTGTTTCTGGTGTATCTCTGGATGTTCTTATATTGCTTGATTTAATGAAGATGAGTACTTAAGTGGTCAGAAAATTCTATATGTTATTTGGTATACAAAAAAAAAAAAGCAACACAAAAACCCAGTGCAATTTGTTTTGAGGTTTCAGTGCTACAAATTTGGAGACTACCTCAATTACTTTGTTTTTAAAGATGGCATTCCCTTGTTTGCTTCAGCGAACAAAATCTACTTTGTTTGCTAACCCAGACCTGTGATATCTCCCCTTTTATTGCCACTGAGTCATGCATTCTTGTATTCTGTAGCTGCTGAGCTACCTACATCAGCACAAGGCATTCAGTATTTCATCACAAGGGCAACTTTACACACCTGCTTAGTTTGTTCTCATTCTACCCAGACAGCCTTGAACAAAACCTTTATTCAGAAATGGCGAACAGTGTGTGATCAATGTTTTCAGTTATTGTCAGATTTTGTTTTTGCTTCACATTTCCTCTGTTAGACTATTCATGCATGTATAATAAGGACAAGATTAATCATAGCGCCAAAGCCTGTGATGTACATCAGATCAAAGTTCTGAAATAGTCAGTGGATAAATATGATTTTTCTCTAATTAAAACAATTAGTTTTCCATACTGCTTTGTGATGAAAATTTAATGTGTGAGCTCTTGTATCAATTTAGTTTTATTATGCCCGTGTATTTAGTATGTTAGAGTAGAAGTTGAGTCAATATTTCCATTATTATGATCCTATTTTACAATTCTAAAATTAGTATTGTACTCTTCAGGGGGCTTAAACCTAACTAAAAAAGATCACTTAGGGCGGAAACTTGGCATACAAACTTTCAACAACATATATTTTGGTGAAAAAGAAAATGTAATTTTGGAACACAATGCACTTGTAAATGGGTTAGTTGTGAGAATAGAGGAAAATGTTAACTTAAACACATGTTGTGATTTGCAAGTTATTTATGACCAAACTGTGTATTTTTTTAAATATATATCCCAAACAAAATGCACATAAAATACTTTTATTCTATCATTGATCCTTCGTGTAGAGGGAATGGATGGGGTTGGTAGTGGAGGGAGGGAAAGACAGATACCTTTTAGATTTATATGAGTTTTTCCTGTGCATCTATTTATTTTCACATTTCTAGTTGATGTATGTATTTAAACAAGCCATTAAGATTGTAATACACAATAGTTGATACTGCTTTTCAGTGACATGATTGAATAAAGTTTTTCAAAACTGAGGCATGAAAGAGCTCATCTCATAATCTTTGATGTAAAATGGTGCTGGAGGCCATCACATTTTCCAGAATTTACTTGTTTATGTAAGACAACGTTTTGTGAGCAGAAAAATTGTGATTAAAATTTAGAATTTCCTTTAAATGGATCCTCTCATATGGGTTTACAGGATAAAATAATCACTTCAGTTTCTTCAAAGGCTTTGAATTTCAGCAATATGAAGAATACAGACTAAGGTATTTGTGTACTGGCCTTACCTTACTAATCCTTGTATTGGATGGGAACAAGGTTTGGAAATAAGCCACAGTTTAAGAACTTATCCAGAACATTATTTCATTTTAATCTATCAGTGACTTGCAACAAACTTGCATCATCATCATTTCAAGTAGGCACAGCTGTCCTTTTGTCATGCATTTGACAGACACAGAACAATAAATTGCTTGGAAGGTGGGTAGTGAAAGTCGATGGCTTGCTTCAGGTGTTTTTCAGGTACAGCTCAGGTGGGAACATAAATATACAGTGTTTCCCTCTGCTGTCTCATCTTTTAATAGGAATGGGTGGCTATTAATGTGACAGATGGCAGCACTTCTGAACCACCTGTCACAACCATCGATTTCCCAAGGTCTCCATTCCTTCACGCCATTAAGAAATATCTCACTTGTATAAATCTGCCCTTCCCTTCTCTTCTTTCCTCCTCTGGAGATGCTGCCTGTGTTTCTGCAGTTGCTAGGGAGTGTGCAGTGAAGCAGACAGGTGAACTGGGAGTGGCTGCAAGGCACAGGAGGGATGGTGTGTGGGTATTGCTGTCTGGGACTGACGTCTTTTGCAGCCTGTGCAGCTGAAGCTCATGCTCTCAGAGGGAAATGTGAAAAGCCAGCAGCTGAGGTGTGCTTCTGCTGCTTGAGAGCTTCATCTGTTTCACATGTTCTGGTTTGGTTAGCCTTCTTCAAAGCCACAGATAAAAATCTCTTTAATTTCCAAATTCAGGAATAGCTTGTGACATAGGTGAATTTAAATTGCTCTCAGATGCCAAATATATCCTTTCTGCTTCAAACAAATCCATTCTTTCCTTGAACTCCTGTAAATGATGACTTATTAAGCCTTGTTATGCTACATCACCATGGTGGTAATCTTTACTTCAGTGGAACCCAAACTCCACAGATGTTTCCTGTATGTGTGCATTAAATTATCTGTTCTTGCTCTCGATGTTCTGTCCGAGTTTATGATTCGTTAGTCTGTTTTAAGGATCTGTTGCTGTACGGAAATTTTTCTGCTTCTCTTGCTGTTTATGCCAACATTATTCTCTAGAATACTTCATGTCTGACCCCATTTGTATTCCATAGTTACAGTGTGTGTACATGTATATAGACTTTCCTTGCAACAGCCCTCAAATTCTCTCAGCAAACTTCTCCTGCTCATAAAGAAAATCAGCAATTCAGAACTGCTGGCAGCCTCCCTCTAAGGGAAGGGTATGGTGTGGGCAGGCAGCCCACAGCCCAGAAACTCCTATACTGTAAAGTTGACTAAGCCACGAAGACTTACATTAATGGTTTTGCTTTACAAGATTTTAAACACGTATTTTATTGTAATTCAATTTCCTGTACCTCCTTCATTCTATTATGGATGTGGAAGCAAACTGGAGCAGGGAACTGCCTTCTTAATGTCACACAGATTGTCACTGGGAGCGTTCGGAACGCCACTAATGTTTCTTTAAAATAAATTAATGAAAATGAAATAAAGAAAAGCCAACCAAAACTGACGGGTTAAAACTTTCTGTAAAGCTCTATGTATTTTTCCTCACAGGTGACAGTTACAACTATTGGCTATGGGGATAAAGTACCTCAGACCTGGATTGGAAAGACCATTGCTTCTTGTTTTTCAGTGTTCGCAATTTCATTTTTTGCGCTACCTGCGGTAGGTTATTTTTTTGTTGTTGATCCATTCGTTCTGAGAAGAAGCTTTTTGTTAGTAACTCCTTAAACTTCAGAATCTAAAACCAAACATAGAGTTCTTATTGTATGCAACATTAGATTTTCTGTGCATTTGCGAAAGGGACGTGTAATTCCACTTTTTTTCTGCCCATCTAGGAAGTGCAAAGAAAGTACTTCTCATGTTATTTACTTCTGGACTTCGTGACTTAATGTTTTGACTTTTTAAGACATTTACTCGTAGTTTATTCAACTGATTAAGTCCAAGGTAAACTGGAGGGTTCTTATGCACACTCTTCCTCTGGCAGAGCTACAGAAACGGTGTTGCTGGCAAGAGGCAGCGGTAAGCAGTCAGGTGCAGATGCTGGCAGCTAATGCATCTGCTTGCCAAGTTAATGTATGACTATGGCCAAAGTCTCATGTTCAAAAGTGATTTAGGGATGAGATTTTAAAGATATATTGGCTCTTTGCGCTGAGTACAGATTAGTACTTTCTAACAAGATATGGGATACCTGAGTACCGAAAGTAAATTCAAGATCAGCAAAACCTAGACTGTGGTTTGGAAACCCAAAATTGTTCAGTGCAAAGAGTCGGTAAGGGTATTGCTTTCAAAAATTTAGCAGTACATGTAAATTGTGCTTCTAAAATGTTTGTGCAACCTGAACTGTGCTGTCAAAAGGTGAAAATGGATGTGAATTGGATGAAAAAAAATCTGGATCCGAATAGAATATCTCCTACTGTCAAAATCTTGCCAGCTTTATTTTTTAGCAAGTTTTTCAGCTGTATTAGCATAATATGACTGTGGCAGGGAAGTGGTGGGAATAAGCTTGTGATGGATAATAATAATATTTTTATACCAAAACCTCCACAAAAATTCTTCACAATATTTAACGGCAGCTGTTAAAACTAAAGTGGCTGTTTAAAAGTAGTCACTTAATTACTCTTCAAAAGGTTGAGTACTTTTAAAGTAAGTATAGATTTTTAAACTCTCCAACATCAGTGTGTCTTCAAGATATATTCTCCCCTTTTTACTTCCACATTTGTACCTTGATTAGGAGAGAGACTTAGTAAATAAAATGACCTACACGAGAAATGTGAAAAACTGCTTTTTTGGCTGTTTTTCTTCTTGGACTTGAAAGACAGCAAGATGTTGTATAAATACATGTATATCAGCCCCACGTTTACAGTAATGCTTTTCTGTTTACCTGTAGAAATGAAAGAACACCCCAGCACCACCTTTATCACTGAGATTCTATTATTGAGTTGAACAATTTCTGTGAGTTGCTCGTAAGGGGAAACTTAGGATTTGAAGCTCTAGCGGTAACTGTTGCACGCTGCCCTGCTTCCTTTTTAAATGAGGGGAACTGTCTAAGATCCCAGACAAAAATAATTGCTGTGGCTAAATGAAACTGATGTGAGTTCTGGGTCTAGCAGTGATCCTGCATTTTCCAAACATGGGATGTTTGATCATCATGAAGTCTTTGATCTTGGCTCAATGATTGTAATAGGAAAGGTCTTTCCTGTTTCTTTCAAAGCACCGAGTGATTAATACAGTTCTTACAGATTGAGCCAAGATCACTGGCTGCCCTGATACCTTGACTGCAGAAAGCAGATTATGCTTTTTTGAGTAGGTGCAGTTATATAAGCTGATTTATGGAAGATTTCAGTATTTTTATCTGTCAGGTAGTAAAATCTTTGTTAAATATGGCTGTAGCTATGCACATGACCACATAAGTGACTTGCCTTATACTTTATTATGGACTTTAAACTATGTTTGGAAGCTGCTTCCAGTGCCATGCTGCTTATCCTGAAAATGCTTAAGATGGCCTCAAGTTGAAGTCACCTTAGTCCTGACTATTTTTATGTTCCTTTTCCTTTTTCTCGTCTTCCCATTCCTGCATAGGATAATGTATAAATGTAGGAGCTGCTTTACTACAGTTAAAAAGGCTTTCTTGTGACCTGAATCTTACCATGCCAAAGCTTTAATAATAATAAAAATGAAGTTAAGCACATCAGGTTTATATTTTTCCCTATTCTGTCATTCTCCTGCACAAGCATTTTATGAGGCTTTTGGAGGGTATGAATTACCACTGCTGCTTGCTTTTTAGTGTTTGAACTCAGCAGACTTAAACAGATTTTGAATCAGGGCACGAGAGAATTCATAGTTTGTTTCAACAAGTAATATTAACTGAGTCTAAAAACAGTATTAAGTCATTTCCTCTCAGTAATTAGTGGGGTTTTATGATGCTGAATGGGAGTTCATTAATGCAACATAATTTGGCAAGCTTGTGTGCTTTCTTTCGTCCTTTTAAAAATATGTTTAAAAAAAAATTAGTTGTATGTTTTCTTTGTTCCCAAAGGGAATCCTTGGTTCAGGCTTTGCCCTGAAGGTACAGCAGAAGCAAAGACAGAAGCATTTCAACCGTCAAATTCCAGCTGCTGCCTCTCTCATACAGGTACAAAGTTCTTGCATTTCACATATTATCATTTTTCTCCATTTGTACTTTTTTCCAAACTTGGCAATGTTCCATGGCCTAATTCATGTACAAAATTGCCTAAGACTTAGAGATACCAGTCTCTTAAACAACTTTTGTGTTTACAGTGGTGTTTCCAACTAACGAGCAGGAAACTTCACTCCCAAATCAGGTCAAATTCTTTGCTTCTGCAGTTTAAAGTAGAAACTGAAGGCTATCCTGTGGCTACTGAACAGTTTAACTGTGGAAAAAGTTATGAAATGCTGTGTTTACAATAGAGAAAAATAGAGAATAGGCTTCATGTAAAATTGTGTTTTAAAACAATATTGTTCCTTGTAGAAACAAATGTCAGATACATTTCATTTTCTTTTGCACAAATAAATTCTTTAAAATCTCAGCTTTCAGAGAATTAAATTGGAGATGACTGGGAAATGTGAGATTCTGCAAAATCATTTTTTTCTGTAGGGTTCCATAGAGGCAGAAAATTTAATGCCATCTATTAAAAGAATGGTTGTAGTTCTGTGTGAAGCTGGCATTCAGCTCACAAAAAGTATTAGTGTTGATTCTATGGAGGATTTTTTCCTCCTTGTTTCCCCCTCACTCAGTTTCTGCACGTAGCTGTAGAAGTATGTGATCAAATTCAAAAGAAATGTAGATGTACCCCTATGTTGTGTCATTTTTGCCTTCTCGTATGACTTATTTCTCCACCTTCATGAGTGAATGTGGATTTCCAGGTCAGGCTCTTTATGGAAACAGTAGCTAACTGTAAAGTTTATGCTTGAAACTAAACAGTCCCAGAGTTAATGTGAAAAAGTTTTAAATTTAGAGCTCTGGTATTAGCCAGAGATTAACCAAAAGTCTTCAGACTCGCTGTGTTTTGTTTGGATTACATGGTCAGAGAAAGGTACAGTTTTGCAAAGGATGGGTACTTAGTGTTCCCACTGATCCTTTTGGAAATCAATCCCAAATTATTCTTAAGTCTGAGACTGCATGTCTAGAATGTCATACTTGGCTTCTCTGAAATATTAAAGAGTGGAGCAAAGACAGTGAGTTGTTTACTTGTTATTTGTACTGATTATTACTATTTGTTAGTAGTTGTGGATCTCTAGAAGCCCAATTGAATAAGTTCTCTGCATCTGATTTACAAAGCAATTACTCTTAAACCAGTAGGTTTGTGAAATAAGTTCAGGAGAGGGAATCAGCTGAAATTAGCAATTCTTTTTCTTGTATTCCTTCTCGCTTTCTTCTAGAATCCACTTGTTTCTTCCAGTATCCTATTAACCATGGTGGGAATTATATGATTGTTTGATCCTTTAGTTTCCAAATGCTGTCTGCTTTTTCTCTATCATTCTGCATTGCTTTATTTCTTTCATCTTGTGTATTCTGCCTTTTCCCGCTTGAGTGTATGTGAATGTCTGATACATATGGTGTAGAAGTGAGGATCTACTGTTCTAATCTGGAGACTAATTCCTAATCATCTTTGATCACATATTTACATTTTAAGAGAGAATGCAGCAGTGCTTTGTCTCTGGTCTCATTTCCTAGCCCTGCTTTTCCTCCTTTGCTCTTTGAACTTAGTACTTTAATCATTGGTTGCTGGGGGAGGTGGAAGATTGCTTTTGTTTTTTAGCTCCTGCTTAGCTAATTGTGCTGTTTCATCATGTGCTCCATCATCATCACTTCCTTGAAAGAATATAGCCCTACTGACCATATCACAGTTGCTTCTTTTCCTGACAGAACTCTTATGGAAGAATGATTTTATTTTATTTTTCCCTGTTTAGGGGCCTGAAACATGGGATGCAATAGGCGAAGCATTCAAAGTTTCAAAATCACAGAGGGAAACTGGTGCAGAGTGAGAAATTCAGCTCCAGTCTCCTGAGGCCTGTCTAGAATTCTCTTTTATTATTTGCTGCTAATGCAAGTACAAGTAGTACTTGAAAACACTGGTCTTACTTTCTATTTTGCCCAGCTCAAACTAAGTGTTTTTTGTTTGCTGATTAAAGATTCTGAACCGTTCTGAGTTAATGTTTTCATGGGAGAAACTGCAGAGTGCTTATAGATTTCTTATGTGCTGACTTAGAAGTTACTGTGTAGCATGGGTTGCTACAAATCCCATTGCATTGATTGTTGCATTGCCACAACTTTTTTCTCTAGACTGCCTGGAGATGCTATGCAGCAGAAAACCCAGACTCTTCGACATGGAAAATATATATTCGAAGACCTGCCAGAAATTATCATTTGCTGTCACCCAGTCCAAAACCAAAGAAATCAGTGATGGTATCATTAACTAACATTTCTTTATATAGAAATTTCAAATGTTTTTAATTGGATCGAATTTTTTTTACACTCTAGAGGCTTAATTGGTTGTTTGTTTGTTTGTTTTTTTGCTTTACAGAGTTTTACTAGGTTTCAAAGTTTTGTTTACTAATCAGTTTTGTGGTTTTCAGTATACAAACATTTTAAACTGCAACTTAATTTGCTTCAGTTACCAAGCTTGAATTATTTTTTATTGCATTTATGAGCTTGGAAAAGAATGATAATGATCTACCTCAGGCAACTCAATCCATTACTTAATGTTGTTTGCAAAAGTATATGCAAAGAACAAAAACCCAGAAAATGTGTATTTCCAAAACTGCAACTTATAACTACTTTAAAATGCACAAACAAAAGAGTAACCCACATCCTGGTGCTTCACTCAGCTACCATTGATTTTATGGTTTTCTAATACATCTTGTGCCTATGTATGCTGTATCTTATTCCATAGCTTAGAATGTTTGTTTCTTCATTTAAGATACAGCAAGAAGAAGTCTTTACATTATGTATCTTTACATTATGTAATACTTCGTCCTCTCTTTTGGATGTGTGGTAGCCATGTAGTGGGAAGAAGAGGATGTTTTACAAAAATTTCTCATATTATCATAGATTCATCTGAATTCAATAGCACTCTATCCATTTGCTCTCTGCTGAAGGTATGATTTATTGTATCCATTAAAATGTAAAGATATTCCAGAAAGTTTCATTTATATAAACTGTTGCAGAGCTAGCCAATTATTATTGCAGGCAAGGAATTTGCTAATGATGATGTATGGAATTTTAGGGATTAGCCAGTTTGGGGGGATGCAATCTCATTAAGAAATTCACAGTATAGAATGATGAAAGTAGAATTGGTCATGTACTCTTTTGTGTAGTTATAGCTCATTAGGGACTTTGTTATTATTGTAGACAATGAAGAGCTGATTTAATGCGGCTTGCTTTGGTAATTTAACGTATGTGCATTTTTAGGTTAAAAAGAAGAAATTTAAGCTAGACAAGGACAACGGGCCTTCTTCTCCAGACAAGATGTTAACAGTTCCACACATCACTTATGACCATGTGACGGATGACAAGAAACCTGATTTCTGTTTTGATACATATGAAAATTCTGGTAAGCAATTTGTTGTAGAATGCATTGTCTTCTGTTAATGATTTATGCGTAGGCACTCGTTAATATGTACAAGAGAAAGGACGGAATTAGTTCTTGTCCTTATTACTAAAGTAAGATAATTTTGCTTTTTGACTTTGCTGGCTTGTCTGGTTGAGGTTCAGCTGTTCCTTTAATGAATGTACTCTGTTGTAGACAAACTAAGATCCTTTGTCGTTTCTGCCTGCTGGAAGAGCTAGCCTCTCTAAGGCGCTAGCAGTCCCCAGTTCTTCAATTGATTAGAGATATCAGCTGCTAGCTTTTCCATGTGAAATTTACTCAAGACATGTTACTATCATGCTTGTACCTCAACCAGAAAGGTTTGACGTATGTTGGCAGCTCTGAGCATAGTCTGCTATGTGAAAGCATTGTCTGCTCCTACCGTCTGGCCAGTGGAGCCGGCTGTGAATCGAATTTTGAAATCAGAAGTGCTGAGGATAAATGTGTATGCATCTATATTAACTGTCGCTGTGCAAAAAGGTAAAGTGTGAGGAATAAAAAGAAAGGGCCATGTTTGGTGATCACCTCATAATTGATACTTCAGTAATCGGTGCTTGAGTTTTCATCTGTCTGCTCAAATTTTGGCCTTGCACCGATTTTAATTCAGACATTTCATGTGCTGCAACCTGCTTTCTGTGCTTTTTCATTCTTTCTTGGCTCCTATTACAGAATGACTACAATTTGCATCTGGCAATAGAGATGATAAAGCTGTTAAAAGGTGGACAAATACTGAGTTCAATTTGTAAACTCACTCTGAGCATAGATATCTATTTCGGGACAATCAAACGAAACAACTATACAAATGATTTGTTTTGAAAAGTCCTACCTTTTACCACTGAGTTTCTAAAGCTCAATTTGCAGGCAGGCAGCTACTGCCACTTCAAAAATCAGCTGTATAGCTTTCAACAAATGGATTTTCTCTAATTTCTTCTGACACTTATCTTTTTCCTTTTTTATCTGTGTTCTACTCTCTCTAAACTGTTACAAGTATACAGGACAAACAGGAATGTTAAAATTGCTTGGTAAGTGGAGGTAAATTTTGTCTGTAGCATGCAAGCTTATGACGAAGTAACATTGATTGCAGTGCTTTTTGTGTGTCTAGTGCTGTATAGTTTCTAAGAAATCTTGTACAGCCGAGGAGATCTAGACAGACCAAAATCTACATTCTCACATTTCTAATTGCACAGACAATTTCATTACAAAGAAGAAAGCACTTATAAATATTTGTATATAAACAGACTATCCCTGTTTTTTCTTCATAATTGAGAAAAATCGATAGTGGATGGATAAACAGTAGACAAAAGATGATGTAATATAACTCAGACTTTATCTAGCAATTAAGTTATGTGCTCAGATAACCAAGAATTTCTAAACAAATAGATTGGGATGTGAGAAGAATTTCCAGATTGACTTCTGAAATTGGGCTCCCTGAAGTAAATGCATCTGTTCCTGTAAAAATGCTCTGTGGATATTTGTGAACAGATGGGGACCCATAAATTAAATATTTTATTTTACTGTTTGTCTGGATTCTGTGATCACTTAAGCAGCCATGGAGCCCTCTGATGTTTCTAATATGCTTGTTTAGGCATTTTCTTAATGTTTGAGTGTTCCTCAAAGACTTAGGATTGGAGCTAGATACAGACAAAAAAGAAAAAAAAAAAAAAAAGCTAAACCTGTGATTTAGTAAGAGTGCTGTGAGCCACCTGTAGGTTTCCCATGCTGCATCCACTAAAGACATTAGAGATTTCACTATTCAATTGCAAGCATCCTTGGATTTTGGCTAAAACATCTGAAATTACAGAGCTCAGTTTCTCCTCTGAATCCACATGTAACATAAGTGTAGTAGGAGTAGTAAAAGACCAAAAAGTAAACTTTATGTCTCTCACTCCCCGTGATTTTGGTTTGCTCATTTCCAAGAAGTGCATCTCTTTTGGGGCTGATTATGGTGGAATCTCAGGAGAGGAGCAAGAGCCATGAAATCACCTACTCTCTATAAGTAAGAAGCCTCAGAGGAGCTTTGCCAGTAATCACAGCTTAAATTTCCTAGCCAAAAGAGTAAACTCATGGACCTGAGAGTTCACTTAAAACCATTCTCACAGGGACTCAAAGAAATTGAGGGGAAACTAAATTTGTACATACTGTGAATAAGATTACGTTTTTTCTTCTGGCATCCGCGGTTCAGCAAGGACTGAAGAGCTTTGGCTGGAGCGTGCCTGCAGCTGAAGAACACTTACAAAATTTGTTGGACTTTGTTTTGTTCTAAAGATTAAAAAAAAAAAAAAGGCACTATTATGATTAATTAAAAGAAAACATGAATAGTTTGTTTTGCTAAGTCTTTCTCAGCGTTGACTACTCATCTGTCTGAAAATTTTCCCCAAGAAATCCGATTTGAGGCAAGCACTCGGCTTAAATGGTTGAAGCTGGCTGTCATAACTGCTTTTTTTTTAATGCAATGTACCATGTTGCTTTTAGCATCAGTGGCAGGAGCTAGCTATGCTGTGGAACCAGACCAAGAGTAGTACAAGGTTGTACTCTTTGGAAGGGAAACACTTGAGGGAGCCGTGAAGTCAGGAAGGAGAAGGCAAACGTATAGATGACATTTTTCAAGATAGGACTGGCTTCTGAGGAGGAATACCTTGCCAAAGAATTTTTGAAGAGGCACAATGCCTCCCCTAGTGGTCGTTTAATATTCTGCTAATTTGCAATACAAACTGGAAGAGTTTCCCAGAGTCGATTTCCCAGTATTATCTATTTTTAAAGATGTCATACTGCCTGCATAGGTATGTCTGCATCTCCTCAGCTGTCTGTCTGGAACTTTTTTCTTTCTTCCCCCCGCCCCTCCTATCTCTGTTTTATGTGTATCTTTACTATAACTCAGATTGTCAGCGTTCCTGGCCATCCTTTTCCACAGACCAGCAATCTTCCAGCGCTCCTTCCTCTCCAGGTAAATCTCATAATATTTCATTTCTCCATCACCTTTGTTAATTACTAAAATCTTGCAGTGTTCTGTCTGGAATTGCCTGTTGTGGCACAGAAAATTATAGTGCAGGCTTTTTAAGAAAGCGTAGGCTTCTTATTAGAATTTTAAGCTTGGAAAGTTTTTCAGATTGTGAACTGCAAATGTTGAAATAAATACTACCCAGTGTTATTTTTCTAAATGCATTAATTAAAATTTAAGTGTTCCCTGCTTAAAGGTGTTTTCAGTTTTTGATTGTCCTTGCAGAAGAGGAATTGGAAGCTGTTTTCTCACATAAAAACATCCTACTACCAGAAAAGAAGCTCCATGAATGTCATAGGGCATACCAAATTGTGTTAGTAATGTAGAAAACTCATCAGTAATTTCTTGTGAGTGATTGTGATTGTACTCATTGATTAAGAAGTTTGGACCTTCTGTTTTAGAGTGGGAGTTCTCGTGTTAGGGGGAGTGTATTCTTCACCATTTGAAAGTAGTATTTGGCCCAGCGTTATCAGTGGAATAGCCATACCTTGTAGTGCTATCCATCAAATACAAAGATAATAAATTTTGGGGACCCCTGAATTCTGGTAAATATCCCTTGCTGTATCTGTTTGCTGTTTCTTTTCACTCATTATCCATTGAATTTTTCTTTTTAAAGCCTTTTTTGTGTGTGTGTGTTTGAGAAACAGCCACTCAGAGTCCAGTGGGCATGGATTTCTTTTTATATCACTTCTATTAGGTGTTCAAGAATCTCATTGCTGGCCTTTGTACCAGAGTGGCAGAGATCATGACAAACTTCTTTTTCTTGTCTTCAGCTTTACCCTTTTGGCAATTCTTAGTAATGTTTGCTTATGGATGAGGGTTAAGAAATGCTGACTTTTTTGTCAGTTGAGAAATCTTTTGTTCAGCTTGGGCAAAACCTTTGCCTTGAAGCCTTAACATAGATGTTTTTTGAATCAGTCATTAGAAAATTAACTTTTGCAGGCTGCAGACCTGACTAAGTAACAAGCTGCCTCATTCCACTAAAATGCCCAGTGATCTATTGAAAAAAACACTCTGTGGTCCAGTCCTTGAGGGCCAGCAGTGTTACTTTTCCTGTGTAGATGTGTAAGTCATGAGGGAGATTGTAATTTCTGACATCAGTCTTCTCCCTGGCTTTTCAGCTCTTCCAGTGAGCAAATCAGCAGTGATAAAGCTGTATATGGGGCAGTTAGCTAGTCTGCTCTGGAGCAGATTTACTTCAACAGAACGTGTGGAAGGGAACCCTTTGTGAACACCATGCTCTTCTCTTGACCCCTCCTCACTCTGTGCCAGCAGATTGCATGGAAATGTTTTGAAGTGGTTCCTCCTTTATGTTTGAAGCAGCAAGATTATATATATGAATGAGAAATAAAAAGTAGAGAACTGCATCAGTCACTAGAACAGAACGTGATCTTGGTTATAACCATCTTAGAAGTTTCTAAAATAAGGAGAGAGAGACTGTATTTGCCTTTTATTAAGTAGCTTCTCATCTCAGTATTCTCAGTCAGCTAATAGGTAAATATTGACTTCCTGTTCCAGATGAGGGTACTTACTGAATTAAAATGGTTGTGTTAGTGAATATCTACAGAAACTTGCTTACTGGTTTTGATTCTCTATGCAATTTGTTTGCACTCAAGTGTAAATACAGTAATATTTTATGCATGCAGAAATTCTGTAGCTTCTTTGACAAATGTTAAGACTACACTCAAAAATGCACTTGGGGTTCTGAAACTGGCAGAACTTAGGAGAAATTAGTTTAGAAGGAGAATTTAGTTTAGAAATGAAATCTGTACCACTCTGCCTAATTTCTTGGATGTATGAACATTTTGGTTATAAAAGCAATTCTGTCTCCCAGAACTTCCACTATCTGAAATGGTCTTTCCTCTGTAGTGCTCCTTGTGATGAACTGTGCATCTTGACATTTGACTCATGTAGGGGTTGATAGATGAGGCTTCCTTCCCATGAAGTGAGGGAGGGATTGGGAACCTATAAATTGGCTCAGACAGTGTGTGAGAGAAGCTGTCTTACCATCATGAAAATGCTGATGCTCCTTTGGTGATCTAGACCTGGTTTCTTGGTCTTAGTCACATTAATTACATACCATGAGATGATTTTATAAATCAAAAATTGAACTAGAGATGATATAGAGGAACTGATCTTGTCATTCAGGTGTTCATGCACTACTGCTATAGAGCAGACTGGTATGACTGATTATCATATATTGACTTTTAGAATGTGCTATGATACTTTAAATTCTAGTGTATAAGGAGTATAAAGAGTTCTACTTCTAATGAACTTTAAGCTGTATGCACATCTTTGTAGTAACTTCTGGTTATAATATTCTGTTAAAATGCACTGTATTTCAGAAATCCAAGCAGTAAGTCGTTTTTAGAAGAAGCTGTATGCTATTGCTATAATCATTATCTGCATATTTTCTCACAGTGAAAAAAAGCCCGACGTTTTTAGATGTGAACACAGGACCCTTCATCAGGACCAACAGTTTTGCCGATGAGCTTGACCTGGAGGGTGAAACGCTGTTAACCCCAATAACTCACATCTCACAGTAAGTCAAGGTCATTGAATTGTGCATTAGTTGACTTAGACAAGAGAAGCCAATCCAGGTGGGAGGAGCTGAAATATGGAGCTGATAGGGCTATCTCAGATATTTGCGTCAAACTCTTTTACCTTGAAGTCGGTGTATACTTTTCTGAGTGCCAGTAAATCTTCTTGTTGACCTAAAGAAAAGTTCACTTGGCTTTGACACAAGGTTTTAGTTTTTAGCTAATGTCCGTGGGCAGCTGGTGGTTGATAGCCTTAAGATTTTCACATGCAGACAATGTGTGGGAGTACTTGCCTGTTGAGAATTATGTTAATCCCTCCGTCGTTTTCCAGTGGAATAGCTGTAAAGTGCAAATTTAGAAGTACATAAATGAAATACTGGCCTTTAGATTTCAGCAGTACCTCCTGGAGTGATTATAAGATGATATGTATTGGAAGAAAAATGTGTTTTGATCTTTATTACTGCTTTGTGATGTATTGAAATGACTTGAAATAGGCCTATATTTTTTGTTTTTGTTTTTGTTTTTTAAAAGGTTTTCCATGTTTCTTTTATGCTAAAATGTCATGGCTCTTCAGATTGTTCTAAAAAATTCTTAAGATAATAGAATTTAAGTACACTACAGTGTCAAAAGGAATAATGACTCAAGAACAGCTAAATATTTTATTTGAACACCTTAAAAATATCTGTCACTGTCTAATTCAGACTCCTAACAAATTCATATTGTTTGCCATAGCAAATGTGTGACAGTGTTTAATAGATCAAACTCTTTCACCTTGCTGGCAGAATGAGAGAGTTTCTTCCTTTCCTATTCCTAGAAATCTGACTATTTCTGCAGTGAAACCACAGATGAAAATTCTTGGCATACTTACGTTTCAGAGGTACAGCATATGCAGAAATGCCTGCTGCCAATTTTCAGGCCTTCTTTCTCAGTGATATAAATAGCAGAGAAGCACAAACGTACATGCTACAGCCCCTTTGGAAAGGGTATGAAACAAAGAAAATGTAGGTTTTGGAGAACAGTGCCAGCTCCCATACAAAATAATTTGCATTCTCAGCTGAATCACCTACATGTACATACATCTGTAGGCAGAGAGTTTAAGAGACTTTTATTCTGGAAGATTTCTTAGTGGTGCAAGCAGGAGGAGGAAGTCATAAATTTCCTCTAGCCTTAGACAAGAACAACGGAGCAGCAAAACCAGATCTAGAAGTTTCCTTTCCATTGCTTTAAAAAAAAACACCAAAAAACCAACCAAACTTAACACAACATTGCAAGGCTTTCTTTAAGGGAAATAAGCTTTGGTGCTAGGAGTTTTCATCATCCAATTTGGACTTGCTAATGATTCCTTTTTTTCTCATTGTCACCTTGAAACATTATAAACAGTAAGGCGCTCTTCTACTTTAAAGTCGGATTGTGTAATATTTGAGAGGTGATTTTTATTATATTATTGTCACTTCTGGGAGCCCTTTGGATATAGGTAATGTGAATCAGCCCCCCAAAAATATGGAATTCACATTCTTTTACTTGTTCATTGTTTTTATTTTTGTTTTTTTTTATTATTGTAACCTTCATTGAAATTCCTATATCGTTCTAGATTATAAGTAATGGAACAGTACAAAATGTGTCCATGTATTTGCTTTGTGTTGAGTCTCTATTAAGGCAGAAGAAAGTGAAGGTCATGTATTGGTAGTTTGTTTGGTTTTGGTTTTGTTTTGATTGGTTTTCAAAGACTTTTTGGTTCTCAATTCAAAACCAGATAAACTGGATTAAATGTAAAGCTGGATAAAATATTAATTGACTTGCATCCCTTTGAAGTATGGGTGCCCACATGTTGTGTAGCTTATGGGCTGCTCACTCAGAAGTGCATTTACTTGGTATGCAGTCGATTAAATGTCGAAACAAGGCCAGAGAGGCCCATAGATATAAACGTTTGGCAAAAAGTTAGAGAAAACCTTGTATTTTGCAGAGTTTGTTGTTGTATTTCACGTTTAGATAACAGATGTTCTCCCCAGCATTTTGGAATTAACAAGTCTGTAATGCTTTTTTTTTTTTCCTATTGGGTTGTACAGTGAAAAGCAAGTTATTGTGCAAAGTTTCAGCAGACACGTGCTGCTGGATGTTAAAGACCCACCAATTTCCACCAATTATTTGGACAAATGCTTATTTTTCATTCTTAATTTCAAAGTCCTAAGGAACAAATGTTTATGAGCTGTTATTGCACGTGTCAGGAGGGCCTGAATATTAAGCGTGTGGGAATATAAGTAAGCGTGAAATTTAGAGCTATCGCCTATGCAATATGATTACTCCAAATTAGTTGATAAGGAAATAAGCAACCATTATGCAAGCATTGCCAGGCACTTAACAAAAATGCAGCACCAGCTATGAAAACAACTTAGGAGGGAAAAGTCAAATAAAGTGCAAATAGCTCTAGTTGCAGGTCTTAAAAGCAAGTCATAATCTATCAGAGAGACAGGAGTATGAAGGCAGTTTAAGGAGCTGAGGCAGTGCCTCTTCTGTAGAACTCCTGATCTAGGAATGCTTAGGTTTGGTATTGGATGCATTATTTCCTGGTCAATTACATATTCGTTACAACATATATATGAGTTTGTCCACCAACCACAGAAAGGTGACTCCAGAATAACCATGAATGTTTGAACGTCATAAATACATGAATAAGTATGACACAGTTATTTGGAGACATGCAACTGGAAAATGACTTCTGTTTGACGTTGTGGGAAGTATTTCCTTTTGACACATAACATAATCTTCTGGCAAAAGTGGGAAGTACCTGCTGCACTACTATCAGGCAAGCACTTGATATCATTGTGTCTTGGCTTGGGTTGTAGACAGAAAATTCTATCTTTCAGTTGTTATGACAAAGGGCTTTAGAAAGGCTTTATGTATCTAGGCCTAAAGTTCCCTTTAAATCAAATTTCAGTGTCTTGCTTGCTTATGCAATAATTATTCCTTATTTTTTATATGGAAGCAGATTTTCTAATTGAATCTAACTTGCTGAATTTTGAATGTGATTCTGAAATAAATTATATAGCTAATATAGCCCTATTTCAGTGGAATTAGGGGAAATCTTTCTTGTGGAAAAATGGCTGCAGCTGTTAATCGTGTCCCTCCTACTTTGAGGAAGCAGAAATACAGAAGCACTTTCAGACCTGATGTTTAAGCAGGAAACAGATTAACAGAGAGTAAAACAACTTTGTGGCAGATGTATGAAAAAATACAGAACAGGATAGTAGCAGATAAAAGAGTGTGACTGTGCTTATTCTTCTATGTGAGAAGTTCCATAAGCTTAAGATTCAGTTGGAACAACCTATTTGGCTGTCAGAATTCACCCAGAAAGTGAACTTTGAAACATGCAAAATGGGGAAGAGGTGAGTTAAACTGAGCAGAAAAGAAAGAGAAGGAAATAATGAAAAACTCTCAATCCAATGTATCTTCATATAATGAGTTCTTCACTCCTTAAAGCGGTTTAAATATAGCTCCAATTCTTCATTTTTTTTTTTCAGGAATAAATTCATCTCTCTCTTTTTCATTTCCATAGTTTTCTACTCTCAAGGTTCAACAGCTCGTTAAGCAGCGGCTTATTTAATCAGTTTTGATATATAATGTATAGTACTTCGTTCTGCTTCCTAATAAGTACTTTTTTAAAAAGGAAATACTCTCTAGGTTTATAGAAGCATCTAGTTTGGAAAAGACCTTCCAGATCACCGAGTCTAACCATCTATCTGGCCTGCCAAGTCCCATCACTAACCCGTATCCCTTAGTGCCATAAATGTATTGTCACTTTATTGCCGAAATTAAAATATAAAGATAGCCTTTGAAAACTGTGTTTAAACTCCATATATACAGAGGGGTTTTTTTGTTTGTTTGTTTGTTTTGTTTTTTTACAAAGTGTACAGGGTTTGATGTGACCCCTTAAAGTACTCGTATCTAGTTAAATCTCCTTGAGTATCGTGCCAAATGAGTACTCACTGATGTAAGATTGCATAGGCCAATATACTCTCTGTGCAAAATTGCTGGCAAAATTCTTGATTGCCAAATAATAAACGTGTTACTACTTCATATATCTCTCTATCTCTTAATTTTAATTTTTGTTTTGCAAAGATTGATGTCAATCCAACTACTTCAGGGAATGTGTTTCAAAGCAAAAGCGGCTACATAGTGCTTTTGTGTTCCTATTGCTGTTTATATGGCCAAAATAACAACATGGTGTTCTAATGATTCTTTCCCACGTGTTTCATAAGTCTCTATTGAGATGACAGATGTTTCATGAGATAAGTGTTGGTATTGGTGGTATACTTACACCTGTAAAATAATGTTTAAGTGCAGGATTGCTTACAATGGCATACCGTGATCTTTGGGTTTAATGCTGCACGCTTATACTAGAATAAAGCATTAGATTAAAAACAAAAAGCACTTCTGTTAAGTGTATTTCTACCCTGAAAAAAATGTAACTTCACCTTTCTTTTCTATCTCTGTCAGCACCTCGGGTGTGGTGAAAAAAATGTAACATCACCTTTCTTTTCTATCTCTGTCAGCACCTCGGGTGTGGTAGAGTCTTCTAGGCATTGTATTAGGAGCAAGTGATAGGTTCCTGTGTTGGAGATGTTTTTAAAAATAAACTTTCATGTAATTAAGCAAATAAATTTGGTGCTTTTTAATTTTTAGATTGGGGAAATGACTGCAGACAGATCTTTCTGAGCAACTGAAATGAATACTTCGGGGCACTTTATCGTTTTAATTGTATTTCAAAGTGAACTGACAAACAGTGAGTGCAGTGTCCATGGTGCTGCAGTTACCAATGGCTTTTCATTGAAGTAATGTTTTCTTTCATATTTCCTTATGATTTTATTAATGTTTTACGTTTTAATTAGCAGCATATAATCTATTGGCAAAACACAGAACCTCATTATCTAGAACAAAGAGTTCTGAATGTGTTTTATAACTGTCACATTTCTGTTAGATTTTCAGTGAATACAATCCCTATTTGCTTTCATTTGATAGCTCATATTGTAACAGATTCCTGCTTTTATCTTCCTTTTCTATGCCAAAATGATCCTGTGGAGATATTTCTTTTTCACTCTGAAGTAGCCAGATCTAATGGCTGCCTTCTATTGCTGCAAGAATTCTGTTTGAAATGCTGCTAACAATATATAAACCGTGACTTCCACGGGGTCCATTTTATCATTAATGACAGGGCATGTTGGCAGAATAGCAGTGGAAATTGTATGTAAAAATATTCTTCGGTTAATTCCAGAACTAAATGGTCAAATGTCACCGATTACTGTGCTTTGTAGTATTCCATTCATTTACTTTACTCCCTGTTGTTGAATCTGTTGATTTAATAGTTTTATAGATAGTGGTGTGGACTCATTCCCTGAGTTCTTCCCTCTCATGCTTTGGTTACTAAATTGCAGTAAGTGTGGCCATAGGAAGAAACTCTAGAACTCTGGATGTATCAGGAGTCAGATTTTACTCATCAGTCCAGCTGCTTTGAGCCATTTGGCCACATGAGGATATGAAAAAAAAACAAAACAAACAAACAAGAAGTGTCTGTCGAGCTGGTTTGATAAGCAATCAAGGAAGATCCTTTTTACTTTTTTTTTTTTTTTTTAAACTAAAGGAAATCCCACAATGGCAATAAATGAAAGACAGCATCATAATCCTGTTCTGGTTTCTCATTTTCTCATTTTGCATCCTGTGGCAGAGGAAATGTAGTGACAGTGCTAAGCGTAACTAATTCGTGGATCAAGACATTGTAGTCACCAGGAAGAACTCAGAACTCTGATTTAAGTTAGCAAATTAAGTTAGGTAGTTCCAGATTTAGGGGCCTGCAAATCTTGTCCGCATGTCAAGAGCTAGGTGGTTATAGTAGAGCAGGGTGTAAGCAAACTTGGCTATTTTAGATAAGCTGTTTTCGTCATACTCTGTCAGAATTTCGATTTCTGACTTATGGATATTGTTAGAACCCAGAATTACTTCTGGGAGAGCTATTACATTTCCACTGTAGCAATGAGCTGGTAGCATCAATTTCTTGCATTTTCTTCTGCGGCTGTCTGAAAATTGTTATAAACTCTTCTCTGTTTTGCTCCTGAAAAGCACTGTAGCCATTGCTATGTGACAGCAAGTGTGCTACTTTGATTTCATGTGTTACTGCTTCAGCAGTGTATGTATGTATGGAATCTCTTATTCTATGCCTAGGCTTGGGCTGACAACAGTTGTTATTTCATCTGTAATACCCGACAGGTGGGATCCCAGCACACCAACAGAGTTGTGTGCTTTAATGGTACCTGATGTCCACCACAGGGCTGGTTAAATTGACTCACTGTGTCTTCTGTGGTATAGGCAGCTAATGGTAAGCTCTGTTTTCATAGGCGAATTACCTGAGATAAGATGAAGTTGAGGCTTGGGCAGATCTTCATGGTGTCTTATTTCACCATCGACACTGTAGGAGCTGGGCTGCTTCCGACAGTACAATAAGTAATATGGCTAACATCTGTCCCATGTGGTTACTCATTTCTTTCATCTTCAGGGAGAAGTTTTTGTGTACTGTGGTGGGTGGTTGCTTTTTTCATAGATTAGATAGAATGTGTAGTTTACAGCTATAGATTTGAAGACCAGAGGGGATAATTAGATTGTTTCCTTTGATCTTGTAGAAGACAGACTGTAGTGCTCTGTTAAGCTGGATTCAGCATTGCTGTGCTGTGTTCTTAATATTAGCAAAAACACAATGAAAAGAATTGAGTTTCATAAGCTTAGAGAGCAAACAGGTGCAAAATCAGGCAGCCACCCAGAATTTGTGATTTCTTCCCTCCTTTTATCGTAACAATCCATTTATCAGAGACGAAAGGGCCTTCGTATACTCAGGCATTTTTTTCTTTTTTACTACATTTACCAGAATGTAGTATTAAACAATTATGTTCTATGTTACAGTTTATAAGCATTTATGAAATAATAATTCTAAATCTGTACCTTTCTTACTGTTAATGGTCACTGATGAATTCCAGTACAGCATATAATTACCACTTGGCTATTTTATGTATCTAACATAGTATAAAAGTAATGTGTTGACTTTTCTTAGTGTACAGACCATCTAGACAGAAGCTAAGATAGCTTAGCTATTTCTTTTGTGTTGCAGATGAACGTTGCATTCCTTGGTCTCCAAGCGCTGGTTTACATCTTGATTGATGTTAAGTAATTAAGCCGGACTCCAGCTGCTTAGTGGTTCAGAAGTGCAGGGTTCCTGTGCTGTAAAAACAACAAACAGTTCTCCACTTACTAACTTTTATCATTGTTTACTTTGGGCGCCGTGTAGAATAATAAGTGCAAAGGCTTTTTTTTTTTGGGGGGGGGGGGTGAGGGGGAAGGGGAAAAGCAGAATAAAAATGTCCCAATTCCACTTAGCGTTTGACAAAGTTAAATTTAGGATCATCTTGAGCTAGCGCCAGAATTAGAATTAAAAGCATGAACATTTTGTTTCTACCGTGAGGATGGAGGATAGCTTTACTTTTTTCTTTAGATGTGATGGGTAACAGTTTGTACAGTTTATATTGTGTATGTTTTTGGATAAGAGTACACGTGACTTTAATACAAAACACAGAAACCCAACACTTTCAGTGTTTCTAAAACAATGAAGTAGAATCATGGAATCGCAGAAACAAAAAATGAAGTAGAAATTTTGTGTAATGATTTGTTGAATGTATGGCAAATAATAGTTTTCATCTGGTTGTGGTAATGAATGCTTATCATGAAGCTGTAAAATTTGTTACTTAAAATATCAGCACCATTAACATATTTTGAAATCTGTGTATGCCATCAAGCCTGAATGGATTGCAGTGTAGCAAACCTACCAGGATTTGTCATCACAGCTCTCCAGTGGGGATCTCTGATAGTCCTACAACACTGTGGAAGTACCTCTTAAGATCAGTGTGAGCCAACCAAGCAATACAGTTGACTACTGGATCTTTATTCCATTAAATAAGCATTTTTAGCAAAATTATTCTAATATTGGTGTATACATTAGCATTCATAAATATTTATTGAAGCTGTCAGTGAAAGTGTAATTGCAGATATCTGTTTCTGTGTTTGGGGCAAATGTAGCTGGAAACTGACACAGGAAAAAAAAAAAGCAAATAATTTGTATAATATATTTTTGACATAATTGTATACTTCCAGGCTGAACTATCAAATACAAACATGAAACAGTACACTATTAAAAGCCAATAGCATGTGTGACCCACGGGACCCCTGCATTTTAATTATTGGATAACACTTCATTTGTAATAAGGTCTTGTGAGAACATCTTTTGTACGAAGTGCGTTATCTAGGAAAATATGGAAACCTACAGCTGGTTTAAGTATTGCAGAGTATTGCAATAGGACAGCAGTGCTAAAGGAAAACACCTTTTTGTAGTAGTATTGATGCAGAAGGAAACAGTTTCAAAAGGAGTAAATGAGATGGTGCATCTGTTTGTAGTTGTGTGTGATTGCTTGGGAAATGGCAAGCTGTACACTGAGTAGAAGTGAGCTAAAAATTGCTCAAATGTGCTATGAACACAAATTGCCTTTTCATACAAACCTCATTCCACAGTGTTTTACAGAGATAAATATTGCATTTGCAGGCTTTTTTTCACAGGAAAATGCTGCTCCCAGGAGGACCAGGGATTCAGAATTTAGTATTTTCTTTTTGCTGCACTTCTTTGGAAATCCTTTTTGAGCATTGACATGCTACTGAGTTTCTTCTCCAACTTCTCTTTTTTTCTGACTGCTTCTGAGGTTTTTTTTTCCTGAGTTAAAAACATGATCAGTTACAATGGGTGTGTGACACGTGGTGTCCCCAGCCATGGCCACTTGCCCTGGACTGAGAGACCGCATCAGGTAGCTGTTTACTGCAGTGCAACTTCTTCATGCATCTACAAAGACTGAAAATAGTTGTTTCACTCAGGGACTTGGTCATTCCTATGTATAGGACTGTTTTGTTTTGATCACCATGGGAAGTTAAAATAGAATAGGGTAAAGCATTTCCTTTGTGTTGCAGATAAAATGCCTTAAATACCTTACAGTAGCTGTCAGCTTGCTAGAGATCTACAGAGGAGCACTTGACCTTTTGCTTGTGGTTGTGTTTTGGTCTGTGTTTTCCTTAGGTTATTGTACTACACCTGTTTCTCTGGTTACTGTGAGATAAAAGTAAATACAGATGCTAGACACTGCTGTGCCTGGTAACGTCTATGTCTTTTGCAAGGAAAAGTAACATTTATCTATTTTTCCTCCTATATTTGTTTTTATCCCTTCTACATGTAAAATGCATAAATGCAATGCTTAAAAGAAAGTGGAACATGAAGTGGTATCTGCTGAGAGCCTGGCTGTTGGGCTGGAGCCTGCCCCACAACCAAGTCCCATCTCCTGTGCAACCAAGTGTCTGCCAAGCAGAAATGTCACTGTTCCTGAAGAGGGAAGTCATTGGCAGTGGTGGGGTTCCCAGTGATTTGATCTTTTAGGAATTCTGAACCCACATGAATTGTACTCGGTGTGATGCAACGTCCTGCAGAGAGCCAATGAAGTGAGCCGAGCACAGCAGAAACATAATAAACATAATACCCTGCATGTAATCTTAGTTTATGAGAGTCTGCATTTTGTGGGTGTAGGGTTGTCGTGTTTTCACTGTTTTGTTTTGTTTTTGAGGAATGGCACTTCACAGAGACTAGATCTGTGAAAAGAGCTGTGTTTTAATGGAAAGATGATGCAAAATATGTTTCTAGATCCCTGCAGAACTTCGGTTCACATGCAGGAATACAAGGGGTGGTAAACTAAGAGCTGTATCTGAGATGTTGCATTTGGAAATCACTTTCATCTACCAGTGTAAGTTTACCATTTTGACCAATACTTAAAGGTGTAGGAAGTAAAAAGTACTTGAATTGTTGCCGTGAACTATTTTTCTGTTGTGCAGTGCTGGTATATTAGGAAGCAGTTGAACCCCTATATCTTAGCCTGTTTTGACGCTAAAGTCATACTAATACTTTTAAAAATGTGAACCCAATATATTTGGGATCTGGCTTGTCAAAAGCATAGAAGAAATTGTGAACAAAGAGCTTATCTTTTGATGAAATGAGTTTTATTTTCTTGTTGAAATACATTGCTTTCAAAAATGAGTAAATTATTTTTATTCCATAAGGCATCTCCAGCATTCAGTAATATTGCTTACAGGAAAGAACTAGTGGAGTTCCTGGCAATCGGTTTTGCTTAATTTGCCATACAGGTGTTCTCCATGCAGGTTAGCCGTTGTTCAATGACTACTGAGCCCTACCTTACTTGTTAAAAAGCATTCTGCAGTAACAGTGGGATCCAGAAGTGCTCATACTGAGCATCACTCTTCTCCAGTTGCCAGTTTTGTGAGGTAGACTTCACAGGCATCATTGGGCAGCAGTGAATGGTTTGAAAATCCTAACACAAAATGGAAACTTGTTTTGGACTGTCCCACAGATGGGAGCACTCAGGTGACATCACCAAAGTGGTATGGGATGTCAATTTTTCTTATGCTTAGCAATATGAGCTGTCATCTGTGCTCAGTTCACCGGAGTTGGGGTTGAAAAAACAAAGAAACAAGCTTTGTCTGAAGCATTACAAATTCACCTAGACCTGAAAGTCAGGGGTCAAATTCCCTCCATTGTTGAACATGTAGTGTTCTGGAGCTTTGTGTGGGAGGCTGCAGAGGTAAAATCCATCCTTTTCTTCTCTCCTTTTACCTAATGTCTAGGATGCTATGTTGCCACATGTGCTATTGTTTGCCTTTTTGTTTTCCGCTTGTATTGGTTTCCAGAAACACTAGGCTGGATTTAGAGCTCAGCTATGTTTGGCAGTATGCATTTGAATAGCAAAAGTGAGATTTTATGCTGTATGTATTCCTCCTGAAAATGGACTGACATAGATAGCTCAGTTTGAAGGCAGAAATCTGTTTTGGCACAGCACTGGAAAATTTGGGAAACTGTGCCTTACAGACTGTATTGTAACCCTCAGTCCTGCTGTACTGACCTGCTTTGAGAAAAAAACATTGTTCTCTTTCTGTGACACTGAGAAATTCTGTTTTGGCAGCACATATACCAATTTCTTTTCTTTCTTCTGTTTCTACCATGTACCCTTATAGCTGTTTATCAAATTGTGCAACAGTTCTGCTGGCTCTTATTTGCTACTTCACAGAGAAGTGATACAAGGGAGTCATGAAGTCTATAGCACCGTTACACAGGTGTTACAAACTTCATCCATGCGAACAAATGCCCTGAAAAGTTAAATGCTGTTTTTGTTCCGCTTGCTGTGTGATTACTTACCTCCAAATCTTTAGGCTCTACAAGCAGCTTCTTTGTTTTGAAGAAGAGGTTAGGATTTGCATATGTGCTTTTTCCTGGAGAATTTGCACCGTACTTCGTGGTATGTATTTAGGACACATAAGTGAAATGTACCACGTAAGAAGTCCATGTTTGAGTCCTGAAATGGCTTGTAGGGTAATAAATAATGGATGGATGCAACCAAAATATATTTACTTTTCAGTGGATTTTGTAAGCATTCTCAATCCAGCTGCTTTTTATTTTAGAAACCTAATCCTCTCCTGCCCATGTACAATTTTCAGATACTAATTTGGAATGCATTCTTTTCCACATCCCTTTGTCACACTCTAGAATCTTGAATGTAAGTTTTATTTTCTTTTTCTTAGCCCACCCACATGGGGGCACCTGCTAAGGGTCTTCAAGGGTACTTCCTTGGCTCTGCAGGACTCTGAGGTTTTCTATAAGTGTGTGTGCTGCATCTCATTCATTCATCATTATTACATCCTAATGTAGGTCTCAGGTTTGCTAAATTATGTTAAATCACTTCCATATTGAAACACATGAATAATTTTAAGTCACCATGTGCTGCAAACAGCAGGTTCAGATTATTAGAGCTCTTAATTGCTTCTGTCTTTTTGTTTGAAAGCTTATGGTGGGTTACTGTAAATTACAAATCGGCAAATAGTATATACTAAAGGCTCTGCAGTATAACCATGAATTGCATCTTGAAGACATGGTGCATCTAGAAACTCTAAGCACAGTATAAAGATATGAACTGCTCAAAAAGCAGTTCAGTGTAAATCATACCTGATGGAGCTGTAGTCAATATCCTTTGCAGAACCTCTGAGAGAAGTATAGTTATTGAAAATATTTGTATAGCAGAAGGCTGTAATTTGTTAATGACTTTTTTATGCATGCAAGGTGCCAGTGTGTCAGAAGGAAGTGAGAGCAGGGAAGAAGGGAAGGATAAAAACAAGCCAACTGTCTAAAGCCTGAGAATATTCACATCTGAGCTGCCAGTTTTTTAGATCAGTTTTTCTACTGGCACAGGCTGTTTGTGCAGAATACATAGTGTAAAACATGTGAAGGGAGAGACGTGAGATTGGTAGGTTTATGTGAAGTTGTATGTGTTGGAGAAAACATTCCAAGTAGTTGTGGTGGTGTTGACAGGCTGGGCACAGAGACTGAGAAAGATGGTGTTTAAATAGCAGGAAGTAAAAATGATTTTGAGAGCTGTACTTTAATTACTGCTTTACCCCAGTCCCATCTGCACTTCCTCTGGCCTGTTCATTGAAAAGCCAGAACATTACAAACGCCTGAATGAGCATCTTTTGGGAGGGCTGGAAAGGAAGGGGCAAGTGTTAGGAGATGTCCTGGTGAAGCAGATGGATTGTGGGGGAAGAGGGTAATTGGAGGATGTAAGCTTCAGTAAACGGGAAGGTCAGTTCTATCAGCAGTGATGAGGAAACAATCTGGGGATACGTGAGAAAAATTAGCTGATTTTGGTGATGCTGTTGAGCACTTTTGTTCTCAGAATGTGATGCCTTTAATTTTGTTGGAATTGGTTTATTTCAAAGGTTCAAAATATTAAAGTTGGTTTGGCTTAATATTTTTCACATCATTTTTAGTTACATTGCGTTCTAGGGACCTTGGTAATCCTCGAGGAAATATAGGGATGTGGGTGAATGTTCAGAAGAGAGCTGAAAGAATTAAACTTGTTACCTTTTTTCCTCCATCTTCCCCTTTCCAAGATTCCTTGGAACTCCTTCAAACAGCATTTCTTCTTGCACCAGTGTTTAGTTCTGCCTCTATATTTTTCTTTTAGAAGGCATTAGCGTTCTTAAGCTCCGAATAATTTCTCTCTTCCCTCTTCATACTTGCTGCAGTCACTCCTAATTACTGTGTGTGCTCGTGCAGGGCCTGTGCTAACAGAGAAATGCAATGGCTGCTTCCTTGGGAAAGCAGAGGGGGAAACCCTAACGGCTCCCCAAACCTCAGAGAAACAGCAGGGGAAAGCTGAAGGAGATACCAGAAGCTCAAGTTAGTGTTGAAAGCCAAAGAAGTGAGGAGACTGGCAGTTTGGGTAATGATTCACATAAGCATTTTCTGGTTTAGCTTTATCAGAGACCCTCAGATAAGTGGAATGGGCAAAAATGCAGTATTTTCTGTGGCTTTATTCTAGTCTGACTTTTTGAAGAGTAAGGGCTCTCTTCCAGTTTTGTGACTCGCTTTTCTATGGCAGGTGTTCATCCCTGGTCAGAGGGCTACTCCCTCTTTTATTTCCTTTAGCTGTAAAGCAGGGAACCCAGTTCTTCCCTTGGTTCTTGATTGCAAACAACTAATCTAGCTCTGACTGCCATCTGCCAGCATCATCCCCAGTCTCCCACTGACATTCACCATCTTGGCTTTAAAAAAAAAAATAAAAGAATCTTCTGTTGCTCCTTGATGGCAGATCCCTGCAATCTGGCCTTAGTTCCTTGCCTTTCTTAGGTCTTCACAGGTGCCACATGGGTTACTGATGCCTGCATTAACTCCACATAGCCATCTTTGCCCTTTATGCTGGAGGACAGATTATAAGTTTTTTTAATGCATTTGAAGTAATTGCTGAATTTATAAGCACATGTATAGTATATTAATATATGTAAATTATACATGGAAACAAATGGTCATTAAGAAAAAAATGATTGCAACCCTTAGGAGCTTGCAAATTGAGTGCGTTCATCAAAGATGTTCTATTTGAGCAAATAATTTAGAATGTAAGCACGTGAGCTGTATGTCTGTGTGCACACTTGCATCTCTTATGTCCTTCATGAATTTCTCCTTGTAGTGTGCATTGCCCGTGTTGATGCAGGCTTCTGAATTCAGAGCTGTTAGTGAATCTTACTCGAAGCTAACTAACAAGCAGTGATTTTGTATAATTAATTTTATAACTGAGGGGAAAAAAAAGAATTGTATAAGGAAAATAGCCCTTGAGAGGAGGAACTTCTTATTTTTTTGTTGTTGATAAGCTGGTCAATTATTTAGCACTGCATCACTTTGGAAATATGTGCTGCTATTCTCCAAACCGTTTTCTATTATCCATACGCTACATTACGTTTGGTGATAGAACTGTGGAGCTCTAGTTCCATACTCGAAAATTTATTTTCATGTTTTTTCACCTCGAGGAAAGAGAAATAAAAGATACTTGAGAGCTCAACTCCTGAAAGCAAGTAGATCCATTGTAACACAAGGGGGCAGTCGTGTTATGTATGAAATAAAGCCTTTGAGTTACTCAGCTGTGGGTTAATAGCTAGATGACAAAATTTGCATAGAAGGGTAGCGTGAGTGCATTCTTTTATTTCAGCAGCATTCACTGATGCTCTAAGTAGAATGATGCAATTTTAGGAAGTATTCATTTTTAATCCTGTTTTTAGAAGATCAACAACAAAAAAAAAATTGTGTACGTGTGATGGCAAACATTTTGTTCTTAAAGGTTATAAAATCTGTATATATTTAAAAAGAAGTGTGTGTACTTATACATGTATATGATGATGTAGGTCATGGATGTGATAGATGACATCAGTACTCTCCCCACTTGTAATCTGTAGGCATCTTAATCAAGTGCTAGTGTCTCCTCAGGGTTTGGGATGGGAAGAAATCTAAGCAGAAAATATCCTTTAAAAACTTTGGGTACAAAAGGTTTTAGTTGGAATGTGGAGATGGCTTTAAGACTGTTGATTCTAAGAGAAGGGTGAAGTAGGAGATTTCTCTGTATTTGTTTTGGATGGGAGATAAGATAGCTCTCATAGAATCATAGAACGGCCTGGAATGAAAAGGATCACAATGACCTTCTAGTTTCAACCCCCCTGCTGTGTGCAGGGTCGCCAACCAGCAGACCAGGCTGCCCAGAGCCACATCCAGCCTGGCCTTGAATGCCTCCAGGGATGGGGCATCCACAGCCTCCTTGGGCAACCTGTTCCAGTGCCTCACCACCTTCTGTGTGACAAGAAACTTCCTCCTAATATCTAACCTAAACCTCCCCTGTCCCAGTTTAAAACCATTCCCCCTTATCCTATCACTAACCACCCTTGTCAACAATAATTCCCCCTCCTGTTTATACCTTCTCTTCAAGTATCAGAAGGGAGGACTCAGCAAGGTCAAATCAGAAATGAGGCTGTTATTTCTCAGCCCTGGTCATCATGTCCCTAGAAAGGCCAATGGGATAATGCTCAGTACTGTTGGTGGAGGCTCAATAAAATCACTGTATTCAATGCTTGGTGGGAAGCAGTAATATTCAAAAGGTGGCAGATGAATCAAAGTTTGTTGCAGATGTTGGTGTAGCATTTCACATGAGTTACGGTCCTCTTCTGCTGTTTGAAAGACCCAACTAGTTACATAAAACTGAACCTTCTGGATTTGCCTTGAAGGAAAGATTGCATATGTGCAGAGTCCCAGAACTATAATTTAAAGAGATTTTAATCCTAATGTGTCACGAACAAGCCTTGCAGCACAGCTCTCAAGCATAGTCTTCCAAACAATTTCAAACATAGGTCTGTGGTGAGAATAGATTTTTAAGAAGAATGGAGGGAGGAAAAGTAAGTTAACAGCTCTATATGTTATCTAATTCTATATCATGTTCTAGAATGTAATCATCATTGCTTTCACTTGGGATGTTATATTTGTAATAGGTTCTTTATTATGGCTTACGGTATCTTGTTATATTTGGTTTTGGGGACTCAGTATTAGTTTCATTAACTAAGACTTAATTTTCTGTCAGAAAAGAAAAATATAATTTGTATAATTTTTGCCTCATGATTTCCTGTATTTTAACCTCCTTATCCAGATGATACAAACAAGGAAAAAAGTATGCGGAAGTTGCATGCGCTGTCGCATAAACCAACTTTTGTTTTTTTGCAAGGAAGCAAGGCCAATGTGATCCTATTGTCCATATGTCATCAGTTGCCAATCCCTAGAGACCTTTTGAAAACATAGGTTAGCCGTAGTTCAACTTCATAGGAGTAGAAGGTCTGAATGATGCTCAGTTGCATGAGATAGGCAGTTTTGGAGGAGAGGAGGAAGAGATAAAGTCCCCTATTGTTTCCTTTACTGAAGTGAAAGCTTATAGTCTGCGTTTGGCCGTACTGCTTGGCAAGGTACAATCTAGACAGTGTCCACAAGAAACCAAGTTTTGTAAATTCTCCTGGGTAAAAACTATTTCTTCTTTATAGAGAGCATGAAACAATATCTATGCTTGAAAATTGGAAAATGCCAGCTTTAATGAAACAGGGTCCCATACTACATGTGTGCACTGCACGAGTGATGACATTTTTAGGGAAGACTGCAACAAATAGGCTGTTTTCTGAACTATATTCACTTTATAACAGTAGTTCTCTTGTTATAATAAGCCAGTTGGTGGTGGGTCAGGCTCAAAGGATTAAAGTAAATGAGTTATGTCAAGGTAATGGCCACTCGCTAGTGGTGTTCCACGGTTCTCCATGTTAGGACCAGTTCTCTTTATTATTTTCATCAATGGCTTGAAGGACTTGAAGATGTAGTAAGTTTGCAGAGGATAGTAAATTAGGAGGAAATGTTGATTTCTTCAAGGGTAGAGGCCTTGCAGAGGGACCTTGACAAATCAGAGTGCTGGGCAGTCATCAACCACATGATGTTTAACATGAGCTAAGTGCCAGATTCTGCACCTATATCAGGGCACCCTTCGATATTTGTGCAGATTTGAATTTTGGGTGCTCCTGCAGAGCCAGGGATTGTGTGTCTCTTCCAACTCAAGATATTGCATGATTCTAAGATAAGAATTGCGTAAGAGTCCATTACTGACTTTACTCCTCTAAACTGTTCCATCTTAACCTTGTTTTTAATGCATTCATGGGAGAGGAAGGCACTGTTACTTCATGGGCAGGGAGGTAAGCTACAGAGTATGATATTTTTGGTGTTGATTATTTAAAAGCATTCACCTAAAGATGAACCTCAAATTTACAGGTGTTAGAACAACAGTAAGATCTAGAGATAGAGTTCTGCCTTTTTGGAAGACATTTGATACTTCCTAGTTGAAAACAGGGGAAGAAATTGTTGCTTTGTTGTTCTTTTATATAAAATCCAAAGAGCAGTGGCACCTGATTTAAGATCTTTCAGGTTTTTTTTTTTTTTTTTTTACTATTTCTAAGAAAGATGTTTAGACACAGAAGTAAGTATTTAGTCATTACAAGTCTTAGTTAAAAATGTTGATCAAGGGGAAGCAATGTGTTTTCTTTATGGTTTCATTAATGAGTGTTTGTTTCAAATATCTAATGAAATACTATGAAACTGGGAAGAAAAAAAAAAAAAAGAAAAATCAGGACATTGCATGAAAATCATGTCCTGATCCCAAATATTATGATCTATCAATATGATATCAGTCCAATGTATGGGGCAGTATGTTTTCATCCCATAGAATCATAGAATGCTTTGGGTCAGAAGGGACCTTCAAGATTATTTAGTTCCAACCCCTGCTATAGGCAGGGGCACCTCCCTCTAGACCAGGTTGCACACAGCCCCATCCAGTCTAGCCTTGAATGCTTCCAAAGAGGAGGCATCCACAACCTCAATGGGCAATCTGTTCCAGTGTCTCACCACCCTCACAGTAAAGAATTCCTTCCTCATATCTACTCTGTTTTACATACTGAAAGGTGACTGTGTACTTATGGCCCTTCCTATAAGATTATTAAATGATAGATTTTTCTCAAATGGAAAAAAAATGTTAAAGGTTAGCTTATCAGCTTGCCATGGCAGCTGGCAGATCTATGGATATATGTGGCCAGATCTGTTTGTCCCTTCTTTCACTGGAAAGGCAAAGTATATAATTTCATAATCTGGTGAATTTAAGTAGTTAAAAAAGAATGCCAAAATCATTTCCGTAAAATAAAAGTTGGCAGTATCTGAAGGATGAAATTCAAAGTGGTAGCATGTATATTTTCAGAAGTTCAGTTTTAACTTTGGGCACATGCTCATTTATAATCCTCATCAGACAATGCATTTGTTCTCTTCGACAGCTGAATAAGGGGAAAAGACATGTTGAAAAATGTGTTCCTGTCCTCTTCTGTGTGTTTCTCTCTACATCTGTGCTGAGCAGAAACCCTCTGGGTATCCTGGGTTGTATTTACCAGGAAGAAAGAATACCTGACTAGACTAGCATTGCTCCTCGTGATTAGGGTGTCATCAATTAACTTATATGACTCAAAAGTGAAGCTTGCCAGTCATTTTAAAGCTTTGGATAATGAAACTCAGGAAATTCATTCCTACGGCAAGTTTCTTCAATCTTTGTTTAAAATAGAATAAAATAACTTCCTTTAATTGTGGAAATGCACTGTTGGCAGAAGGCTGGGGTGAACTGTAATACTTTAAACATTAGAAAACAGTCCATCGTATCTGACAGGTTAGAACTGGTTTCTCAACACATCCAATAGTAGACAAATAGCAACAGTATAATAATTAAAGCTTAATCCATGTAGTCATAAGCTATTATAAGTAATTGTGACTATTGCAACTTATTATTTGCTTTTCATATCTTTCAGAGTAATATATATATATATTTTTTCCTTAAAGAAAGAGAAATGACTCCATGCTTTTGAAGGCCTGGTAGGATAGCTTGACAGTTATGCAAGCAGCTGTCTGCAGAAATTCATTAAGTGTCTGATTGCACACAGCCATGTCTGACCCCTGGTGCTCACACTGAGCTTTGCCACCCCCCAGCTACCTTCTTCTCTCCGGTTCATATTGCAGGTATTCATTTACAGGAGTGCAGACTTTGCTGGATCTCCTTACAGGCGTGATCCCTTTAACTTAATAAGTAGAGTTCACATTTTCCTGTGAAATGCAAAAGGAATTCAGACTCTAAATGCTGTGGCTTCGCAGAAGAATGAATGTGGTACTGTAGCTGTTTGTTACTACTTTTCTGTTAAATTGTTTGAGGCTTTTTCTTAGATGATGTAAGAGAGCAAAAAAATGGAGACTTTTTGGTCTCCAGTGTACGAGATTTTGCCTGTGAAAGTACGGATGTTTCTCAATCTGCAATGCACCCCACAGTGTCAGCAAAGGATTCCCCAAGCAATTCTAACCTTCAAATCAGGTGTAGCTTTTTTAGTATTGCAGGGGATGCTCTACACCTCAAATATTTGGAATCTGTGACCTTGTGACTTCTTATGTTATTTCATCCATCTTTTTTATTCTGATTTTTAATTTTTAACATCATAATTCTATTAAGTTTCCTTACTTAATGGAATTTCCTCAGGACCTCTAAAATGGTCCTCTCACCACTCGTGTATATTTTAGTGCCATGTGTTGATTTTACATGGTCTATAGCCAGACTTTGAAGATCAGTGTGGAGAAGTCCTGGTTCCTAAAATGACGGTGAACTGTTTGCTTTCGCTCTCCTCCCCTCTTATTGACGCTGAGACATAGGAGGGCTAAATCATGTCAAGGCTGAAGCTACAAGACCTAGCAGGACAAGCCATAAGAGTGAGCAAATGACTATAAGATATATTAGAGCTGCTAACTGCAGGAAATATTTTCTTAGACAAAGTATGGTGGAACTCATGGAGGATAGCAATCTTCTAGCTTTGTCAAAGTTGGGTCCTCATTTGCCACATTGTCCTAAGGTCCCAGGAAGCTCCGTTTTCTGCTTCTTTTGCCCTGGTGTGTGCACTGATACTTTGTTACTGCAACTTAATACTAGAAAATGCACGTTATTACAGTACAGTAATTAGTGTATTGACCATCTCATCCATCCCACAAATTGCCAAACTCAATCAGTTGAGTTCATAATTAAGCCAAAGAAAGAATACACACCTTTTGAGACTAGCTCTCTTCTGAGCATATAGGCCCTGATTTAGGTAATTGAGTAAGCATCCACTTTGAGTACTGTTGGAGTCCTAATAGCTTCAATGGAGGTAGCATTTTGTTTAACATGTGTCTGCATGTGTTGCTGAATCAGATCCAGATAAATCTTTGTAAAAAAGATCAGGGATTAGAACTGAGATTCTGCGATTCTCTTGTTTGGACTGCGTCTGCCAACTATGAGCCAGGTTGAGTAATCGTAACATTGCAGGCTTTGAAGAGCTCTTAAATTATGAGTTAGGCTGTGCTGAATCACAAGACTTAAAGAAATATTGGCATCTCTTTTTAACCTTTTGTGTTCTTAGAAGTCAGGCTATGCGTAGTTTCAGGTTCTTTTGCAAACCTAGAAATACATTTAGAGGATTGAAAATGTTCACATAAATTCCTGAATTAGAGCTTTTAAGTAGTGTGGTAAATAGTAGGAGACATTAAATATAAGGTGGCACTGGTTGATAGCATGGTGTCTGATGTGTATGCTTTAAAACTGCTGTGGCAGAAAATGTGGGAAATGTGGGTGCCCTAATTATTGGTTGATTCATTTCTCTTCATGTATTCTGTCAAGGGAAATGTACTTTATCTTCTAGATTTCTTTTCAACCAGTTTAACCAGTTCATATGTTCTGTACTGGCCCATTCGGATCCGCAGAGATGTGTTGTCTGGAGTTGACCACCCACAGTTGAAGAAAGTAAAGAAATACTGACGGTATTTTTTTTTCCCGTGAAGACAGACATAGAAGCAGCTAACATACTGATTAGATAATTACTGCAACCAGCTCGAAAAGGATTTCAACATTGAAACAGAGTATGAACTCTGCATTGTTACTTCTGTAGTTTAAATAGACAGCTAATGGAGCTTGGAAGTTACTGTACTCTGAAAATGAGAACTGCCATAGAACATTTGCTACTCTGATTATAGATCTATCATATTTGAAGCAGTCTCCCAAGTTCTTGATGTTTATATCAGGTTGCTCTCAAACATCAGGCTCTTGATCTGCATATCATCTTTCTCCCTCTGGCTCACATACATCTTATGCCTTTGTTTACTTTCATCACCCATAAGGAGGAAACCAGCTTGCTGCTGGTTTTTGAGAGGAAGCTTGGTTCTGGCAGAAAGGGAGGTGGAAGGTTCTGGTTTTGTTGAGGTTTTTCATCTATGCACAAAACAGACAAGGATAGAGAAGAAATTGAGGCATAAGGAAACATGCATTATTTTAATGAATTAAGCAAATTTTACTACATTTTTGTTTGGTTGGTTTTGTCTGCTTTGACTGGTATATATCCTCTAATATTAAGTCTAGAATATTTATGAGCTTGGCCAATGAGAAATATGTTTATATCATAGAGAACTGACTGCTTATTTACTGTCTGGAATATTTGGCTATAAGGGTCCCATTTTTACAATGGAGGAGGAGAATGCAACAGAAGTCAAGGAAAAAGCCAGCACCAAAGCTCATTCAGCTAGAGGAATTTAGGGAGCATCTGAGCCCAAATGTTAGAACTGAAACATCAGCCTGCTGTATGTCAAGAGAGGAGGCTTTACCCCAACTGCATGGAAGGCTGTTTGTATATACATAGATAGGTTGCCCTGAAAATAATGCCTTTATAATGCCTTTATTTTTCATGGAAACGGCAACAGATAAAATGAGCACAGTAACACTGTTTGGTAGAGTCAGTTCTCAGCTACAGAACACTATTTTTCAACACAGTCATCACCATTAGCTGTGCATTTTTGCCAGCATAAGAGTCTGCATGGTGTGCTTGTAAAGATATGCACCAGCGGAGGTGACCCTCTGTCACTGTTGGCACTACTGAAATGCACCACTCACTGTGCTCACATTGACTGGTTGGTTTCTGTAAATGTTCAGCAAGCATCAGTGAAAGTCAGTGAGTGCCATTTTTCCCATGTGGAGGAATTCAGTGACACACCTTTGCCTCATTCTCACTTCTATGTCAGATGCCGTTTTGTCAGACTGCCCTTCTGCTGCCATCTGTCACACAACGACAGCATGTAGTGGAATGTTGATGGGAAGGTTCAGCCTCTACTGCCATACCACCAACATCTGCCTCTGACATTGTGGGCCAACATAGTAAAATAGGAGGCATTACTTTCAGAGCAGGTCAACATAAATGTGTGTGCATATTCATGTAGAAACTCATTAATTCAAGTGAGTGCTTCCCTTTTTTTTATACACCATTTACTCCTCTCTGCTTTTAAGCTGATTTGTGCTCCTTAATTGCTCTTGTACTTTTGGCAGCTGATGTATCTTTTGTGCAGGGAAACGTGATGCCATTTCCTATCCACTACGGTCCCTGTTTTGCAGTTTGTTGACATTACAAACAGATTCTCTGCAGCCACTCATTCCCACCTCCTTCCACCAACGCTTTCTATCTCTGGAGCTTTCTGCCAATATTAATTTTCTTTAAGAAATATACACGTCCCACGTGGTTATCCTTTCTTTCTACTCAGCTATAAGCGACGCAGGATTTATATTTTATACTGTCGTCCATAGTTGTGACTCATTTATTGACAATTTCTGCTTAACGTTTCCGCGACTGTGTACTTTCACAACCACGTGCGCTCAGATCTCCTTATCAGGGAAGCACAACGTATCTGAGAGCCAAAGCAAAAGCAATGGAGTGTTTGCTCCGAAGGTACGCAGGGCAGGCGGGCGGTGCCTTTCCCGCCAAAATCTGGAGGTTTGCTCTGCATTCCGGTGCTGTGCAGGGGGTTTGTCAGCCCAACGCAGACACATGTTCAGTCTAGCAGCTCCTCTTTCAGCCAGTGTTTGAGCAGCGGTTAAAAGAAGATGCACTCATGTGGAAAATCCTGGCAGCAGGCGCTGCGGATTGTGTTACAGCAGCTGTCCTCAATGGGGAAGCAATGATGTTTACAGTGTGTGTTTTTCCATGGAATTTTGTTTGTCTGCTGCACATACACAACACGGGCCATTCTTCTCTGTGGTACGTTTTTGGGTACTTTACATACGCAGCGTTTTCTGCCGCAGTGTTTGTCTGTTGGATGTGAACACAGACGTAAGGCAGTCTCTGCTTTGAAAACATTCGCAATTAAAAGTCTGCTGTGTAGTAATTCAGGTTAATCAGCATCTCTGAAACCAGAAAGAACTGGGCTGAAAAGCCCTGCCGATCTGAAACACTCGATCATGCTTCAGTGTATTTGTTGACAAATGGGGAAGAATGAGAGATTTAGTTGAAAAGCAACCTGTTTGTAAGCACAAAAAAATTACTCAGTCTTTTTGGAAGCTTGAGGAGGTGTTGTGAACTGAATTGCAAAGGCTTTAACTCACAGTAACAGCACCGAATGTCTCATTATATGCCAAAACCCCCTTTTTTGTGTTGTTTTTTTTTTTTTTCCGACAAATTGATGTGATATGGTTCATAGCTGTTTTTATAGGAGTCGTCATTTTAGCACCTAGACTATAATTGGCACACAATAGTAAACAATGGTGATGTCATTCCTTCTCCCTCAATCATTCTTTCATTTATTTTCCAGGGAGGAATCTTTTCCTTACTTTGTTTTTCGCTTACTGAGGTCACACCAGTGAAATTCAGTGGGTTTTGCATTGTTTTCTGTAGCTCTAATTCAGCAAAATGCTTCAACATTACTCCAAGTGGATGTCAGGAAGCTGTTGGATTGGATGGGATCGAAGCATGAGCTTAAGTCTTATTTAGAACATCAAGTAATTTGTAGCTGATGGACAAAGAAATGCTGTTTTTTGGTTTGTTTTGTTGTTGTTTGTTTGTTTTTCCTGGACTCACACCTGTTACAAATTGGGTGTGAATTAAATCAAAAGCGAATTCCACATCCGTGCAATATCCCTGGATCCTTCCAAAATCTGCCTGTCCTGACAGCACTGTTGTGCAATGCAGTGAGGTGTGAGAAAAGAGAACCTCCAGGCAAGCAACTCCTCACTCCTTTAGATAACTCTGTGAATAAAGAGGAGCAGCACAGAGCCTGTACGAGATTGAATGGTCAGCCAAAACCCTGCATGTTCAAGCTAAATACATTTTTTTCTTGTCTCAAGAAATGTATGCCATGGGGATGGATCAATTGGTGTTTTGGTGTTGTGATAAGATATTGTTGGAGAGCTGTAGTGAAATACTCTAGCCACATTTTGGGAATGTTAAGCCCTGAAAAATGTACAGAACATGGATTTAAGTAGCATTTGGATATGCACATGCAGTATTTAGACATGTGATCATCTTAGATTTCCATAAGGGGGAAATATTTTGTGTAGAGTTCAGCCAGCCTCTAGAGATGCACAGAATCATGCCCTGAAGCTTGCTGGTGTAATTAATGGATAGCAGAGGAAAAAAAGAAGAAAAAAAAAACACTCCAATGGGATACAGAATTTGTGAAATAGCCTGCTTTTGTTTTTCTCTAAAGTCAGTTTTCACCACTGTGACTTCTTAACATGTGCTGAGGTAGTGCACAAAAGCAATCCCCATGCTTCACAGTCAGATGATCTCTACCTGTACCACTGGGAGTCTGAGTTTCTGATATTTCCAAGTTTCTGTCTTTGTATACTGGATATAGAATCTCTGGTGCTTTTAATTGCACCAGATTTTCAATTGAAAGACTGCAAGCGTAGCAGTATCAACCTCCTTGTCTTGTCCAAACTTCTATCAACGACACAGACATCAGCAGAGGGCTTTTAAATCTGTGTGGTTGCAGTCCAAAACAGCATGACACGTGGAAGGTGAGCAAGACTGCAGTTCAGACAGTCTTCCTTACGCATCAGAAATATCTTATTTCTATTAGTACCTCACACAGTCAAGCCATCATTGTTGGTTTCATCCAAGTCTTCTTTCTCTTTGATCTCCGTGCTGCCTGCTATTATAAGATACTGAATGATCACCTCCTCCCTCAGGCTGTCTCACTAGTTTACAGATGCAAACTTTCAAATCAAACAGTTTATGTTCAGCTAGTTTCCACTTACTCCCTACTGTTGCAAACGAGCCAAAGCAAAGTTCACAAAAGAGAAAAACAGTAGTGCAAAACACTTCATAAATTATCACCCATTTCTCTTTCAAATCTTTCCTGAAGTGCAGCTCCGTTATTTACTCTTGAATATGAATCCATGATAAAAGCAAACCCATTTTGCAACTTGTATGTCAAATGGGGCATTTTCATCTTGGCACCGCTAGCAGTAGCAGTTGTTTATATAGAATTCATGATAAATAATTGGTATGGTTATGTTTTATGGCTCTGTTTACATTTTTGTGCGTGCCCATATGTAGGTGTACCTCGTGCCCTCAGCTTTGGCTGAAATGCTAGCTCAACAATAGGAATGTTGTGTGTGAAATCAGACCTCAATGGATTTGCATATCAAAATTTTCACCAAATTACTCCCCCTCTTTTTTTTTTTTCTTTGTTTAACTGAAATTGTTATGAAGGTTGTAACCACAGTGGCCTTTTTTATGAAGTGCAGATCCACATTGCCATCAGTTTTCTTTTTTTTTTTTTTTCAGAGGGAAAAGTTCCTGCTTTTATCCTTTTTTTTTTTTTTTTTTTTTTTTTTTTTTTTTTTTTTTTTTTTTTTTTCCCCCCAGGAATTTGAAACAGGCTAAAGTAGTAGCTTGAAAAATTTTTAATATCCCAAATGTCTTTGGCCATTCTTGGTGTTGCTGCTAAACCCTCTGTCTTCAAGGTTTTGTGAGTGTAGGCAACCGTCAGGGAAGCTGCATAATTTGGTGGTGAAGTCATGCTTCATTCACTGACCATTACTTATTATACAGTAATTCTTGCAGTTCCTGAAGATGATAATCCTCATGTTAAAGATTGTTGGGAAGTTAAGAGTATTAGAGCAGGGAATGAGATGATCTGAATTACGTGCTGGAGCAAAATCTGATAGAAGCATTGCATTAAACACAGCCTCCCTTAAAAAAAATAAAAAATAAAAAATGAAAAAAAACAACCTTCTAAATACTCCACTTTTACTAATTCAGTCTGAAAAAACGCGTGAAAATAACTTGGAGTTCCTTCTGGTTTGTTCCTCACTAGTGGATATCTTTCTGACTTTTTTCTCTGTTTCCTCCTCTTCTCAGCTTCTCTTATTCTGGTTCATTTGTGCAATTTAATTAGAAGGTGCTGGAGAAATTCAGAGTGCTAGGTGTGCAGGAGGCTGCTACATGCTTCCCACTCTTCTTTTCTCTCTCTCAGCAGCGTAACCTGTGTATTCTTGCCCTTGAACTTTTTGGAGCTGGCAGAGACGGACTGCAGCAGTGACAACCTGTATTGTGGCTCTGAGATGACAGATGGCAACTGGAGATGAGTTTGGGAGCAAGTGCATTTATTTTTGCTTGTAATGTAATCTGCCTCATATCTCCTCTCCTTCCCGTTGTGTTTTGAATAGAGCACTCAGGGAAGGGCAGAAGAAAGAAGTTGGGCAGATGCTTGTTTGCTTGGCTTTAAGTTCAGCAGCAGCAATGGCCCCAGCAGACTGGGCACCTCTGGGAGCTCAGAGCTGCACACAACAGTGTGTATTTGACATATGGCATGAAAATGGCTACAGCAATGCAGGCAGCGTTTAAATTCGTATTCACTGATAGCATTCCTTTGTTGTGAGATAGGAGGTGGGTAGTTCCTGGCTTCACTGAAGTCAGCGGGGAGGTTGCCAGAAACTTGAGCAGGCCTTAGAGTTTTATCCGTGGTTTTCAGTGCTGTTTCGTTTCCAGGATTTGACCTGAACTGTAACCTTACGAGCCAGGGTCTGTCCTTGTTTGCCACTTTGTACAGCACATGGATGGCTTAATCAAACCTCAGTGCTTGTTTGAGTGTCTTAAACATTGCCACAGTGGAAACAGTGGTAATTGAAATGGGGTTGGTGTGCTCTTGATTACGGTTTTCCAACTGACTCAAAAGCAGTGTACTAGGATTGAAGCTGGGACTGAAGCTGAACATAGCAGAAAACAGCGCAGCAGCTACCATGAGATAATGGACTATGCTGCAAGAGGGGAGGAGGGTGTTAGCAGGCTAAGAGGGCAGGTAAGCATGATGGATGTGTTTGTCAGAAACCAGCCTACAGAAAGCTGGATATAATGATACAGTTCAAAATTAAAAACTCCATGTACTCTCCTTAGGAACATTTGAAACTTGTAACAGATCCAGTTTTCTGATCAGTACTTGGCACGATGTGATTCCACTCAGGGCAAACATACTTCAGGAGTGTTTGGAAGCATCAGAGCAGGGCAGTTCAAAGACACGAGTCGTTAGGCAACAACGCATTAATAAAGCAAGCGCTTTTGGGAATGTGCATGAACTAAGAAATAAAACATTCATCTTATTCTTAGTAACCCTTCAAATAAGTTGTGGCGAAACTGCCATGCCAATTTTTAGCAGTCATAGTTTCATTTGTGATCATGGTACCTAATAGCATTTGAAACTGATAGGTTTAAGTTTGTAGAGTTTTTTTAAAAAAATTCTTCACAGTAGAGACTTGTTAAATGATATATGTCTACTAATTGTAAACAAAATTACATTGAAAGCTTCCATTGTAGTATTGACCATGCACTTAGTGTTCCTTGTGGTTGATAAGCAGTGCAAAGCTTTCTAGCACTTGAGAATGAGGATACAAAATTAAACTCTATTTGAAGCAATGTAACGTGACTATTC
This sequence comes from Tetrao urogallus, assembly GCF_951394365.1. Taxonomy (NCBI): domain Eukaryota; kingdom Metazoa; phylum Chordata; class Aves; order Galliformes; family Phasianidae; genus Tetrao; species Tetrao urogallus. Next base: position 13,611,426 of record NC_136819.1, on the reverse strand, counting down.
ATTTTGAATATGTGCAAATGACAGTCAAAATAGTGGTGAAAAGGAACTTTTTAGCATTTCATTTAAAATCTCAATTTAGCAAAAATTTAAATTTTAAGGAATAAGATTTTAAGAGCAGTTTGAAACTTTCTGCAATAACTGTGAATGCTATGGGATAAGAAACTCTTGGCTACTTCTAAGGAGAATACATACTTGCTTTTACTATCCTTTCATGTTCTGCTAATGGAAAATTTTACTAAGATTATGGAAGTAGAATGAAAAATGAGAAGGAGCTGGCAGCAAAGTCAAAAGCTATCCTGGACTGTTTTGCTGCGTGCTTTGACGAACGATGTTTGATGTTTATGGTTTGTTTTGTAGTAGAATAGTGTTTTGTAGCCTCAGGCAGAGAACTCTGCCTGAGCTGTTTTACTATTTCTTCCTCTTTTCTTGGAGTAGGAAGGAATTGTTGAGTCACCTGTCTCCTCCAGTGTCAAACTTTCTGCATCTACAACAGATTTTCAAAGCAACATCCCCTAGTAAAATAAGAATGGATGTTATTTTGAAGAAAATATTTCTATAAGAAGGTTTCGTCTGTAGTATTTTTACGTGCTTCTTGTATTTACCACCTTTGTGCTTTCTTGGTGAATTTCTGCAGTGGTACGTGCAAGTGTATGTTTAAAGTTAAGCGTATTACAAGTCATACTCTTAACGATCAAGCAACTTAAGCATCTGCTTAAATGTAATTAAAGTTAATGGGATTGCTTATATGCTTAGAATTAAGCACATTCTTGAGTATTTTTATGATCAGGACTTTCTCCCCTTAATACTGGTGTGTTAGTCAATCCTGCAAGCAGAATGAAATAAAGGATTTATTGCTATAAATGTCTCATAACCATGGTAGAGCTTTTTGCTTGAAGATGGATGAACAGTATGCACCCGGCTTAGTAGAAGTTAAACATGATATAATTGCAAAAGAGAAAGCAGGTAACTTGGGATTTTGTCTTTTTTTTTTCTTCCAGTTTTATGAAATAATAATAATTCAAATTTACTTCAATTGCTGCCTTTCTGTCAACAAAAACATGTCAGTAATGCTTGTGAAATAACTTCTGATGGTTATTCTAAGTTAGCGCGCTGCCAGTTTGCAGTCTGAGCAGTTGGGAAAGAGAGCACTGACCATTGAATTGAAGACAAACAAATCAAAGCCGCTTTTCCTGTCACACATATTTGTGTTAATCCTACTACAAGAGACCAAGCAGGGACACAGTAGGTGTTAGGAATTGTTGAGAAGTTCAAAGTGTGCGTGCCCTGTAGGATGCAGTGACTCCAGGGTGCACTGCTTTGAAAGGGTGATGTTGCAGCCCTGCAGAAGGGCTCTGTTCCTTTTGGTTCTGTTAAAAGGTGCTGTTTTATTTAGTTGGAAAAAGACTGAGGAAAGTTGGCGGGGGAAGCCTGATAGCCAGTGTATGTGGGGGGTCTTGAATATTTTATTTTTACATGTTCTACTGCAATTAGATTATGAACTATTCACACCTTATAGAAGAAAACCGTTTAGGTTATCTTGCCTAATTCTCTTGCTGGTGCAGGACTGTGTTCTGCTGTATTTTCTCTGTAGTTTTACACTGTTTTTATCTGACTCAAATGACAATGTGTTTACTACAAGACTGTTTCATAATCTAATGCATTTTACCATTAGGAAGCTTTCTGCTGCTATGTAAACTTTTACTGCTTGCATTCGAAACACAGCATCTCTATGCCACAAATCTCCATAAATTTAAACTAAGCACTTCCCATTGCTTTCCTCAACTGTATACATTATTCCAGGTACCTGTAAACACTGTAATTTTGTTACTAAAGAAACAGTGCTACTGCATAAAATTCTTCATACTCAAAACAATTTAATATTCATCAACCTGGTCTTTCTTCACTGTAGCTGTGTAAAAGCTGTTGACATCAGCAGCTGTTCTGGTTCTGCTGTGCACTCTGTGCTATACATTTGGCAAAAAAGGTGGTTTACAATCACAGAAGATATATAAAGCTGCAGACAAATTATTTTGTGTGAATTTTATTTTATTCACACTTTAGACTGTTTAGTTTCGAGCCAGACATTCCAAAAGAATTGCAGCCCCTTTGCAGTAGCCTGGTAACTTAAAACAGCCATATAACACTTACAGGTGTTTTCCCAGTGTAGGGACATCTGTGTAGACTCTGTGGGAATCTCTAACCTGTAGGTATGAAACAAGTGTGGAAAGAAGGGATAAAACAAACAGTTTAAGCAGGAGCAGTCTGCTGTTGCTACTGCTGTCAACATCTTCCAGCAAGTATCCTCAAACCCTTGCCACCTTGCTGCACAAGGAGATGTGGACAAAGAGACAAAAGTACAATTCCCCAACTGTGGTAAGTTCAACCTGAGCTGCAGGAGAATGGGGCATGATTCTGTGAGATCTCAGATCTCTAAGACACGGATCTGAAGTGGTAGACACAAAGGTGGGATTCACAATGCTTGCATTAGTCCTCATTTGTGAGTATTACTTGCCTGTGCAAGTTGGTGGGAGCATGGCTTTGGAAACAGATTTTGTAGGTACCTCACTGTGTTATGTACCGTGACTGTGAGTAGACAAGGGTTTCTGCAGTTGTAGTTCATTGCTAGGGGAATGCCTTCAAATCACTGAGGTCTTATGAAAGCACATTTTTGGCTTAACTTGGTTGTGGATAGCCTTTTTTAAATGTATACCTTTGCCTAATACAGATTCAGCATTGCGTTTTCTTGATACAGGAGAGAGAAGGTGACTGGTATGGAATCAGAAAAAGAGAATTAGGAGCTGCTGAGAGCAGCAGAGATGGAAGCCCAGTGTAGTAGTGCCTCCTTGCTGCCTCCCTTCTGAGTACTGGCTGAAATGGCCCATCTTAATTAGAAGCTTCCTGGCAGCTGTGGATAACCTTCAAGGTTACAGTGCCTCATTTTTATTACCCTTGGCTCTCTGCTCTGTTATAAACAACACATCTTGCTACAAAATGAAAAGCTTTGTCTTCCAAAATTAGACTTATAAAAAGTTTATGCTCTGTATTCTGAAATGTCTTTGGCTGAACCTTTTGCTTTCCTTTTTACTCTATGTTTACCCAATAGTGCTTGTGAAACCATTGTGCTTTGGTTTTATTTGACTTTGGAAGAGCTTGTTTATACCCAGACTTTACTTACATTATCTTTAGATGGAGAAAAGTTCAGAAATCTTTGTTCGACTGATCTATAAGTAGAGTTGTTGTGGTATTGCTACAGCATACTACATCCGAGACATTATTGCTAATAGCAGTGAAGCTCTGTTTGCAGTTAAAACCAGTCCATACAGTGGAGCGACTGTGAACCTTGTCTTTTCAAGGTGGCATTTGCACAGCTGTCTCTGAAAGTGCTGCTATAGTTAAGCATCTTTAAGCAATTTTATAATAAAACCCTTATTCTCATGGCTTTATGGCTTGACCATAGAAATTTGCCTTTGGCAAGAACTTTGCACACAAAGTCTGCTATCAACATAGGAGTCTAAGTTATGTATTCATTATCTTCTGCTTCTTAAATCTAATTCATTTTAATTAAAGATAGGCTTGTGCTGCAGAAATCAGATCCAAATCTTAAACTCTCCTCCCCCAGGTTTAGATGATGTATAGACTTGACACTTATTTTCAGGCCAACCTTTTGTTTAAATTGAGCTGGCAGCAGTTAAGCAGTGCAGATAGTGTCAGGTCGTTCCTATGCTCCAATGACTCAAGTTTCCTTTTACTATTTTCTTTCAAAGAACAACATTTTTGTAGGCAGTATCCTTCCTTGAATTTAGAATGGTGTATTCCAAAATCCTCAATTTATTTTTGAACAAAGTATTTTGGAAAAAATTCAAATGCCTTCTAGGTTTTGCTCTATTTGGAAAAGAATAAAAAGCTGGAAGGCTGATGTCACAGCCTAGATTGCCTTCCTGGAAAAACCCCAATCTGAGCTGATCACCTTAATGGCTCCCTAGCTCCTGGGTCTGGGTAATGGTTTTTAGCTCCAGGTATCTCCAGTCAGTTCTGAAGAGTAAACACTTTTCCAGGGCATGTGAGTAATCCAGAAACTTGTGCCTTACAAAACTAGCGCTTCAACCTCCCAGCATAATTGGTGTGTATTCTTCTCGGGCATCCCTTGGCTGTCAGGAATTCTAAATCTCCAAATCTCCATATTTAGTCCAGATTATTTTTGAAATGAAGATATTTTGAAGAAAGAAATTCTTACTTGGACCGTGCTGGTGCTAAGGTTTGTGTTTGTGCACTTCTTCCTGCCATTGTTTCCAATCAGCACAAATACTGCAGGACTCTGTACAAGACAGAGATGAAAATTACTAAAATCCTATTATTATTGATTGTCTTGCATCTTTCATTACTGCATAATTGCTTAATATATGATATATAAAGAACAGTTCTCCATAAATGTCCAACACTGCCTTTAGATCATCACGTTTGGTTGCTGTGGTTCATGACTGGCACGTCACGCAGGTACGTATTTCGCACTTGAGAGAGGACAAATTTGAAGAAATTTAAGAACCTGCTTTTCCAGCATAATTCAGGGAAAAAAAGAAAAAATTACAAGTGCATACAGAGCCAAGTGTCTTCTAAATATTTTGGGCTTGTGTTTTTTAATTCTTGACGGTCTTTAAATTTGTTTTGCAAAATTAAGTGATCTATTACTCTGATAATCAGTGCTTAACATCAAAGTCACATTCCAAAACTATTTGTTCATGCATAATATCAGCTCAGGGTATCTTGTCACATGTTCTCTTTAATACATACTCAGTCCTTTCATGCTAAATATATCAAGGCAATCAACACATCATATGAGAAAATACTTGAGGTGCAGTGTATTACCTGTGTAAGGGCCACATGCATTACCAGCAAGAGCAGGGACAGCTACCACTGAGGCAATGCAGGATGCTCCATTGTGATGGACTTGCAAGGGCTCCCTGTGAGGAGCAGTGCTTCCCCATTTGTGAACCTGTCTCAAAGCTTTTTGTTCTATTGAGGATCCGAAGTATGTGACATCTCATGATTTTTGACCGCATGAGAATTTCAGTATGTGGCTTAGAAGGCCAGGAAGATGCACCTCTTGGAAGCATAAGCATCTAAATGTAATTAATTAGAGGACTGCAAAGACTGACCTGTCGTTTGTGTGTCTTTTCACTAGCATGTATTATTCAGCTGGCAGCAAGTCAGTCAAAAATATTGTTAAAATTAACTTTCAGATGATAATTAGAAAATTAGCAGAGAAGATGTAATAGCTATATTAGGGGAAAACAAATCTTTGTTATGTCATGCTGACAAAATCCAGACCTCTTCCTTTACAGCTGCGGAAACAATCCAAATTAAAAAATAAAAATAAAATGCATGTGGGAGGATCAGCAGAGCCAGTAATACTGTGTTTGTAAAACACACTTGTGACATAAAATAGTCAATTGTCAAATGTGTTATTTTTGGACTATTACACAGCTTGAAGCGGTTAATAACTTATTCTTCTTGCCCTTGCTTCAACAATATGTGTCAAGTTTGTGAGTGCCATTTTGTTTGCACTGTGCTCTACTCACAGCCTTATCCAGTATATATTTCCGTGAGTGTTGCAAGCAGCTTTTCTCTCGGGGCTATAAATCATGTTGTTTCCTTGACATTTTTGGTATTAATAGCCGTGAGATGTACAATTGCAACCAGTTTGTTCATTTGGTTGAGCTTATGTAACAGTTTCTGTTGGTTCACCAGGTGTTTAAGTGGTGTCTAGGTGAGTTTACACTGTGGGCCAAGAACTCCTTGAGCCCTAATTCACAGGCAAGTGCTCTTCATTGACAATTGGAAAGGAGAGGTTTGGCAGTACTTGCATTGACTCCTGAGTTGTGGAGACGTGCTCTGTCAACACCACGCCTGGAGATCTGCTTGGACTAATGGGTACTTTTACATGATGAAGTCAGAACTCTCAGCAAACATTTTGCTTTACTGCTGCTCATTTGGATATAAATTAAGCCAATCGTCAATGCAGTAGACATGGCTCCCTTAGAGTAGATAGCTTTCAGTAAATTTAGATCAAGATCTGGACCATTAGCTTTCCTGTCGAACTACTGGCATTCTCATTGTGTATTGTGTGCTCTTGTAGGACTGTAGTAGAATTTCCATTACACTGTCTAATCATTTATTTTTTTTTGTAATAAACTAATAAAAATAAAAATAAATTCCTTATATAAAAAGGTAACTAAAAGAGCAAATAGCTGGTTTAGAAAAGGTGCCACCATTAATTGATACATTTCACATAACATATACAAGTAGGAATCAAAGCGTTTTTTGAAGAAAATAAAGGGCAGACAGGAGAAAATAGATCTAGTGCTCTTCAAGGAGTGCTGTCCTTATGACAAAACATGGCAATAACGTACATATTTGTCAGGCTTAGTAACAAATGGTAATTGTGATGTGTTCATGATGAAATATTGCATAAAGTACTTACATGCTTGTGAATTTCTTTAAAGATGACGGTTGACCCGAACTGTATACACTAAATAATGCAAACAGTGTTGATATGATCAAAGACGACTGGCCTTGAGTTTATAATAGTGGGCTAATATTAAGGGTGGTTTTGTACTACCTGTTCGTGTCACTCATCTTGTTATAACGGGATATGTATCACTTGGTTATTTTGGGATTCTTCACCCCCCAGACTATAAGAGCACGTATTTTTCTCTCTGCTTTTAAAAATTAATATCGAGTGCATTCGGTCCTGCGTGCCTGATTTATACACACATATCTATTAGCTTAGTTCCATCTCCCTGTGTGCAAAGAATCAACATTTTTATTTGTACTGAAATAAGTAGTAAGAGACTTTTGGGTCTCTTTTGGTGATTAGATTTGTTAATAAGTTGACTTAGCATCTCCATTAGTAAGATAGCAGTGCTTTTGTCAAAAAGAGCTGTTCGCTAGCTCTCTCCAGAATGGCTTTCATATTGCGAATGTGGAGTGAATGTCCATTCTAAATTATTGAGAAAGGAAACAAAGAAAAGGAAATTATGCTCTGAAAACATCTTTGTTTCAAATGCAACTGCATTGCAAGAAACAGCTTCTTAAGCTGTGCTTTTATAATAATTCCTCCGAAATGCTGACAGAGGCCTCAGTGAATTTTAAGGCTGCTGTGAGCCTGAAGTTAGCAATACAGGGCCTTTGTTTTGCATAAATAAATAAATCTGAATTGTATGTTCAGTGTACCTCTTCCAGATTGTAACTAGATACGGTTTGTGTTGTTTTTACTTCTCAGACAGCTGTTCTTGGTGTACATCCAAGCAGTACAATCTCATGTTGCCGACATGTTTGACAGAGAAGGGGGGCTCATACTAAGCAATGTTCACTCCACTCACACAAACACATTCTTGGCAGCAGCTTTTTTTACCGTACCTGAATGTCATAAATACCTTTACCTATCCTTTTTCATTTTTTAATTATTTTATTTATTTGAGGACACGAGTTCATGATGGTGACTAGCCAAACAGACTTAGATGGAGGTTTGTTGCAAGGTTTCTCTGTTCTGTTGTTTTGCATGTAACCCCTGCTCCCTGTTAACTGAGAGCTGCTAAATCGTATATTGAAGTGGTGAGAGTGATGATGGTGAACTACTCACCCGTATCCTATCAAAGTGATTTCCCTTGCTGCTTGTTGGCACCGGATTCAAGTTAAAAATCCTGGAAGGAATGCATAAATGAACTTCTCAGAATAATATCTTCACTGGCACAAATTTATTCAGTGTTTCCCAGTGAAAGACCATAAAATTAATTACAATTACTATAATTCTCATAATAATGAATTTGCATTCAACCAAACACAGAAATTGCCTTCTGTTATACTCTTTTTTTCCATAAAAAAATTACACTAGCTAAACGCCACTGAGAGTATTTTTATCCCCAAGGTCTATATTAATGCTTTCTTGCTGAAAGACGTATTTCTGAAATATTTATCATTAACCTGCCATGCTGTTGTCACATTGTTCCTTTCTTGGAATGATCTGTACTGGGACTTTTGCCAGCATTGTTACTTCCATTCAGCTAGGAAATTTGCTGAGAAGTGTCTGGTGCTCTGATGAATAACATGACACTTGTTCATCAGCCTGACTGGTGATTCATAACCCAAATGTTGATGCCAGGCAAAGCAGGAGTAGCCAGTGTGTGGCCTGTCAGTTTCACTAATGTTTTATTTGCAAGTATAATTTAAATTGCATCTTTACATAAGGAACGGGGGCAGCTTTATCTCTTTAAATCAGATCTTTGAAATGCCAAGCTTGTGTTACTTAGTAAGTTCTGCAAATAATTAGTAAAAATTGAATGAGTCTGAGGCTTTGATTCATAGCTCCTCAATCATGAAATGTTTTAGCATTACTACTTGTGCTGTGTTCATGTGACTGAACAATTAAGAAATGTTTGTACATATTGACAGCAGGTCTCAAAACTTCTGAACTTCTGCAGTACGTGTGTGTCAGCACACCTTACTGCCCAGAGGAGAGCTGCTATTCTGAGAAGTTTCATCTATAGGATGAAATATTTGCTTCAGTTGCCAAGCTAATAACAGTGTTCCTTAAAGGGGGATTTGTGTAGTGAAAAACAAAGACATCACTGTGGATTTTCTTTTTCGTATCATATAGAATGGTTTGGGTTGGAAAGGATCTTTAAGACCATCTAGTTCCAACCCCCTGCTATAGGTAGGAACACATCCCACTACTCCAGGTTGCTGTGCAATTTTAATTGGAGGTTTTTCTTAAATGAAAACTGGCATGAATGCATCGCTTCTCTACCTGTTAGTTCATTCAAAATGCACTTATCTGTTAGCTCTGAGTATTCTGGAGAATAACCTGATACTACTATTCCCTTATGTAAACTATGAGAAGTGTTTCCATTTCAGGCCTGTGAAGTATTATCTGGTCAAACCTTATTTTGGGCTGGATTACATCAGTTTTGAGTTTCTTGGAGAAAAGTCTGATAGCTATTCAGACCTTAGGTGAATGTTGGAAAGTTTTCAAGTACATGTTGAAATCTACCTGCAACAAGTTTGATGAACTGTCTTAAGAAATGGTGATACCTTTTGTCTATTAAAAAAAAAAAAATTACTTGATTACAATAGTCAAGTTATATTTACTTAAAGATGCTTCTAACAGTAAATAAATCCTATACATGTCAGCATACAATGCAAATAACAGGAAAAAATAAGAACTAATTCAACCCATAGGTCCTGATAGCACTGAAGGGCTTATCAATGTGTAGTTACTTGTTTAAAGACCCCGGACACTCCTGGATGAGGCTACTGCACTCTTGATATTCAAAGCAGAATACAGCATATCTACTGGGGGGCAGGAGATGCTTTTTTTGAGCAGTAGCTGTGTGCAGGAGGCTCCAAACCTCTAGATTAAGATCATAAATCTCAATCTAGACCTCCTTCCATCACAGAGATCCTGGCCTCTTGGGTCTTGTCGTGCCCTTGTACAACCCCAGAACTATCCCCTTTCCTTTCATCCCGCTTACCACAAAGTTATTTATTCCCTCATTCCTCATCAAATTGCACTGGCGCATCTACTCTGTCAGACCCTCAGGCTACTAATCTGCTAAAGCCACAGCTTTTGAAATGCGTCCTCTAGCACAGCCATCTCAGAAAAGGTGGTTGCAGTTAACTTCACCTGGTCTTTTGTCCCTGTAGCACTAAATTCTAGATCCAATGCTCAAATTCCCTATTTCTCTCCTCTGCCGGAGCCTCCCCCTTTCAAATCAGAGCAATACTGGGATCCTGTTCCTGATTCTGTCTGGACTCCAGAGCCTGGAATGAGGCACCTTTACTGAAATCTGTGGGTATGCAGTAGCAATGCTCCTGACACTGGCTTGGGAAAGGGTAAGGACCCTCCAGAGCATCCTTTATCCTCTCCAAAAAAAGTAGAATAAAGCATAAAATGGCATCACTGGGCTCCCTGTCTAACAGCTTGATTTCTAAACAAGTGTGTATGATGTCAATATTGCACATTTATCCAGTCAATTGTTTCTTTTTCTTTTTGGCTTTTGTGTCATTACTAGCAATAAAAAAGAAATTATCACTAGGATCTTATTTTGATGTACCACAATACAACTGTGCCTTGAATAACATGGATGTAAGTAATGATGAATAAACTGTGATATTACCTATCACAGTATTGATTATGGCTGTTAGCTGGTAATATTTATTAAGTTATAGAATCAGTGGAGGGAGGATCTTCCTCACTTGAATGAATTTGAGAGTACAGCTCCTTTGCAGCAATCCTCTGTTTTGGTTTTGGAGTCACTATTTTGGTTAGGGTTTTGACCAGCGTGCAAATTCTTTACTTAGTGGGTACTGCTTCCTGGTATTGCTGCAGGGAAAGTTCAGATCATAGGCTGTTTTAAGAGCTAGATTTTTCCAAGAAAAACCCTAAATTGTATGTTATTAGTTAATTAAATTGGATCTGCTATGCATTAACCCTTCAGTCTGAGAGATTCGCTTTTGACTGTTGGGTAGAGATAAACTAGAGATTTCTGACTGAATTCAGTTTTTCATGACAGCAGTGCATCTTGATATCAACAGCAGCATGGTAAAATGTACATGAAAATGACCAAGCTGATTTTGGTAGACTTGCCTGTATTTTTCTCACTGGGTTATCCTTGCGTTATCTCTTTCACCAGCGCTTATCAGTCTTGACTGGAAGCATGACTGAAATCATAAATAGCTATTGGCATTTGCATTATTATTATATTAAGTGTTTATTTCACTTATAATTTAAGGTAAAATGACTTCTCTGGTCACCTAATTGTCTGTTAAACATTTGAGTTTTTTAATTGCTCTAAAATTCATGTCACTTTTAATGACTAGCTTAAGAAAAACAACCTGGCCTCTCAGCTATGTTACCAGCCATGTTTCCAGACCAGTAGCATGTTTTTTGATCCTGACTTGCATGATTGTATGAAAATGCTTGGAGTGTTCCATGGCTTAACACTCTAGTGGATTCTCTTGAAATTAATTATAGAAATTAAAGTGCGTTTTTCTGACTCACTGAATTATCTGCCTATTAAAAACACAAACAAAAAACAAAACAAGCCAACAACAATGACCCACTTTCAGAGTAAATTCTTGAACAGAGATTTGTTTAGCCTGTATTTCCCAGCTTCCTGCTAAGCAATTCAATAGGAAAAAAATATAATTTCATCTTCAAATTTGTTGATGTAGTCATTCTATTTAGAGTCAGGCAAGCCTAAGGTCTAAAGTTACACGAATTTGGTCAATCTGACCCTGAATTCTTGACTGTAAACACCATAAATCTTCCCGGCAATAATTAGTTTCACATTGTAAAGGCCATGCTGTGAAGGATAATCCCTCATGCAACAAGTTAAGTTTCTAATTTGTTTTCTGTAGCACAATGAATTCCAAAAGCTTTCACCATGTTTCTAGTGAGTCATTTATCAGCTTCATAATAAAGCATAGAAGGGACATCACAGATCATCTGCAACAGAAACCAAGTTGTGTATTTTTTGAGAGCAAGAACAGGGAACAGTGACTCAGTGCTACAGGCTTTAATTTGATGTTTTGCCTTCATCATTCATGGTATTTTGTAATACTTGAAATTTATAGATCTTCTTAGAGAGTAATTCAAGTTTGTAATCTGAATCCAGAGGTTGTTTTCTGTTGTTTTCATGCAGCGTATGTATCAGGCAATCTTCACTAATATGCTGGTCTTATACTCTGCTGGACTGCAAAAGGCTTTACTTTGTAGGCAGACAACCCCATGACTCAGCTGGTAACTAAGCGCTCCTAAGTGCTTTCTTTCATTCTTTCATGTAATTTTTCAGAATTGGCTTATTACGTTTCTTCTTTGTCTATAGAATTTTGCAGCTCTATTCTTCATCGAGTAATGAAATATTTAGCATAATTCAATTTCAAGTAGGGTTGAGTAATTGGTTTGACAACAGTAGAATATATCTCTAGAGTAGACATTTGAACTCTAGCTTTTAAATCACTTCTAAACTCAGTAGTGTTTGAACTGGCAATAAATCCCAACTTGATTTCAGTGAGACCTTTTTTACTTTTTCATATGTTCCAGGTTTTTTTGATTGGGGGAAAACTTGGAGTTTTGCAGTTGAATTTGATGATTTTGACTGCAGAGAGTGCCCCTTTGAACACTGCTTTGTTCCTGTAGTGATGCAGAACTAATTTCAGCCAAATAGCTAGAAATTGTACGAAACACAGCATCAATCATGACGTCTGAATTTTTAGGACAAATAGGTTGTGTATCTACCTTTCTGCTTAAGGACATGTGAATCAAGAGTTCCAGACCACAGCCCTATTTTGTCACCCTTGAAGCTCAGCTTGACATTCAACAGCATGTCAAAAATGTTTATAGAGGAATCCTGGCAATGTCAGCTGTAAATGTGACTGTCTAGATCATCTCTGCTCTGAATGGTGACTTGTTTTTCTGTTCTGAGTGTCATTTGGGCACAAAGACCATCTCTGAACACAAGCCTTTGTACTGGGTGCTGTACTAAAACCGAATGTACTGTCTTGATGTAAGTAGTGCTAGGGGTTATTAAAAGTGAGTTATTAGAATTAATTCTTCACCCAGCTTTTCCCTTCCCTGCAATTTTCAGATATTGTGTAAATAAAACATATCATAAAACAGCAATAGAGAAAAACAGCAAGCGAAAGACAATCTGGATAAAGTGAAGCATTTGCAGGCACTATCCTTGACAAATGCTTTGTGGATTTTAGAGTAGAGAAAGCTGTCCAGTAGTATAACAGACCTTCCATTGATAGTTCAAGAGTTTTGTGTCTTACTCAGGTGATCTGGCTGAGAAAAGGTACACTGCTTAGCAGTAATTCAGTGTCAGTGGCCATTCTTTCATACCAGCTGTCTTTTCAAAACAGGTGTAAATCTGTGTGAATTGTGCTGTCCAGTGAAGCACAGTGTTGAGGAAGTTGTTGGGATTGTAAGGGGCAGAGCTGGAGTTGAAGTGGACATAAATCTCTGAGATCTACAGAGGTTGATTTTGTTTCTGTGGCTGCCCAGGAAGAGGAGCTGGGCTGAGGCTGAGTGCAAACAAATCCTCTGGGCAGCACACTGATGGTTAGCAGTTTGATTGCACAGCTTTTGGTGCTTTTAAAAAGAATTACTTAATTAGTGGGGCAGCTGCTTTGTCATCAACATTTATTTGTCATCAGCATTCACTGTGTTATGAATCCAGAGTTGTTTAGCAGGCCCTGTCACCCTGAATATTTTCTTCATATTGTTGAATTAATCTCCATTATTATGTGGACCCTATCAGGAAGAGTTCTTTCAAAATTAAGAAAGTACTTTGATTACACATCCAGATTTAGAATTCAAAAATTTTAAATGCTCTTATTAATACCTTCCTCAAATTATACTTCCATATGCTGAACCTCTACAAGTCCTACTGACTTCTGTTGGAAGTCTGGTCTAGATCCCAGGTGTCTCAATTTGTGCAACTATAGGCTACTAAAAATAATAATAAAGCATTGAAGTGTTGTGCTCAGTGTTGCAAATGTAAAGAGGGAACTGAATTTCCTTGGATGAATATGTAACCTTTGCCTCATGCAGAAGGCTTTCTCTTCTGTAATTCCCTTCCTCACTCAATAGATAAGCATGAACAAGTCCAATGAGTTCATGCATGAATGAGGATTGTTCATCCCTGTATTCTGTCTGCTGCAAGTGTTTTGTAGGGTAGACCAGTATAACTGTTAACTATTTAACCCCCTAACATTTAGTATGATAGGATCTAAAAAGTTGTGGTTAACTCAGAAATAGGGAGTGTAGTACAGTTTTTTTTACTATGCAGTGACCTTATGGTCTGCTGAGGTTTATTAATTTAGTGTGAATATAGGCCCTTCTGTAGCTTGTTTCTTCAGAGCTTCTTTTATGCCTCTACATTCTTCCTAACAGTGTCAGATAAGGTTATTAGTTCAAGCTTAGCTCTATTGCGCTCATCCTTGTAAGAGCTGTAACACCAGTCTGCCATCTCCCACTCGTTCTTGTGCTTGAGAAGGACTGCTCTCAACACACTGCACACCTTGCACCTTTGACTTCCTTCTTCAGTAGTCAAAAGCTTAGATATATTCTCTTAATACCTGTATATATTTTGTTTTTTAGAAGCTTTGCCGTTTTTGGATGTATTGTTTGGAAAACTACTTAAATCATTCTGATAGACATTCCTTGTTGGAAACAGCCCTGAAGATCCTAATCCATTGATTTACTCTGAGATCTGGACTTCACAGCATGAAGGTTTCTTCAGAAACTGGGTCAGGACTTTCCAGGGAAGAAACATCCCTCTTCCTCCTGGCAGTAATGATAATATTCTAGTGTTCATAGAATGCCATTTAAATGACTTAGAGGCTTTTGGCACACTCATGGAAGACTCTTGATGAAGATTGGCTTCAGCTATAGATTTGGGAAATTTTTCACAGAGAAATTCAATCGTTACAACTAGTCAGCAATCTGTCGTGAATTTCTGAAAGAGCAGAGCTGTCAAAAAGAAATCTGACTCATCTTCAAAAGAGCTTTGATAGCACACTGTTTTGATCAATGGCTCAATTTAAAAAAAAAAAAAAAAAAAAAAAAAAAAAAACAGAAATAAAGATCTGAGGTGGTTAAAATATCCCTATCAACATTTTAAAATAAAGAGATCTAAAAGATCTTTCATGTTGAGGCAGCACTTTGTAATGAAGTACAAGCCTAACCTATCTTGGAATTTGAAAACCAACTTTTAAAATGTTTTGATTACCAAAACTGAAGCATTGTTTCATTTTTATTTTAAATCCTCTTTGATTAATTTTTTATTTTTTCTGTGTTCTGGGATGGGAACAATTTCAGATATCGTATATGTTTTCACAGAACAAAAAGACTTTTTTGCACTCAGCTCTTGAAACTCTTCACTAGCTGATGATCTGCCCCTTACAGTTCTTTTGCCCATTGAAGCGTTAACCTGATACTCTGTTGAAGTAAGGGTTAGCTGTATCACTTTCAAAGGAAGCAGAGACGTAGGGTCACATTCAGATGTCCTTACTCACACTGAAACAGTGCCTTATTGCTGCCTGAAAGTCATGCTGAAACTACTTAGTGAAGAAAGTCTTCACCAGCAAAAGTAAAGTCTCTGAAATTTTTAAAATGGGTTGAATCTGTAAGCGCACGTTGTTTTTACCATATGTTTTAACAGGATGCTGAAAAATTAATTGATACAATGCTACTTTATTTGAAGAATCAAAGCTGCAACAAAATGCGGTCTTTCTCTCCATCTCCAGTTCTTTGCTCAGCCATGCATTTTATTTTTTTTTAAAGTGTTATTTGGTAAAAGAACAAATATTTTCTAGCTTACATGGAGGTTAATGTTATACTGACTTTCACATCTTATTGCAAAAGGAAGCTAAGCATCTTTCGGCTTCACTGACAAATGAGTGTATTCTGGCACCTAACAGGATGTTTTCAAATGCTTCTGAATTACAGTGGTTCTGTTTCAGCTGTGCTTTAATGAGAGACTGGTCCCTTAAACAGTTGTGGTCTCCTAAAGAGGGGAAAGTGGAGAAAGTGAAGGCTTATCACTGGTAATTTTCTGTATATTTTATGTGTGTCACTGACTCTACTAAAAGCCAGCAGGCTTGTCATTTGAGGAAAGCTGGTATAATTGAACTTGTTTGGGAAGTTTTAGGAGAATATTTTGGATATTGAGGTTTTTATGTGTCAATATATTTTGGATTCTTAAAATCAGCTCAACTATGATTTGTTAAAATCATGCACAGAGACTGAGTTTATAGTATGACTTAGCTCACCTTATGCTACCACTGTAATTTTTTGGAAGCCTAGCTGGAAAAATTGAATCTGCAGTTGTACATCAGCTGCTTATAATCAAAGAAACGTGTTTAAGGGAGTTATAGAACCTTTATAAACTACACGTGCAAATTACTTTTGAAATTGCTTTATTACTTTCAGTTGTGACTGCCATTGCTTTGGATAACTGTTCAAATCCATTGTTATGAATTAATTACAACCATAATATGGCCTTTTGATGCATTTAACTTCACTTACATCAGCTAATCAAAGGCGCATGCATGTTACACTGCCACAGAACATGGGATAATTAATTTTTAATGTTCTCTATTTCTCTAGTGAGTTTTTTCTAAAAACAGAACGCAGACTTTGAAGGCGGAAGAGATCTGATTGGGCAGCAAATGTGTTTGTGTGCCTTTCTCAGCAAGAGCAACTAGTGAAATATTTGAAGTAAACTGGCAAGGAAGTGAACTTCTGGTCCATGCACTTTAACTCCTTTGGGAGTGTGCTGTTCATTTGTTAATGCACACTACACATCATCAGTATGGAGGATGCCAATTCCTGCTGTGTTTCTCTGTTTTTCTTTCACTGCATGTAAACGCGCCGTACTTGAGTCCTACAAATTCAACTGCTGTGATCCATCGGAAAAATTGGTGCATTTGCATGCATAAATATGCAGATGCATATTTAGTCTTTTTAACAGGAAAGACACATATTAAAATACGTACATTCATATTCACTTATGTAGTGGAAATATCTAATACGTAAAGTATCCAGGGTGAACGTAGCATACATTTCTTACATATCTGATGTTTATCCATTATCCGTGTAGTCTGTGGCCAAATGAGGACAGAAGGCCGACTTCAGAACGTTCTCAGAGCTGACATTGCTGCTGCTATTTTTATCCAAAACTCTACTATACTGAGCCTTCCGGCTGCTTTTCTGACAGGGTTAATAATCAATCCTGTGTGATTTGTACACCAAATTGAACTATAAACAGCTTTTGCCTGTTGGATAGTCAGGGGGAAAAAAAAAGAAAAGAAAAGAAAAGAAAAAAAAGAGCTGTCCCTATGGTGTTAGGACTTCTACCTGAGCAGGATGGAAAAAATCAACCAGAAAACATGTTCTGTTAATAACAGCCAGAAAAACACAGTTGAAAGTGAACAGAGTTGTAATGTTAAATGCTAACAAAAATTGCAAATGGCAGTCAGCTAGACATGAACAAATTGAAGCTGGAAAAGGAAAGAAGAAATTGTGACTACAAGAAAATGAGATTTTGGCACTGACCTTCAATAGGGATTTGAACAAGAGGGCCCAATCTGATGTTGAAGTAGTTTGTGAGTGTCAATTAAGGCATCCTGTGGTCTAGTTACTTAAATAGTAGAAATGTGGATGGTTCTTCCCATTTGGGAACACTGTACCCTGCTTATCACCTGTTCTTTCCTAACAAATCTAAATGGAGTTAGAGATAGCAGGTTGAGTCTTTCTGCCAGCAACCTTTGGTGGGATTAGCATTCCTTAAAGATAGGAAAAAAATGTATTCAGAAATACTTTTCACTGCTTTTAAACTCCAGGCACCACAGCAGAAGTCTAAATGTCAGCTTACATCATCCGGAGAGCTTTTTAAGTGCTTGTTTCCTTCATCCTCTGGTTCTTTTTATAATGGCAGTAGTTGCTACCTTTCCCAGCGCAAAGAATACCAGATACAGCAGTGTATCTGATTCCTGTTCCGTATTGCTATTAAGCTCAGTGTTGAAATAGCCATAAACTAACAAACGTTTACAGAGTTGCCTCGGGTCTATTGTATAATCTTTATAAATCTGGTCCTGTATGAGGCAGATGAATATGAGTTTGGTGGTTTGAATGCAAATCCCCTAGTTTAAGTTTTTATTATCAGGGCAGTGTTTTAAAGGCATCAAAAGTAACCTTTTGAAACTTAATAATTACAAATTTTGACTCTGCTTTTCTACTTTTCCTGTTCTAGATCACTTCATGGTTAGTATAGTTGTAGATGAACTTTGTATTCTTTGTCCCGTTTTACTACTGGCTTATGAAACTGTGGCTTTTTTTTTTTTTTTTTTTTTTCTCTTAGCTATGTCCTGATATTATGTTTTGTTATCTAAGGAAGAGGTACAGATGAGCTATGTAAACAAGTTAGTTTAAGCTTTTGACAGAGAAAAATGACACTGTATGAAAGCAGCAGTCTCCTAGTGAATGCCAGTATACCACCCAGGTTTAAAGAACTGCACTACTTATGAAACCAAAGGCAAAACAGAGTCAAACAATGGTTCAGTTTCATGCCTCATTTCAGATATCATTAAAGTTAGTTGATTTAGCCTCATCTTCATTAAGATCCCAGAAAAAGAGACAGGAATTCTGATTAATGTGTACTACAGCAAAAGAGGAAGAGGGAAACTTCATAAATCATATTTTTCTGATTTCTTTGCTACTTTCCTTGATAGTAGCACTATTAAAACCCTGGCTTACAACTGCCCGTGATTTGTTCTTGTATGGATTACTGTTCTCAAGAGAATTTCTGTACTGCTTGACCAGCATGTTAGTGTTACTTCCTTTTACAAAAGGGTTGAAGACCTCGGGCTGAACAGCCATTGAATGTTGTTTACTTCATACTTTTTTATGGAAGAAAATATTAGCACCCTGCTTTACGAGCTCTCTTTATGTTCTTCTCACATATATATTTATTAAAGCAAGTGGCCAAGGAAACAGAAAACCTGTTTATACACCCTGGCACTGGTGAACTCATGGAGAAACATCTACTGGCTATGGCAGAGGCTGAACTTTCACTCCGTAGTTACTAAATGTGAGAGAGCCATTCATTTTGCCCCACTGTCCTTTCTTCAGTTATGGCAAGCTCCAGTATGCCGTGCATACTGCAAATGAAACCTTGAGGTGAAGTTTGGACCTCTGTTATTTTAAGGTGGAACAGTTATATTATTATTACCTGTACCTGCAGGCTTTTTCCAACAAATTGCTTGACATAGGGATCTTACGGCTGTAGAATTCTGAAACATTTAGAGAAACTGCAGTTTTAGTTATATCATTGCAGGCTGTTGAACTGAACTTTGCTTTTGTTTACAGGAGATATAGAGAAGTGAGTCAAGGACTTCTCTAAGGGACAGTGTATCTAATAACAAAAACATAAGCTAACCCTGATGATTTACATAAATGCTACAGTATGCAATATAAATGAAAGTTTACGTTTTGTGTTTCAAGTGCAACCTCTTGGCTCTATCGTGTGGAGATTTGATGCAAATCTTGCAAAAAATTCCTCAGCTCAGCAAGCTCACTCTTAAGCTAACAGCTAATACAGGGCAGAGATCAAAAGGGTCGGTTCAGTTTTTTTTGGAACTTGCACATTGAGATAAGATCTACACAAGACCAAGCTGAATATTTTTCATGTTACATCTGTGGTTTACCAGAAGTGACAGTATCACATAATTAGTGATGTAACATTTGAAACATTTAGTAAAGTCACATGTGGATCCAATCTTTATGCCTAGTGGAGCTGTTAAGTATTTGTATAGACTGTAACTGCTTTTCAGTAATGCCTTTATGGCTCGTAGTTGATTGAGATGATATCTATTATAATAATTCTAAGCCTAGGGGCAAAAGTTATTGGACAGAAATGAACTAATATCTTTTGAATTCTGGTTGATTTTGCAGCAGTAAAAAAGCTAAGATCTGTCACCTGCTTTATCACATACCTAATTCAAGTAATTCATTTCTTAATCTCTTAAAATAGAATTATGTTCTCCTTTATTGGTGTTGATAATTACAAGGTATATAATTATAATTATGATCTACTATCATATGATAATTAGAAAAAAAGATAGAATGGTCACAAATAGGGGAATTAAACATGACTTAATTACCTTTGTAATTGTTTTTTTACCTTATTTTTACCTTATTTTAGTCTCTTGCTGTAGATACTCCCATGGCACAGCCTGAAGTGCCTGGGTTTGTGTCAAGAACAGATTTTTTGCACATGCCTTTCTGGGCCATTTCAAGTGTTAGCTGCATGGCAAGAATGGATCTTGGCTCATGGGAGTGGGAGACTCTGCTGGATTAAGATACAGGAGGGATACACTCTCTCTGTTTTGTGGACTGCTTCGCATGCTTCAGTGCTCATTGGGATGCCATAGGAATAACAGGAGTAGATTTTCTTCCTATATTCTTCCACAAAATATTTCCGTTTTAAATTTAAGGATTATTTCTTTCCTGTACTGTCTCTGGAGCTTACTGACAGTGATATGGTGGTATACAGTGATATACTGACAGTGAAGGTGGTGCCTTTCTTGCTGGCACTGCAGAATGCGAATGTATTTACTCTGAATTTGGTGTGTGCAACAAAGCAGTGATCTGGGTTGGGTAATGTTTTTATTTGTTCCGGTCTTTCATAGATCTTCTTTTTCAGCATCTATATTTTTAGTGGTTGGATGCCTTTCATATTCTCTGGCAATATCCAGTGATCATTTAAATGCCGTGGCAACTATTCTTATTGGTTCCATTTAGGATATAATTTATTTGGTTGTGATATTCATTTGTCATGTGATTGCTGCTGAGAAATAGTGATGGGCAAATTTCAGTGGTTTGTTTGAATAAGCAAGTGGAAGTGATGCATCTTTTTTGGAAAATGCTCTTGATGTGCTGATTGAAAGCTCTTTATTGGAGGTATATAATAGGAATGTTTACTGTTAGTTATCATCAGGCTGCCAAACTAGAAGAAGCCTGCCAAGCAGCAACCACTGACATGGTATTTTACGTGCATCCAACAGAGTACTTCCTTCTCCTTGCAATGACAGGAACACAGGCTTCTTATTCTGATTCCCTTTCAAAAAAGCATCAAGATTATTTTTAGGCTTGCTTAATGCATTTGTCTGTGTGTGGAGCATGCTAATTTTCCCTCAGTTGCTCATTACAAAAAAAAACAAAAACAAAAACAAAAAACCAAACACTCAAAATGATGGAAAAGTAGTATCGATGGAATTGGCTATCAGAAGTTGGCTGTGGCATGAAGCACATGGACAAACTCAGAAGGTAGTATTTCTGCTGTTTCTTGAGAAAAAAAACAACGCGGTCTTAGTTGTGTAAACTATAGTTATGGTATATATATTTCTAGTTTGTTTCTTTTCAAGGTGTTTGCTGAAAGTACCAGCAGGTTCCATGCTGTATTTCTCCCCCTAATTTAAGTGGTGGGGCATGCTGTTTAAGCTTGATTCTCAGTCATTCTGGGAATAATTGAATGAATGTCAAGGACTGTTTTCTAGCATAAGTACACCTGTCACATGTATACAATAAAAAAGTATGACTGAAGACTCAATTGCGCAGACTAGGCTTCCTCTCATGACTCTTTTGCAAATCAATTTTGTCAAAGGACTATAATGTTCTCTACTTCAGCACTTTCTTCTTTAACTGATATTATGAACTGATATTATGAATTGTGACATTCAGTGGGACGGCTTGTGTTAATAAACACCGGGACTGTGTGTAAGAGATATTCGAATGCTCTCAGCCCTTACCCTCATTAACTGATGCAAGAAAACTGTATTTTATACATGCAAGTGTCAGAGAAATTTAACCAGACTCTGTGACTAATACTTCATAACAAGTCTAGATGTAATCTGTAAAATATCACTAGAATTGCGTGCAAGCAAGTTTAGGTTAAATACTCCTTTTATTTTTAATTTATCGTATTTACATGGATATGGTCCAGAGCATACCAGCTCCAAGTTTTGATCCACTGAGATGAATGTGATAAAAATAAAAGGACTTTTTTCTTAATGCAAGAGAGTTTTTCTTAAGAGTGCTTAACCTATGGAACGCTTTCCCTGGAGCAGTCTTTGAAATCACTGTGCTTAGAGGCATTTAAAATCAAGTTCTATGAAATATTCATAGATAAGCTATGTTGAACATTGGCTGAGAGGCAGACAATAGAGTTTGATTAATTTCATTTTTCTTGTGTTATTCTTCAGCAAGTTTATGCCAGTTTCTGGCTGTGCCAACTTAAAAGTACCTGGACCCTCTATGTAAGTTGAATCCTTCAGTGCTTGGGAAACTTCAGCTAGTACAAAGTACATAAAGGCAGGTTTCTGTGAACTCCTCAGATGTTTCCTGAAGAAAACTCTGTTAAAGGACTTGGATCTTTTATTTTCAATGTCGCCGACAACCCAGGATATTTGTAGGAACACCTAAAATTGCCAGGATAGGAATTCAAAGGGATGGTGCACTTCTGCAGACAAGCAGCGTGCACCTTGAAGATGAGAGTTTGATGGTGATGGGTGATGTTCCTGGGGCTGCCAAGTGTCTCAAAGAACAAAGAACTGTTCCTAGCCTCACGGATTTCCAAGAGGGGAATATATTTTTGACTTGCTGAAGTACACAGGGCTTAAAAAAATAAGCTGCTAGAAAATCCAGAAAGCCTTCCTGCACTTTCCTTGCCTTGCCATGGGAATATGAGTAGCAGCCAGAAAGCCTGAAGTCCCATTGCTCAGTAAACAACTGTCAGATGGACAATTATATGTTGTGATAATGAACCCCATAACAAAGTTGTATTTAAATACCAAACAAAAAGGCATTTTATTACAGTGGGTGTGCTGTGTGCAAAGCTTCTCTTTGTTTCAGAAGGCTATGATTGCAAGTTCTAATCTGTTATAAAAAGTGAATAAGAAGAAAAGGTGTGATTAGATACCTCAAAAACCTTCTGCAACGTGTCAATCTGGGCTAGCAAGCTCAGAGAAAGAGGAAGGAAGGGAAGACACTGATATGGCAGCAAGCAAGAATCATTGCGTTAGCTAAGGGAGATTTGTTTGCATTGTGATGTGCAGCAAGTCTTAATTCCATCCTTTTTAATCGAGTGTGGTAACAGTCTATTGATTCAGTCTGTGGTTTCCAGCTCTGGTTTGAGTTATCATGAGCTTTACAATCTTTCCACTTTCTGAGTAACCTACCAATCAAATATTCTGTTTTGACCAGCAGCACGGAGCTGGCGGCTCAGTTTCAATGGGCTTCTGCAGCTCTCAGATAGGGCAGTAGTTTGAGTGTGCAGGCAAGGACGCGGCCAGTGACATTTTTCATTCTCTTGAAAGAGCCAGAGATGGAGTGTTACTAGGCTTGTCACATTCTCTAGCATGCTGAGTTACATGCGAAGAGCAGATATTTCTAAAGTACTGCATTCATGGTTCATTTGGATGAGCAGGCATTTCTAATTTGGCACCAGCCTAATGAAAAGATGCATTCCATTCCAGATTCCAGCAGCTGCAGACTTCATTGACTCCAAAGATAATGCCTTTAGTTTTGGCTGTGGAAATCAAGTGATAATTCAGCTAACTGCTTCTAAGTCCAACAGTTGTTTTTCATAGAGGAAAAATAGAAAAAATAAAATAGCAGTATTTTAAACTCACCCTTATGTTAGTTTTTGGTTGATTTATTGGTAAATAGTAGATATACTCTGGTAGATTAAGTAAGAATTTATGGCATGTTTTATACATGCACATGCACAAAGAAGCAACCTAAATCAAAAATCCCAAAGCATTTCTGACAAAAGAGGTAATGCAGAGAACTCTGATTTAATGCATAAATGCTAAGCCGTTTTGCTAATAGTAGGAGGGAGTTCTCTGCTTTCATTTCTGTCTTTCTTTGGATTCTGAAGGTGAGAATGAAGGCTAGCAGCTGAGGTGGGAATTTAATTTTATTATAGACTAGGGGGTAAAAATAATTTACTTCCAGACTGACAGAAGAAGCCTGTTCCTGAGATAAATATTCTTTCCTTCGTTTAAATATAGAGCAGAGGAGTTCCCACTTGGGACAGCTTGACATTTATTTGCTGCTTTTTTTTGCTTAGTCTTTTCATTTTGACCAGCTTGTGACCTTAAAAATCAGCATTGAACTCGAGTACATTAAGCTGAGGGATAAATCCATTAGACTTTCACTGGCGGGTGAAATTTAATCAATCGACAGCTAATTTTTAGACACATGAACATGGCCATAGGACAGTGTCAGGGCCATATTGCAAGCTTGAGTGTGCTGCCTCAGCAAAATGTTAGTGGTGCTCACATAAAACGAATACCTACCCATCAGGAAAACAGCTGGAAGGGCAGGTACTTCAAAAAGGAAACACTATTATTTTTTTTTCTTGTTCTGGTTTTCCTGCACATTCCATTTAAACTTATACAGTCCTGTATTATAAGCAAATTGTTATCTTTTCTGGTTTTCTACTTTTCTTCTGACAATCAAAGTTCTTGAGTTTCATAACAATACTATGTGGGATCAATAAGTAATATTTTATGCATTACAAACATGAGTGCAGTGTAGTGGTAGAAGGACCTGTTGTGCAGAGCACCTTCTTCCCTGAAAGCTATGGAGAAAGCGATGGAGTTGAAAGTGGAAGCAGGAGAAAAGGGATGTGTTGGTGGGTTAGAGTATTGGGGACATGCTGTGCAATTAGCTTGTCTAGGCAGTGGAGCAAGAATGGGATCTTTTGGGGGGATGTAATGAGATGAGAGCTGAGGCAGTAAGGCTAATGGAAGATCAGAGAGAACACTGTAAAAAAAGCCTTTGGTTTCTAACTATACAGTCAGTTGTTGTGGTAGGGTCACAACTTTGTGTTGTTCAAAGTGTAAAATTTGGAAATATTACCTAGAGTCCTTAGGAAATACATGAGAACGGCAGTGATTTCCAACCTGGAGTATCATGTGACATAATTAAACTTATATGTAGATACTGAACAAAAGAAAAAATCTGACTATCGTATTTTTCCCTGACTCATGTAGGTTTCATGTGCATTTGGTTCATAAATCAATTTTATTGGGCTTTTTTCATGCAAATTTTTCAATATGGGAATTTGACTATAAGCAGGTAAGGTTTTGTTGCTCAGCTGGAACAAGCGGATTTTGAGATATTCTCTTTCTTTTTTAGAATGATGGCCTTTTCTTTCAGAAAAGAGTCCAGGACTTGTGAGATAGACAAGCTTTCGCTAGTACAATAGGAATAATGAATATAGGATTTTTCTTCATTATTTTATTTATTATTATTTTCTCACTGGAATTTGCTCTTTATCCTCGATTCACTCACTGAAGTAGGCAGTTAGTTTTTCTTTGTTTTCTTCATTTTCTTCCAGTGGAGCAAAAAATCCTTTGGGCGCTGATGAGCCACAGTGGCCTACACAAGTTTTGAGGTCAAAATTGCCAAGTACTGACTTTTTTTCTGAATACTGGCATAAGAAAATCTTGGCAGTTGATTCAGATATTATCTCTTGGAAATTATTCAAGGCCTAAGTTGAGGAGGTAGTTCTGATTTATAATTATGAGGCAGATAATCTAAATTCATCTCTGTTTTTATAGGCAGCCATTCATAGTAAGTGCTCTGGACTAGAAAAAAATCAAGTTGTTGATGGAAAATCCAGACCCAGATCTCTGAAAAAGAAAGCTATAAATGTACATTTTAAAAACACAGAAATAGCAGTTCTTGTAAGAACCACATGAAGCATCTTCAGTAGTGAAAAGTTTTCATTAAACTGCGTAAGGCGGTCTTTGGGTTCTGTTTAAAAATGCCAGGTAAACCATTAGGCTGCATCCTTTCTGGGTACAGTGACAATGGCTGAAAAATCTGGTATTGAGGATTTTTGCTCCTGAGTGTGGACCAGTTTGAAATTAGTGGCCTGTTAATGGCACTTTGTGAGCTAAAATCTATTTCAATTGAATTCCCAGTTTGAATAAGTAAATATGAGCTTGCAGCTTGTTGAGAAAAAAACAAAAAACAAAACAAAAAACCAAACAAACATACAAAAAAAACCCCCAACCAATTAGTCTTTTTTGTTTGCTTCTGAAAAGCATTTAGTAAGTCATAAAGCTAACTAGAAAAGAAAACAAAAAAAGTAATTGTGTTTTTTATTTTGCCTCTGTGATTCTGCCATCCAACAGTGCCATCATATTTTCCTCGTTTTTTTTTCATGTAAATTGTGTTGGCCTCTTGGAAACACCGGCCTGATTTCACATTTTGTAACAAAACATTGCTCATGTGGCTTTTATAACATTTTTACACTCATTTTCTGATATTAGGATAAGACTAGAATAAAAACTTAAGCACTGATACCCTGATACCTCGAGGGAGCGTTCTTATCTCTGCCACCATATTCTTTTGTGATGTGATGTGAAGTCTTTTAAATACTAAACACTCCCTTTTCTGCATGAGGAATATGAAAGGCTGACGTGAACATTTGCAGCTAAAATCAATGGATGTGTGCTTGATTCTGTCATCTGTCTCATGATGCTCGCTGCAGTTGATTGTTCATTTCTGGGAGAAGAAAGCCTGTAAGGAGACACTGGAAAATACAGTGCAAAGACCTGGAAGTGGCTCAGCACAGAGATGTGGTGGATCCTGGCGCTGACTCCAGTAAAATCATCTCACGTATTTGCACTTGCACTGGAGTAGATCGGATTGTGGAAAGTGAAAGGTACCTTTGTTTTGCAATATTCCTCTTTTGTCCATTTAAACTGGCTAGTATTGGCCATAACTGTGCTGCCCTTCCAGTGTTCCCCTGCAAAGGGAGGGTGTTGTCATAGCAGTCAGCTCTCAGGAGTGTTTGGAAACTAAACGTATTGATATTTCTATTCGCTCTAGGAAAAGACCTTGAAGTAATGAATCATTCTGTATTGGTTGTAGGGCTCGGAGAGCATAAAGGAAAAAGAGTGAGAGAATTCACAAACAGGAGAAAACAAAATGCTTATGGGATGAGCATTTTAAGAGTGGGTGATCCACTCTGAACTCAGGTTTCACAAAAGCTGTGAGTGGACATTTAGTTAAATCTGGACAATAATGGTAAAGGACGGAGGACTGGTGCTCTGTGCCTTTAGCATCTGAGTGCGTGTCTTGGCAGTAGGCGATCACATGGAATAATCTACCAAGCACAGGCTTCTCCAGCTTGTATTTCACTATGTACTTATGGTAAGAAAGCTTATGGTAAGCTTTCATGGCATTTTCAATTTCACATAAAATTAAATAGCGGCAATACGAGGGTGGGTTTTTTTGTTTTTTTTTTTCTGTTAGCTATTATTTATTAACTACTGAAATTCTTACTCTTATTAAAGTTTACTTGGAGCAAATAATGGACACATTCCTTCTCAGCTTTAAGCACATTAGTTTACACAAAGTTAGAATGAAATTGCAAACATTTTTAGGAACATATATTTGTTTTAGCTTAAACAAAGTGGTGAACTAGTTAAACCAAACACTAGCCCTATCATGCTGGTTTTATTGCATAAAGCAATATAGGTGACTACAAAAGATGTCACCTGAAAATAATTTAGTAGGTCACATCTTCATGTGGACGTGGAAAATGTCACTGAAACAATGGCTGGAGTCAAGCATTGTTTGCTTCGGCTTCAGTGATGCACTGAAGTACATCTGCTTGCCTCTGATATTCCAGCAAAGGATTAAGCTCAACTTAGGCTTTCAATAACCACCAGTTGAGTTGTGGTTTGGGCATTTAGTCTACTGGGTGCTGCAGATCTATCAAAATCCGTTTTCCTATGTATTGTGCTTCGCTTTTAACCGTTGGTCTCGAGAGGTAAAAGCCCCTCATCTTAGTAGTAGGTTACTCGTTACAAGTATTTGTGAAAGGAACTTAGGCAAAGCAAATTCCAGTTCCTTTGAGTTGTTGTTAGTACTTCGTTAAGAGCTGGCTTTTTTAATGCATGATTAGCTTGCAAGAATAAATGCCATGGTCAAGATTTGTTGGTTCAGAAAACAAAATACACCAGTTTTCCTAATCTATAAACAAATTGCATTTAAGTGGCAGTGAATGTGGTCAGCTCACGTTTAACACAGAATATAACTTCTAAAAATATGTAATAGCTTTATTTTTTTTCATGAAACACTGAAAGCAGCCGTAATAAAAAGCAGTACATGCACCAGAAAGAGCCTTCCGTTCATTGCAATGCAAGGGAATGGACTGGGGACAACAGACCTGATCTTCAATTATTGCTAGCACTTGACTGCACACAGAATTGTTTAGTAACAGCTATTCAGTAATAGCTACATGTGCTGACACTGTTTCTGTTCAGCTTAACACACCTTGATGGGATAAATTAAACAGAAAAAAGGCAACCTGATTCTGGAGTGAGAGCATCCACACATGGCATAGCTGTTCTCGAGCAGTCATTACTAAATGTTTCCATGTGTAGACAGCCCTTTAATCTAGCAAGTTCTTAAGTCATTTCTGAAAACATGACTTAGTTTCCTGTGTTATTAAGGTACAACGTAAGTATTTTATCAAAAATACAGTTTTTAAAGAACATCTAAGTATCGGTTGTTCTTGGAAATTGTTGACAAGACAAGGGATATACCTTTTTTCAGGTAACGTGGTTGCAAAACAAGAAAAATGTACAGCAAAGTGACAATCCTCAGTGCGACAACTTAAATGAAAAGACTTCTGAGTAGTTCTAGCGTATCTTTGCTAAGAAAGTGTCTTGAGAGGGATGATGATAGCTTTACTGTTTTCTACCTATCAGTTCTGCATCTGATAGATTTAAAAATTGAGACAATTTCTGAGTTTCATCAGGAATAGAATATACTGGCAACGATACTATTTGCCTTGTAGTGAAGAGGGTTTCATATTTTGTGGGGTTTTTGTTTGTGTATAATGAGGGGATTTTTTTCTCTGTATTGACTAGGTGCATGGATATTTATTACAATCAGTTTGTTTCAGTCCAGTGAAACTCAACATTTACATTCTACAAATTAAAAAACAAACAACAAAAAACACACACACTAAAAAAAAAAACAAACAGGAAACTACAATGTGAGTTGTTTATTCACAAAAAGAAATATACAGCTTGGTATATTTTTGTTAATTCAGAGTAGTGAAACAAATGTGTTCAGTTGAGATGACAGATAAGTTTATAGGCACCAAATGTGTATGGCATATGAACAGTCAGTATGGAACTAGTATTGTATTTACAGTGTTAGTGCTGCTGGGGAAGCTGCTACTTCTGTTAGAGAATTTCCTTGCAGTATAAGTAAACAAAAGATGTACACTCTATTTTTTTGGTTTCTTCCTCTGGCATACAAATCTTCTATTTTCCACACACATAGAAATGTAGATTTTGCTGCGTTGGTTTCTCCCACTCACATGAATCACATTCTTGACTAAAGGCAGCCAAAGTAGCCCTCAGTGTGAGCCTTTCTCCTCAACACCAACGTAAAAAAATTATCCTGCTATGAGATCATAGCTCATATTGAAACAAGGCTAATGTGGAGCAGAATTGTACCTGCTTTGCCTATCAATATGCCGTTCTTTTCTCTCTCTGCCCTAATGGAGCTGACCAAGAAAAGTTTGCCTGCAGTTTTCCTTTCACAAACTTCAGTAAACTTCGGCAAGATCAAGATATACAGTAATATTGCAAAGTTATTAATGGAATTTTTCTAGATTCTCCAAATATATTTTTGCAGACTATCAAGAGAGTCTTTACTGAGCTAATTCAACATAGGAGAATTGGTGCATAAAAAGTAAAGTCGTTGCTGCATCGATGTCTAAGCACAGTTATTCTATATATTACTGCCTAATAATGAACTATTAAATCAGCAGTGGGAAGAGACTTCCAGAAACCGTATGCTCTTTCCATGGGGCATTGAGTGTGGTTAACACTAGGACACCTTGCACCTAGCTCCTATCAACAGCCTTCAGATTCTTTAAAATCCTGCTAAATTTATTTCCCCTGCACATCACATAAAACAGGCTTGCGTTAGGAGTCGCTTAAGGGTGAAAAGGCAGTGCTATCTCTTAATCTTCTTGGGAAAGAGGCTTCTCAGCTTGGGAAACTGCTGTATACTCCTTATTTTTGTAGTATTGCTTCCTAGGAGGCAGATATTTGAGCTTTCACCCTCTCTCAGGCCAGAAATGTTAAGACTTGTAATTTAAAGTCTGTTTAGATTTGGCCTGCATCCCTTTATGTTTGTGCACAGAATTCTCATAAAATGGCCAGGCTGCTCTTCCAGACCCAGAGGAATGCACTCATTAAGTGTCCTTACAGTAAACAAGGTTACTTATGTTACCTATATAGACCATGAGGGAAAAAAATCTTTGTTAAGACTCGCATCAGGATTGTGTTTGAGGTAATTTCAGGCTTCCACATACTCTGTTAGATCAGAGATCTTCAAAACCTCAGTTTTCATTAGCCCTGACATTAGTACTGGTTTAAAGACATTGACTTGCAGATTGCAGCAGCATTCCTTTTCTGCCTCAGGTAAACCAGCAGCTTAAGATCCGTATTTCCTCTGGGGAGCTGCACTCTTCTTTGGATTTAATGTTGTGCTCTGGAGCCACTTTGGATGTACTTTTGTCCATCTTGAGCTATCATTCCCTTGGAGTAATATGTTGTTTATCCAAAACAGTCGAGAGGTGATGCCAGAGCATCAGTGAGCAGTTTTTTGTGGGCACATAATTCCTGCTTATTTCTCTCTGTATTTTTTGAAGTCAGAAAGCTGTTGTAGAGGTGTACGTCACTACATAATGGGAAATGTTACTTTTAGAGGAAACTGGGTACACTGAGACAGAAAGTGCTACATTTGCTTTTTTTCTTTTGTACAAAGTGAAAAAAAGAAATAATTAAAATGCATTCCGGATATATTTTTTCTAGTTTGAAAGCATGTTGAAAGTATTGTGACTTCAGAAGGAACTGAAGTATGTACGTGAATGTGCAGATATTTGTGCATTTTCTTAGCAGGTCAGACTGACCCAACCTTACTGCGTAAACAGGGTTAATGAACCTTGCAAAGCACAGGATTAACAAAAAGAAAAGGGAACATGGGAGTAGTAAAAACAGCCTCTACGTTAGCTGGGGAAATGGTTTGCTCTCCAAGTATGTCCACTTGGCAGCACTTGCAGGCAAACAACATGATGTTTCCTCTCTCTTTTTCCTTCATTTCTGTCCTTCTCCCATTCTTTTCACTCTGCCAGCTAGTTGAGAAACTGACTTTATTCACGTGCACAAAAGGCACCGTTTACAGATGCCTCCTGGTCCTCTTGGGTTTTTCATTCCAAAGCAAAGCAAAACTGCAATACACGTTGCGAATTCAGCATCTTAGGGCTGGCTTTGAATGTATGTGATGGATACAGCTAGAAAGAGTGAAAGCAAGCCAACGCTGCTACTGCTGCTGAGTGATTTTTCTTACATAAGTTTTGTGGGTAGCCTGTGTGACAGGCTGTTGTGAACATACTTTAAAAACAAAAAGCCATTACCGCATTTTTCAATAATCATTAATAGAAGTTGAACTTTATGAATTGTAGTGCTGTGGGTTTGCATACTGTGTAAAAATTAAAACAGATTTTGATTTTTAAAAGAGTCTTATTATCCCATCTCTACCCCTTTTTTCCCCTGCCCCCTATGTTTTACATTTTCTTTCCTCTAAAAGAAACCCTCTCTGATTAAGGATCATGTTGAAAACTCAGCAGTTTTTAATCCAGCTCTCTGCAGGCTGCAGTTCATGCTTCATTTAACTGATCGGTTCCACTGCTATATTACTAGACAAAATCACCAGCTTGAAGAGAGAAGCAATTATAGTAAGTCATAAAAATGGGAGACCCCACATTTTAAGAAATTAAATCCAGTTTAAAAACTCTCCACTTCTCAGACAGATGATTTGGAGGGTGTTTTGTACATGACCAAATGAATAGCGTGGGTTTTAGTGTTTTGCTACACTTTGTATAAACAAACCTGATAGAAACGTGGAAGTTCATGCCTAACAGTTCAGCAGAGACTGTTAAAAAGATTATTCTAACAGCTTCAAAATTGTAGTGCAGACGCATATGAAAAAGTTGCAGCAAAGTAGCATAAAAATGTGCAGGTGCTGGTGTAAAGTATGAGCGTCAGATTTGAACAGTAGTTTTTAATGTTGAAGTTGGAATAAGTGGGCTTCAAATTGGCAAAACTGATTTATTTATTTATTTATTTATTTATTTATTTAGTGAAGCTACTGCAGTGCAACTGCATGAACAGATGAATTGTCAGGAAGAACAAATGAGCTATTGAGATGCTGAAGGAGAAAAATTTCACATCCTGCTAGCAAAAACAAAAGGTGTTGGGACAGCTTTTGAGTTCTAACTTCTGCCACGGACCGTTGCGTAGGACTTGTTTAACCTGTTCATCTTATGCCATGATCCTGTAGGAGTCTTTGCTAGTGTGTATGCTTGACCTCAGACCTCAGCAGTTCTGCACAGTTGCAACACGTGCTTTGAAAGATCAGGAAGTGATATCTGCGTCTTTAAAGAAATGCTGTCTAAGTGACATACCTGTTGGACTGCTCATCATCTCTGTGTAATATGTAATAGGGGTATGTTTACATTTTTTGTTTAATTTTGTTACTTTTTGCCCGTTCATGTTATTTCTCTGTCTCAAATAATTGTGATGAAAAGCACAGATCAATTCTTACTTGCTTAAATGTGAAACAATTGCCAGTGCAAGCTGCCTTCTTTCTCTCCATTCTCCCTGTATTATCAAATTTCTGTGCTCTTTCAATTTCTATTCTTCATCAGTCTCTCTAAGGCTGCTGACAAGACTCTCAGAGCATACAGACTTAACTATAGCAGAAAGTACAGTGATTCAGTGTGTCTCTTGCAACAGGCATCTTGAATTGCTGTATTTGAAACACTGGGTGTAGGTTACTAAAATGCAAACCTGCTGTGGCTCAGCCATTACTAACAGCACAGCGCTCATAGTTATACTCTTCTTTTGAGTAAGAAAGGTATTACTGTCTCGCTAGAACCTATGTTGATGCCTACATGTGTAGGGCATTGTGCAGACATCTA
This sequence comes from Tetrao urogallus, assembly GCF_951394365.1. Classification (NCBI taxonomy): domain Eukaryota; kingdom Metazoa; phylum Chordata; class Aves; order Galliformes; family Phasianidae; genus Tetrao; species Tetrao urogallus. The sequence goes on along the minus strand of NC_136819.1, from coordinate 13,578,772 downwards.
GTTGCATGGAGCCGATAGTTGCAAATCACGTGGAAAAAATCCACGCTGGTCCTCTTCCATTTCTTGATTACAGATATTGTGGTACTTCACATGCTATAAAGCCAGGAGGCTGACAGAAGTTGGAGAAGTTTATCAGAGATACCTCAGAGTTGGATTATTTTTTTCATTGCAGTCCAATGAGAATCTATTGTGCCTAGTCATTTTGAGATGACCTTACAGTCTGTGTGACCAGTGATGTAAGATCATGACATTTGTCTTCTGAGAACAATTTCATGTTCTTTACATGACCATTACAAGAACAGTCACTTGTGTGGGTTTTCTCCTAACATATGGTTTTTATTCCCACAAAAGTAAATGTGTCGTTTTTTGGGTTTTTTTTTTCATATGATGGGGGCCAAATTCTGCTTTGAGCTCTACCTGCATAGACAAACTGAATCCACTCCCAAGTTCCACCACTTTATGTGGCATCTGTGTTTCCCCCAGGAGCAAAGATGTGTATTTCTTGCTCATGTTCAAGTTAACATGTTGCTATTTTTCTTCCTTTTTTCCCCCTAATTAATCCTACAGTAACAAGATAATGCAAAAAGACAGGCTATGCAACTGAGCTCTGCTAGTCTTCCCAGCAGAAGACCTAGGGATGAGATGTTTTCTAGAGGACGGAATTCTCTTTAGCAAACAGCACCAGATAGCTGGAATAAGGTTGGGTAGTTTGTCTGAATTCTTGAATTGCTTGAAAAATAATATCTCTCTCTCTTCTTAGTAAAAATGTACTCATGTAAACTGATACACGGAATAATTTTTGTTTCAGACTGATTCACCCTGATGACTTAGAGATCTCTGAAAGCGTAAGGGCTTGGGGTTATTTTCAGGTTTTTACCCTGTAGGTGGATGACAGCATGACATAGTTGATTGGATAGGTTCTGTATTAGCATGTAGCATTTCTTTTAATAGCAACGCTGCAGAGATTACTACTAAATCCAGGAAATATCATTTGGTTATCAAAGTAATCCACAAATTTTGGGAGGGAGAGGGAGAAAACACTGTTTAATTTTTACTTTTTTAAATAAAAAGATACCTTAGGTTAATCCATTTTGTATGTCAAGAGGATAAATCTGACAGGAGTCAGAACAGCTCCAGTGGGACTAGCACTACAAGTTACAAAACAGCTAACATCATCCAAGACTAATTTCTTTCCCCTGTTTGTCCTACTGTGGAGGGAGAGTTAAAAGGCAATTCTTGGGGAGTTGAAAGGCTCCATAATAGGGCTCCTCTCTCTATGGGAGTAAAACTGCTTTGTGGCCTTTGTCTTCAGGCTGCTAATAAACCATCCCATGCTGTGAAGCTTTGAGTTCACTCCTAATTCAACTTCAGTTCAGCATCCATCAGCCTTGGTTTCCCTGTCTTAGCAAGCAGATTTTTGTTTTTTGTTTTTTTTCTTAAATACAAGGTGCATCTAACTTGTATTTGAGCTTTTTCATTCATTGTCTGAATTTATAAACATACCAGCTTCATAGTACACTGCTTGGCGGTTGTTGTTGGATCATATGAAATCCCAGAAGCACTGCAGCAGCTCAGGTGGAGTGCGTACTGTTCTCAGAGAGCACATCTCTTTCTCTCTTAAAGCACCTTACAGTGTGAGGGTACATTTACCCTTATGAATCTGTGTCAGTCCTCCTGGAGTGTTCACGATGATGCGTTACTCGATGCAATTTGGGCTTCAGATGATCTATATGCAACCCCCCCCCCCCAGTCCCCTGTTATGTGACCAATCATTCAGTAATACATTTGTCTGACTGTTGTTTCTGACTGTGTTTTTTCCAGATAAGACCAAAATATAGTGCCTGGGTTTGTAAATGCCAAGTGATTTGCACTTGGCAAATTAGACAAGATCTGGCAAAAGATGGTTTTTCTTGGCCTAATGATAAAAGTGTCTGTGAAAGTCACATCCTTTTCAAATGAGCTTAAAAATAATGTCAGTTTCTGTCATTTGAAACAGAGTGGTGGTGCGATCTGTTTCAGTGAGCAATGCCCACATCTCTGCAGACACACTTCCAGTTAACAACACAGGAAAGATGTGGCTCAGGGTAGCACAGGCTTGCATGTCACTCTGACGGGGAACAAGGAAAGGGGCTCATACTGGAGGAGGTGCTAGGCTAGGCTGGGTGAAGTATGAAGCATGTTTAATTTAGTAGTAGGCTGAAGCAAAAACCTGCTGTTAAAGAGTTGGGAATTCTCCACTACAAGGGGAAAAAATGGCGAGTATGTTGGGAATATCTCACTTGCAGCCTTTTAAGAAGATTGCAGGGAAGCTGGATAGTCAAGGGGTTGATTTCTCTGAGTTGTCTCTTCATCTAATTTCCAAGAATTAATCTATTTTCTCTATCTTAATAAAAGTTGATTTTGATGGGTCATATGAACCTGTAAACCCTCTGCGACTTTATGTTTTGATAAGATGGATAAGAAAATTGTTGAGTTTTCACGTGAATATCTATTGATGTCCTCCCAAAAATATCAGTGGGAAAGCAAAATGGCATGAAACTTAAGGATGCAGCTAGAAATTCGGTGTTTGTTTCCTTGCTCTGCTACGTGGTCTCAGGATAGAGACTTCCTTCCCTCACCCCCAGCCCGTCTAGGGAAAGACTAAATACATAATACTTAGTAGTAGAGCTGCAGGAGGCTCATGTTTTGTCAACTGCTTTCTTTCTGTACAAAGCTACAGAAAACTATCTCTTTCTATGAATTTTAGGGTAAATGAGCTGGTCTTATGCTAGGTATTGGAGATCTTTGTCACGGTAATTTAACTTGGTTTCTGACTGAGCTGCTTTCTAATCTCTAGTAGCAGACACATTTACTCAAAGGATTAGGTCTTTGTTGTGTCATGAATATTTTAGGAATTGTTATTTCTAGATTGTTGTGTATATGGTTGTCTGCAGAATGATCTTCTGGTTCTTGGTTTTTAGCTTAATTCTAATAAAAATGGAGCAAACCAGAATGTACTTGTGTCCCATTTCAAGAGAAGGAGGTTCAGCTAAAAAATTGCGGTGTTGGTATTGTATGTTTAAAAAAACAATAATAATAAAATCTAAACGTTCCAACTGGATGTGCAAATGAAAAGAGATGGTTGACTGTTTGGGGTTTGGAAAACAAGACAAAGATCAAGGTGGAAAAAAAATGGAAAGGCAAAAAAGGACAGACCACATAACAGATGGAAGATTAGCTTGAGAGTCCTTTATGCTTAGAAAGAATAGAGATGCAGAAAGGAAAATTCACAGGAGAGGTCATTACAAAACTAAATATGATATCCTCTGTCAGTTTGAGAGGTTTTTTGTTTGTTTTTAATGAGGGCATTAAAAATGTACTTCTTCAGATTTTTTTTTTCTTTTTCTTTCTGGATTCTTAAAAACCAGAGCTTGTTTTTTACTGACTGATCTTTTTAAAAGATTTTTTTTTTCTCCTGCAAACCCTAATAAATAAAATCTAGCTATGGTTGGCAAGGAAGGAAATACTGTATTTTGAAATGTTGCCATCGGCCAGCTCTTTGATTTTAGAACTGAAAATCAAACTGACCTTCACCAGTTCTTCTAATGCAGCTAAGAACACATGTTGAGAGGGCAAAGGCTTGCACACGTAAATGTGATTTTGTACCCTTGGTTCATGCCAAAAGAAAGTACAATTATTCTCCGCTCAAAAGTCTCAGTGGGAACCCTGGCCATTGTCAGATGGGTGCTTTGTGCACATCTGCTGCATTGCCCAATGCTTGACTTGACTGCTCACCCTTTCATTGAAGATAAACAAGGAAATAGAAACTCCTGCTTGTGTAACTAAAAGGATATGAAAGGACACGTCCTCACTGGAAGCATTCTAGCAAAGAGGAGCCTAGCTTGGAACAAATGCAGAGGAACAAAATACACCCGTATTATCCCAGGTCCGACTGCTACTTTACATATATACTTTACATATATAGCTGTGCTACCTTGGTTAAAGAACTAATCTTAAGACTTTTTAAAACTTGTATACTTCAGAGTTTGGATACACAAGTACATCTCTGGACAAACATGCCAAGTGTGATCAGTGTGTATGCAAATGGTCTGCCATGCAGTCCTTCCTTCCTGTCCATCTCTGCCTCCTCTAAGTTGAATTCTGTAGGAGACACTCTCAAATATTAGAAAGGGCATTTTCCAAATATGCAGTTTATTCATGCAAAATGGGGAATAACCAGCATATTTAAAAACACTATTTGGTTTTGTTGTTAAGAGAGCTTTCCTTTCATCCAGAAGTTGGTATCCTGGTAGATATAAGCAACGTTATTCAAGATATCTACCTATTGTGTGACTGGGTAATAATTCTGATGAGAATGGTTGTGAAACTGCTTAACTGTGGATATGAAATTGGTGTAATTGTACATGCCTTCAAAGCAATGCTCACAGAGAAAAAAAAGGCAAGACCAGCTCAAGTAAAAAGAATAAGTAAAAGATCCATGACCAGAAAGTGGCAGAAAGGATAGGTCTGTGTACAGTACATGCAGTCAGCAGAGTCCCTCTGTGATTTTCTGTGCTGCTACGCCCTTTCACTTATATGTCCTTGTTTCCCTTCATGATAACTCCCATCACACTTTGATATAATTGTTTCTTGCCTACAGTGTCCTTTTCCCCAGTGTTTCAAGAAAGCTCGCTTCCTTGGCAGCTAATGCCTTGTAGTCATTTCCCAAAGAGGAGAAACATCAGTGCCAGTTTAGGTGACACAACTTACCTTGCCTGATCTACAGTCACCTCTGCTCTATGGCAGTTGTCTGGTGCTGTATCTGTTGACCCCTGGCAGGCATATTGAATGCTACAGAGGTGCGTAAAATAGCACTACAATGCCTCTCTTCTTGCATGTGTGTTCACTGGTGTGTATTATGCTATTACACATCTAATTCTTGGGTGAAGCAAGAAGTCAAATTGTGACAACTTGGAAGCTTTGTAAATGCCAGAAGCGTTTTCCAGCAGAGGCAGAGTTTAACTCTGTATCCAATACTTTAAGTATACCTTATTTCTCTGGTCAATGTGTTCATTCTGTAAAAACTTAATCCTCTTAGCCTTATTTGATCAGGAGCAGCCCGATACAACTGATACAGCCCCAGCCATGGATTGCCTTTGTAATTCAGTGTAGGGCTACAACTCAGAAACTTTTGTTTACTGAAAGTTTGGGCAACAAGCTGGCTGGATAGTTGCCACGTCACCTGACTGCAGCCAGCTTGGTCAGAAGCAATTCCCAGACTTTGGGTACTGGTTATTTTATCCTCTGATTTAAGCTATTGGAGAAGTGTGTTTATAGATCACTGACTGAGTCTATACTTTGGGGACTGCCAAACAAATTGACTTCATTCTCACAATTTAAGGAGGCCTGATGAGAATGGAAGAAAAGTAGCTGATCGTACCATGAGCGAACACGACTTGAGGTAAAGTGGTCATGCACGTTTGCTGGCATGGTGTGTCTTGATTATTTCACTAACACACAGCTTTGAACTCCTCCAGCAGCATCATGTGTTACTTTCTGTGAACTTGCAGAACAAAATATTTATTCTTAGCTGTTGGGGAGAAATGAAAACAAGCAAAGACGTCATTGCCATCACGGGAGCTAGATTTAGTGGTTGTGGCTGTCTGGGGCAAATATTTCCATGTAGGCATAAAATAAAAAGGCTTAAAAAAAAGAAAAACAAAAACAAGGATCCTCAGTCAAGACTTCAAGGTAGTGTGGCTGTTAATTAGTGAGGATGAAGAAGCCAGTGAGAGATTCTGAGCTCCAATTGCCCTTTATTTACTGTTTGAGCTCAAAAGCCACACACTGTTTTTGTTCTAAGCCTTGGTTTGGGTTGTGCATGAGAAGCAGCTGATATCCTTTCTGAGGACTGGATGAAATTTCAGTTTTGTTTGACATGTTTGGAATGGTCAACTCAGTTGATATCACAGACATCAAACTGCACTGGCATACAACTTAGAAATGATCCCAATGGAAACTCCTAAGTTGCCATCAGTGGAAAATGTGCTCTCAGCAAAGTCAAACATGGGGATTGTGATGAACTGTCAAATAATATTGTGTATGGGATGCATCTCCTATATGTGAACCTTCTAGATAGAATATTTCATTACTTATTTCATGCAGCATTTTGCTTACTCATAGCACTCATTTCTGTCTTCATCTGAAGGAAAAGAAAATAGAGACATGTTTCATTGTAGGACGCTACTGGATTATTATATTGGTACTACAGTCTCTCCTGTTAAAGAGGAAGTTCACTAAGTCTTGCTTGATGGCTGTTCAAGGGGATCCTGGACAAATTCTAGCTGGGAGCCTGCTGTTCATCTCAGTCTGTTTTCTCTCTAGCATAGCAATAGTTTATCCTTAAAATTTATTGAATAGAGTTTACCTCATGTTGAGTACAGGCCACCGCTTCGTACCAGTTTCATAAATGAAAACCACTATCAACAGAAACTGTTATTGTTGGTAGCTATCAGGTTTATGTCTTTTGGTGTTTCCACCTAATGTCTCCTTGATGCTTATGTAATCCTTTTCCTAAGCAACTCACCCTGCTTTTCACTTTGCAACTCGCCCCCTTTATTCCTGCTTCGATCAGCATGAGTAGAAGATCAGAAAAAGCTGCTTATTTATCATGCTCACAATACGTGTGTCAGGCTGATACAACTAAAAACGCTAAATCCCTTGAAGAAATAACTGAACCAAGCAAGACTTCCCCTTTTAGTAAGAGCTCCAATGGGAATGCAGTTCTAGTCGGTCTGCTACGCCATGAAGTCTGCAGAACCACTGCAAGATGATGAGTTGGTTGCTAGTTTGAATAGTAGCACAAAACCATTTAACAAGCTTATCCTTTAGTTGCATAAAAATGTTTGTTCCTATCTACCATCATAGCCGTTAGGTCATGCACTGCAGAGCTGAAGTACTTTATCAACTATTTTCTAATAGAAAGTTTGTTCTTCCCTGCCTTGAACCTAGGTATAGTTCTAGTCTACAACAGTATCTTGAATTATTTCAATCCTGTGGGAAAGTATGGGGAAAGGCAAACAATTTTACATTCCATTGCTACAGGTGGACGGGCTAAGATATTTATTGAAGGGATTTGGCTACTGTTATCTCAGGAAAGATAGTTATGTATTTCTGAAAGTAATTTTTTTGTGCAGTTGACCTCCTGATACTCTCTGGCACATAAAAGCAAATAAACCAAACCCACATCAGGGTGTAAGGTTTGTTTTTTTTTTCACTCTAATAAATACGAATTAGATCTTATGGTCTTCATCTCTGAAACTTTTTCTGTAATTTTCCTTTACTAACTCAAAAATATTGTTGAGATATCTACTTCAGCATTGCCTGTTGCTTCTGTCTAACAGAAAGCCATGCCGTGGGTTTGAGGAGAGCTCTGAATGGTTGCATAGACACAGCATGTTATTTCTTTACCTGATGCCTCTTTTTCTAATATTCAGAGCACCTGTCCTAAGAAGTAGGCTGCAAAATTTAACTACATTAGTGTGTAGGCTGTCCTTGCTCTTCATTTGTGTTTAGATACAGCCTTCTTACTTTGTCTGAGGAGCAGTGTGGGGTAGAGCTGGACCACTCTGTGATCCCTGCCAGCCTCCAGGACAGCACTGAAGATAACAGAGGGAAATATATTCTTTTATCTATTGAAAAAGACTTTTTTTTTTTTGTTTTGAGATGAGTAAGAGACACTGAAAGAGTGGGCTGATATAATATTAGCTATTCTACCTCTGCAAAATTAATGCCATCTTTAACAGTATACAGGATAATTCTTTCCTATTCATTTTGTTTTGCATTGAAGGTACAAAAGATTCTAAAGGGTGATTAATGAATAGAGGAATAAATATGTTGAGGGACAGGCTGTGGTGAGAACCAGTGGTGATAGGTGGACAGTAGGACTGGACAATATTGTATGTCTTTTCCAACCTTGGTGATTCTATGAAATTTATTACTTATAACTTTTTGGAAGTACTTGGCATTGACCTTCATGTAATGCCATTCAAGTCTATAGGAAAAAAAAATACAGATTTGGAAACAGTTTTACATCAGTGTTCTCTCTAATGGAAAAAAACAAAGTCCAATTACACTTGCAGTGTAAATAAGTGGGAGAAATTAAAGCAGAGAATTTTTGAGTGTAAGTTGCAGCAAGATTGAATATGTTATCAACTTTTGCACTGCTCTGAGGTTAACCTGTACTTTTGGAAGGATGGATGGCTATAGCATCTGTGGAGAGCATTTAGCTGAACTGGAAATAAATCATCAATAAAAAGAACGGAAGAATGGAATCAATACTAAAACAAACACACAAATATAAACACTCATACTTGAAAAAATACCAAAATGGAGACAACTGTTGAGCCTCAGGGTTTACTAGCTCTTACAGACTGTTCTGTCAAAACTGCCTGGAAATAGGATTTCTTTCTTTGAAGCATTTGGCCTTGGATGACTCATAGACCAGTTTGATCCAAAATAAAACTCCTCCTTTTAGAACTAAAAGCCCACTCATTGCTAACAATAAGAGAAGATTAAAACATATTTACAAATACGTTAACAGGAAAACACTAGGCATATTGATAACAATAATATTGTAAGCTGCTGATATTGTTAATGAAAGCAATTCTGTGAATCTTATCATACAGAAATGGAATTACGGTTCCATACACCAAACATTAAGAACAGAACCAAAGATACTTTGTCTAATCTGGACTTTTGATTGCTAGATCTTTTTTTTTTTTCCCTTACACTTTACTGTGAGAAAATCATTCTGAACCTTTTTAAAATAGCCTTCCGTAACGTTCACTTACCAAAATAAGATTCATTATATAAGGATACAGTTGCTGATGTTTAAATCTAATCTGTTATTACCGCGAAACTTTTCTGAAGTCAGTTTGAGCTCTCCAGAAGTGTTTCTTTGATCTCGAGGAAGATATCCTAGTGATTAATGGTACCGATAAGGTGTTGATTGGTGCTTGGAGAACCTATTCATAGAAACAATAGACTATTATACTCTACTTTAACTACCATATAACAATATTTAAGCTTTACTCCTTAGAAACAGTAGTCTTATTTATACATCCCTGTCTGCCTCTGAACCAGTATTACCACTTCTGGCTTCCTATTATGTTGAAAGCATACACTAACGTCTTCAGTGCTCAAATAGATCAGTTTACAGTAAAAATAAATAAATAAGAAATAGAATGGTAGAACTACTAGCTGTACTTTGTAAGTCATCTGAGGAGTGTTTTAAGGTTTGAGACTTCACAGGGTAAAACTTCCTTCTTTTTGAGTTAGGATGTACAAACTGTGTTTTTTAGTTTCACACTGTTGCTGTAGATAAAAGCACCAGGAGCACCAGATTTCTTACCAATACCAAAATCATTTGAGAAGATCAAACACACCTCAAAGACAAAAGCACAACAAAGCCAATCCAAAAACCTAGAACATCTGCTCTTCTCAAATTTGAGAAGTATTTGATTCTGGAAGCCTAACAGTCAAAAGCTTGTATCATACAAAGTCTTCTTGTTGTTAGGCCCTTTAGCTTGTGCAGAGAAGAGTCTGCAGATTGTCAGACTGCTTGAGCACTGAATTCCTAAATGGAGCAGAGCACAGACTTGTCACGCTCTGTTCACACTGCTTCACTTTAAGAATGAAGAAACAAGCCTGAAACCCCTCCTTCCTTAGCCGGGGTGTTGGCTGTAGTTTAGCAAAGATGATTTTCAAGAATCTATCTATGGACTTGGGAGGAAAGATGAAATTACTACATGGATGATGCAAAACCTGCACCTACCTCAGCATGAGAAGTATTTGAAGATGGTATCATTTTCATTCACCGTAAATTTGTGCACTCTGGAATTAGGCCTGAGTACAGAACTACATCTTAAATAGCCCATGCTCTTAATCCTCCAATGATGTTGTCTTTATGCAGAAGTGCACCACGGGAGAGAGGAAAAATGATTCTTGATGCTGTATCAAAATACATACTGAGAAGTAAGTGGTCTGAGTTATTCAGACTAGAGCAATAATTTGCAGTATGTAACCTCAGTGTTTTTCATGTGATAGTAGTTACTTTAAACCACCAATAATGTGGTGCAATTTCCACAATACTACTCTTAATGTACAACATGCATGCCAAGCTCCTTAAGGGTTCAGCAGAGGCCACTTGCTGTACTACACAAGCTGAGCTATACATTTTTAAAGTAAACCTTTCTTTTTCTGTTTATTAGAAGGGCTCATCTTTTAAAGCAGGCTCTGTAGAGAAGAGGGAAATTATGGACTGGAAGAAGCTGTCGGTTTGGAGAAGGATTCAGGAGATGTTCTGGTAGCTAGCAAGGCTTACTGAAGGGAATGGGCTCAAGGAATGAGAAAATGAGGATCTAGAATACTGATCTCTGATGAGGGAAGTCTGTCAGTATGGCATGGGAGACTGAAACTCAGACCAAATATCAAAATGACAGGCTGTAGCCAACTGCAGGAGCTATAGACACAGAGTCACAGACCTCCTGATTCATAGAATCTGTAAGTTTGAAAAAACCCGTTAAGATCATCCAGTCCAACTGTTCACCTCTCACCAATATTGACCACTAAACCACGTCCCTCAGTGCCACATCTACATATTTCTTGAACACCTCAAAGACTTCACCCCACCTCCTTGGACAGTGTGTTCCAACGCCTGACCACTCTTTCAGAGTTGTTTTTCTTAATATCCAACCTGAACCTCTCCTGATGCAACTTGAGGTGGATAGGGTAACAAAGGATAAGAATTGCTATGCCTGTGGGAAGTAAAAGCTTCAAATCCAGGCAGATTGCATGGATTTTCTCCTTTGAAGCTATTGGTTGGGCTTCTGGGAGAGGGAAAAATGTAGTAGGAATGGAGACAAGAGTTCTGTCGGGGGAGGGGAGGGAACAAAGACAACAGACTTGTATTTTCTCAAGCCTGGATTGATTTTTTGAGCAGCTTTGTATCACGATTTGTGGGTGTGGGGTGAAAGGGAGGGCTACCAAGAAAGGACATTGTTACAGTGGAATCTAGCTCAAAAGAGGAGGATTGTTTCTATGTGCCAAAAAATGGAAACTAAACAAAAAAAAAAAAAAAGAAAAAAGAAAAAAGAAAATGTAAATAAGGATGGGCATTTATGTACGTATGTATCTACAAATTTATTAGCTGCCAACACTGTCAAATGGCATCTGATACTTTGTACTCCTAGTTAAAAGTATTTCACTCCTACTGGAATTTTTCTGAAAGATGGTTTACTTCAGTGCTGGTCTGTTTCTAATGTTTGCTTGTCTTCAGAAAACACAGTGTAGAGTAGACAAGATATTTTAGTAGAGACAGCAAGCTTCCTAACTATGCCCAGCCAAAGTTACGTTAAGGATTGCAAGAGCCTCATAGTGAAATTTCAGTCAGTCAGTACCTACACAATCCTATAACATTATTTAAAAGCACTTTTTAGACATAACACAAATTTTTTGCATTTAGAATAAAATAAAATGAATTCCCATCCTCCTACTATTACAACAAATAGGAGTTGCTGCTGCTGTTTATTTCCTCATGCAGCTGCATCACCTTGGCTCTGTTTAACAAGAACCCTGTTAAATCTGTACTTCTGAAGTCTTATGTAGTGTGACTCAGGGTTTATGTAGACAAGATATGAAGGCTCTCCTTCATGCCTTTATTTTGCACACAGTCCACCTTCCCCTGTGAAACTCCACTTTTGGAGCTGCCATGCTAGCCCACATGCAGAAGAGCTTTCAAAACCAGGAGGACATTGTGAAACACTTTTCAAGTTACATGAGATTTCACCTAATGTTCCCTTCAATATTTTCTGAGTTAGAATAATTTAATGTATTCTTCCTCCTACAGTATATTTTTAGGTATCCTTACCCCTTACACTTCTTTCTCCTTTCCTGTATTTAAAAATGATTAATTAGTTTACAGTTTCAGTTGCAATTCTGCATCTGAAGATGCTTGTCTCAAAATGTTATGACTGAGTAACTGCACTGTAATCAAGATTATTATTTGCACACTGCAATGTACTAAACCAGTTTGGAATGATGTCCTTAAACCCCTCAGATGCAGTATGGTAAGGTTTATCACACACAACTTATTCCTTGCATATCTGATTGGTCATCACTTGGGCACTGAAGAAGAGACGGCAGCCATTCCTCCGTGTTATTTCATTCTAGGCTGTCTTGTTTGAATTGATATGTGATATACTTGATTGCCCTTGTAGGTTGCCTTTTGGGGAACAGGCCATGCAAATCTTTTTCCTGACTTGTAACATAATTCCTGTTGGTTGCTTTTGCTGTGTATCCGTCACTACCTTTTTCTTAGAACATATTTCAAAGGCGTTGCAGTGATGTGCTCATTTCCTGTCTTTTTAAGCTCAGGCACATTCATTTTATCTTGGAAACTTCATTTAGTAACCCAGGGTCTCTTAAGAGCAGACAATGAAAGGCTCCACCACGTTTTCTTGCTGAAGAGGTGGCGTGAGGATGACATCATTCATCTGTGCTAGACACTGACTCATAGGCATTTGACCCGAGGGTGGAACCCAGGAACAGGGGTTAACATGAAGTCATCTGCGGTTGCACAATGCATTTCACAGTTGCTCTTTCTCTCTCTCTCTCTCTCTCTCTCTTTTCTTTTTTTTTTTCCAGCCATCTAAATAATTGCAGAGTGGAGAACATAACGAAGTACAGCAATGAAGGAAAACATTGCTTTTGGTGCTTTTCCAGGGTACTTTGCAGATCGCAACCAGAAAGAGCAGGAAAATTTTTGTGACAGAGCATTGGATTTCACATTTGGATACAGAAATAGCTTTGTCCAGTAGCCAGAAAAACAAATTTTACTTAAAACTGCAGAACATACGACCGGTTTGCATTGTTGCTGGATTTGAATTTTTGCTGCATTAATTTTCATTGTGAAATGCTAGACCTGTTTTTAGATTTGTAGGGTGGTATTATATGCAAACTTCGAGGCTTTGTTGACATGCTGGCATCCAAAGCATGTTTTGGTTTGTGCTGTTTTTCACAGCACAGTTTTTTTGCTGATATTTTTTGCTATCTTTTCAGCCTGTCCACTGTTGCTTTTTTAGAATTCTCTGCTTCATATCCTGGCACAGAGTCTGGACTTGTCCTTGTGAGATACGGCCTGAGTGAGCATTTAAGGACTGAAAGTCACTAGTGATGTAACTTGCAGGAATATTTATAATATTAAGGGCTTTAGAAAGAGAAATACCTGTTGGGCTTTCTGGTTTCTTACACTGCTTGAGATTTGGCTGAATTTGTAGGTAATACCATCAAGATGATGACTGTGAAGGACTAATTGCTTCCAGGATCTCCTCTTCACTTAGCTAGACCAGGGTTAATGTTTTCCCTTTTATGAGATGACATGAGAAATTAGTTTTTTCCTGCTTAAAAAAGCTGTGGAGAGCATTGAAGGCAGCTTGATTTTGCCCACTGGTAAGTGGTTTGCAAGTACAATAATCAAAAGATAAACAGTTGGAACAAAACACTGATTTCTAGCTTTAGATTTGGAAATCTGAATCTTGTAAGCAATTTTGCAATCCCATATAACCTGATATAAAACTGAGTATATAGTAATTTACCTAGCAATCCTCATTTAAAGTCTCTGAAATTTAGAGTACAAAAAGGCATGACAAGTGGTAATTTGTGTTTGGAAACTTGGAGATTATGTTATGACAGATAACACAAGAACGAGTTAATAATTTAAACTAGGATTCTTGATAAGACGGGACGTTGACATATTTCTAATTTTGACTTTTTTTTTCTTTCTAGTAATAATCTAATGGTTTACAATATACCAGGTCTTATCCCCAAAGTATTTCAAGCATACCACTTGCTTTTGTGTTCATGCTTGGACTGTAAGATGGTTCTTAATTGAGAATCTTAAAACTGCCTTTGTCCTTGATGGCACATTTCTGCTTGAGTAAGGAACAGAAAATCTGCTTCCTGAAAAGATATGAACAAGTGCAACATGATTCTGCTGCCCAGTGTCCTACCATAGAATGGTGTAGAGCCTTGGAGTTAGTTAATGAAATGCCCGTTCCAATGTTTTATGTAAACTGTTTCCTATAAATTTAGCATCTGTGTTGTTATCTGAAACAGTGTAAATTTCCTTTGACTCTGAGAGGTGATCTGTACTTGAAAAACTTGGGTAACTTGGCAAAAATACTTTGATTGCTGAACTTTGTGATAAAGTGCAGAGAAAGCAGTTTTTCCAGAGGCATGTTGAGGTCTGATGTAAGTTGCATGCAAATTGCTGACCCTGGAAGCAGTATGGGGGCAATCCTTACGTAGGCATGAACAATTTCTCCAATGTACTAAAGCATAAGTAGTCTTGGTCTTTGCGAGAGATATGCTCATGGTTTGTGGTTTAGTTTTTGGGTGTGGGTTTTGTTTTGTTTTCCAATTTCTATGTTTCTGGTGCAAATGCCCTTAATAGAGTAGCTTCAGTAAGTCATAGCACAAAAATCTGTTTTGCAGCTATGGTAATCAGTGATTTTTTGAATTAACCCTTGCCTGTGCACTGAAAGATAAAACTGTTTATAGGATATGGTTAGGGTGGGTTGAGCTGTATCTTCGAAAGTGACAGACGTGCTCATTGATCCCAGGAAATGAGAAATACCTAAGCCTATAGGTCATGCAGACAGCTTCTATATGTTCGTCGTCTTTCACTGCCTGATATTAGGTAATTAGCATCTTGCTTTTGCTCAATTATAATTATAACAATTAGTCAAATATCTCTTCAGACTACTAATTTTGAAGTGCATGTGCGCTGGGGACTGTGATATCTTATATACACACCCTCAGATTTTAACTGAAGTATATCCACAGGCATACTTTCTGTAAATGAAACTGCTAATCTACGGAGCTAAAGAGTGAGAAAAGATTTCCTCTGGAATAACAGGGAATTATAGCTACATTTCCCTACAAGGTCTTCTCTCAAGGAAGCACAGCAACAAGCAGGCTTCTATTTATAGCAGATGGTAAATATATCTATCTATCTGTATTTTTATACCCAGGAACTGTAAACGTCATGATCTTCAAAGCACTCTGTTTGACCATCCAGCAAGAAAATTACAACAGAATAAGGACAGGTCTTTTGTTTGCATATTTATTTCTTTGCTGCTCTATGTAAAAAATAGAGATTATAGCTCACATCCTCCAAGTGTTTGGGGTTTTTGGCGTTTGATTTTTATTTTTATTTTTAGATTTCATCCTGGAATTATTTATTACTAAAAATTTTGAAGTTTATAAAGGGGAGTCTGTCAGAATTTTAACTGCGTAAGGGCTTACTGCAATTTTATATGTGCTTCATTATATGTTGTACATAATTCTGGTATATGATATACACATTCCTAAACATTAAGTATATCCTATGAAATAACAGCACCTCATAAAAAGGGATCATTTTCATACTAATGATATACTTAAGCTGTTCAGAAACTAACTGAACTAGCAACTTATTTCCTGAGGCAGGATTTGGGGATATATTTAATTTAAATGGGGGCAGCCATGGTGAGTTATGAATTGTGAAATGACCACTGTGTTTACCGCTTAAGAGGTGCAAAATTGTTAATGGACAGATGAAGTATCCTTTACCAAGTGAATTCTTGTATGTTGAGCAACTGCATTCTCAGCAATTAGATTCCAAATATTCAGAAACATTTTGATTGAAACATTATTCACCCAAAACTTTGTTAAGCCTTTTAAGAACAAAGCAAGGTAGATTTTTTTTTTTTCCTTTTTTCAGAAACTGCTGGAGAAAGCAGAGAAAGGAGAACGCATTCTTTGTTGAAAACTAACAATTTTATTTGATTTAAGGTAAAATTTTACCATGAAATCACTTCTGAACATTTCCCTAATTCCTTCTGAAATTTAACTTCTTTACCTTGGCTTTCCTTAGAATAATGCTCATGAACGAGCATTTGTCCACAATCACATGCAATTTGTTGCTTCCTATTCTTTTTTCTCACAAGCTGTGTTTGTACTGTTCAGGTGTATTTACATTACACATAGTTCCAATTTGGGAAACAATAGTCTCAAGTACAAATTACAAACAAGCAGCATAGTTATAGTTGACCAATTCTGATGGAATCCTCGGGTTTCCTCAGTCACACAGCCATCAAAACTGGAGCTTAAGAAATCTACACATGCTATCAGACTTAAAAAAAGGATAAAAGAGTTTTTTTCTCAGCTTTGACTGACCAAATTTGCAATCACTGGAATACCTTTTCCATGCATTGGAAACAATCTCTTCCTAACATCCAAGTAACATACATGGTTGTGAAAGATTTAGTTATGAGAAAATCTGTTTCTCTGAGATACTGTATATTGAAGAACTTCTCTTTTTATGTGAAAGAATAATGGTCCAGAAAACGAGACTTATATTGTGGCACCCATGAGATAATATAATGAAATGTAGACTGCAGTGCAACAAAATGGTGTTAAATCAAGGAAATTCTCAGTGACAGTTAAACCTAACCCATTAATCAGGTGTGCTCTAGTGATCACTTTAAATACCAGATTTACATTCACCAGAACATGAATTTCCTGTGGGTTTTCTTTTTGTCAGTGCTCTTTAAGAAGATACATTTCTTTTGCTTCTTTTCCCTGTGGCTGAAGTGCCTGTGTAGTTGATACAGACCCTACATTTTAGAAAAGGCAAGAACAAAAAACATATTATGAAAGCGTTGCTTCTCTTCTGCACCGTCATCCATGCGTTTAACTGTTCCAAGATGCAATGAGAATTCCTGTCTGGTTTAAATGACAGTTTTAAATTAGTGCTTCTGCTTTCACTTTTCTTAGTTCATTTCCATCATCCATGTTGGTGATGTAACTTGCCTTGCTGTGTACTGCAATCTAATAGGTCTTGCATTAGTAAATGTCTGACCTTGTGCCATAAACAAGCAAAGCATCATTACTTGATTGCAAGGTATACGTTGCCATATCTCATGGCAGTGATAAGGAAATTTCAGAGAATCAAGGGGGAGGAGATGGAAAGGGAACATACAGTTGAAGATAATGAGACGTTGTGATGTCTTTGCCTGCTCAACCTCTAGCTCTCCTTCCCGAAGACTGGTGTAGGTTGTGCTTCCTATGAAATGAGCACAGCTCCAGTAAGACTGAGCAGCATGCATGAGCTGAGGAGCCTGACTTGCTACAGTGGCCTTTGTAAATCCCACCAGCTGTCAAAGTCTGCATCTTTAAGCAACTAAATGCTTTTATTTCTAGTCTGTCTGTCAGGCTAACAATTTATTTCACAAACCATCATACAACATGTCTGTTTGACACTTTGAGAAGAATTATATGGTAAGTAGATAAGTTTAACTCATGCAAACATTGTTCTCTTGCTTCAGTAAAAGGCTTTCTCACAGCAGTATATGAGAATACAGGCCAGGAGCAGAGAATGAGATTTCTCAGAAACTTGCATTAACTAAAATCATGCGCAGTGAGTTAATGGAATCTTGTCATCACCTGTAAAGTTTCTGTCAGCAAACATCTGGGTTAGATTGAACTGCTCAATAAACTGTGCTAAAATTGACAAGGCACAAAAGGGTCTGTATGTGAAGCGCTAAGACGAGTTCTAAGGATTGTGGTATTCTTTAGGCTGTCATCTCAAATAATTAAAATATCCTCAAGAGGGAGATGGTCTCTTTCTATGGAACTGTACTTAGGCAATTCTGCATGTTTATCATTTAGAAAAGAAGCAAAAAAAAAGAAAAGGGAAAGAAAAAGCAAGGGAAAGGAAAAGAGAATATCATAGCAAAAATGTCAAACCCTTGTCTTTGGCACAAGACCAATGAAGAGAACTTTATTTTCAGTTTCCATGAGCATCTGTAGCAAGCTGAATCTGTGCAAAGAGAGCTGTGTTATCATCAGTGTACATCCAGATTAAAAAGCAGTTAATCTGCTTAGTCTTTTTTGTGCTGTAATCTTACCGTAAATATACTAGTTGTGAATGAATTGTTGCTTCAGGGCTTTCACTTTATATAGCACAAGGGTGCTATATACACAAGGGTGGTGTAATTCAGTATGTCAGGCACCTATTGACAAATTATGAGGAGTTACTTTCCATAAGGAACAATTGCCTTTGTACTGTATTTTGTTCTATTTTTATGGACATAGATAATTGTCAAGGGAAAAAAATCTTCTGGGGGTTCTATCGGAAAATTATGGCGGTAGAAAGGAGGAATTGGTGATAAAAAGTATGCCTTCTGGAAAGTTTATTTACAGGTAATTCAATAGAATTCACATTTGGCAGCTTTGGGCCTCTATTCAGAAAATGTTAACTGGCTCTCACAGAAATCTGCGTGCTGTGTCTGCTTGGCATCCCAGTGAAGTGGTGGAATAGGTCACAGAATTGGGGGTTTGCAATGTCTCTGGACAGTGTGTTCAGACAGTCTGTTCTTAGGCAAAATTCGGCATTCAAATATGAGTGACGTTTGCTCCAGGATGTGCTTTTTATTGCTAAAGAAGGGACGCAGCAGATAGTGAACAAAGAGTGAACACAAAAATCAATGTATTTGATAGTCTTTAGAATAAGCTTCTAGCTATATTCTTGTGTTTTGTTGACCTCCAGATGACGACACAGCCTACATTAATTTTTGAAAAGTGCAAAGTGTTGACAATGAGTATTTGTTGATAGAGGAAAGAGGCAAGAAGGTTTCTGTGTTCTGAGAATGCAGTCTTGATACAGCCCATAGCTGATTTACATAGTTAACTTCACTGAAATGAGTAAGGCAGTTCTTTTGGCAGGAAGGCTGTTTTTTGTCTAAAGGTGTGAATCCACTTTTTCCTCTAGATTTGACTATTCTGACAAGCGGATTATGAAGGCTAGACACTGTTCATAACACCTCAAACACGACACCTACAATGTGTGCACTGTACTTATTCTCAAAATTGTGACACCAAAATGACTGATTTCCTCCTTTTAAACACATTTTTTGTTTAGTTTCACCTTGCCATGTTTCTGTTTCACTTAATTTTCTTGCTGTAATGCTCCTGAGCATCTGCCCTACCTCCTTCAGCTCTTCTGCTGGTGAGTCACTCAGCTCCTTCAGCTGTGGTCTGTCTTAGCCAGCAGCTCTGCAGAGGTGGGAATTAATCTGTCATTGTTCATCATATTCATGTGGAAGACTTTGTCCTTCCCACCTGACCTGCCCCAAAAGACCTTGTCTTCCCAGCTTTTTCTTTTTTTTTTTCCCCTCAGTTTGGATACTAGCAGATCGGATTTCTTGTCAAGTCATTTCAAGTCATCTTGTCTCATTAATCCTCTGTTTAAAAGTATTGCATTTCACTTGGGGTTCAGCCCCAATACCTCCTGCTCTCTGTCTGGGTAGAGTAACAGGGTATGGCAAATATCTTTCTGATAGTCTGTCACTTGTTGATGAATGCAGACCTTTTCTTCCTCCCAGTATCTCACAGATAATTACCACTACTTATGTACTTATTGTACTCTACTGCATTTGAAAAACTGAGATCTTAAAAATGAGTTTGAAAAAACATATAAAGCTTTTCTAACACTTTCCAAGCTATTACTTCAGTTAAACAAAGCAGGCGGCTAGCAATTGCAAATATCTGAGTTGCCTATTCTTTAGAGAATTCTGCATTCTTTAAAATGCTTTCAGTCAAATAAACGGAAGTAAGCAGCTTCTGTGCATGCATTCCCTGCAAAGTAGAAATAGTCTTTTCCTGCTTTATTGTATCTGGGGCAGGTGTCCTGAATGGTGGCAGTGTCCTCAGAGAGCAGTTGTGACTGCTATTGAGGCTGAATCTTCAGTTTACTGTGCCCTATCTCTGTCTCTCTCTCTCTCTCTCAGGTAGTTTGCCAGCTGTAAGAGGCCATAGCAAAAAGCAGGACAGCTGCAGGGGGGTGAAGAGGCAAGCGCTGTGTTCCATGGCAGCTCCAGCATGACTGTAAGCTTCAGGCTTTATGTCAGAGTTTTACAGGGCCCTGGGGGCCATTCTTAGAGACAGTGTCAAGGGCTAGGCTGGTCATTGCTTCTGCCCTTCCATTCCTCACAGTATTCATTTGAACACTCAGTATTTAAAACTGAGCACAGTTGTATTTTATTTTGCAAATAGCAGCTTAGTCCAGGAGGATCAGCAATTAAAGCAACAGCAGCTGTCTGGTACAGGCCCAGGAGGTATAAACATGCCTGCATACAGAGCCCTTCACGTGGCTTTTGCCCTCTTTCTCGGCCCCCCTACTATTTTTCAGATCACTGAATGTCATTTGTGCCTGTGTAAGGAACAGGTGTCTCTTGTGAACTCCTTAAATAAACTGAATTTTAGAAAAAGATACTGATGTCAGTTTACACAGGTGCAGACATCATTCAGGAGAATGCTATTTGCACACAAACACACTACTGTTTACTGTCTGCGCTGCAATCAGAGCAGTGCCAGAAGGGCACTGAAGCAAGATGGAGCACGGTTTGCTTTGCTGCTTCTGCTGCTGTCGAGTGATATGAACTTTCATAAAGTTCCTTCTTGGTGGGCAGGGACTCTGTCCTTTTTTTTTTTCTTTTTTCTCCATGAAGCATTGAAAAGCATTCTTAAACAGCAGGTCAGAGAAAAGCAGAAGCCATTTTGTGATGTGTGAAATGGCATAGAAAATGTGTGTGTGACTCTTACTGGCTTTGCCTGGCTTCTTAGAGCAGGAGCTTTGTTTTTATTTGGGAGTTCCCTCCCCCCCCCCCTTCCTGTTAAAGCTTACACAGGGCAGCCTAAGATGGGACCAATTCAGGTAATTTGCAGCATCTGTCAATGTGTGACAGTGCCCATGTGTTGCCACGGCACAGCCTTTTCAGTGCTGAAAAATCCAAATAATTGCAGATGGCCTGTGAGCAGAAGAGCACTGAGGTGGCTCCTTGAGTGGTCAGACACTTCTCCAGCCCCAGGGCAGCAAGGAGTGCAGTCTGTGCATTCAAACAGGGTGAGCAAGTGGGAACAAAGCTGGCCGTGTATCAAATCACAGCCTGTGCTGTCACGGCACAGGAGAGCATTACTAACACACCTCAGAGACTTTAATTTCCATCAGGCTCCCCAGTGTTGCTTATGGTCTGCATTGCTGCTCAAAGGCCCAGGTGCGGTGGGATCCTGACCCACCCTTGTGTCTTTGTAGTGCCAGAGCTATCTGTCTGTGGTATGTATAAAGGCAAAAAGAGCTGAACAGCTCCAAGATATCTTGTTCTTCACATGCTCAAATAAGTCAAGCAGTAGGATTCTCAGCATGAACCTTTTCCTTTGTGTGTGTATATTTCTTAGTCATGGACAGCCACAGAAATGACACTTCTCTGGCAAGAAAGCCCACAAGCTCTTAATATCAGCCAATGTCCATTAATAAGGCTTTCTGACACAGGCATGCTTGCCACACCCTTTTACATGCATTGGCCTGTGTAATTTTTTCACTAAGAGCTTTTAGGTATATTTCTTCCACTGAAAACACTGCATTAACAAAAAAAAAAAAGAAAAAGAAAAAGAAAAACACTTTTACAAAAGCAAACTAAGAACAGATGTAGCTGAGCAATACTTTTTAATCCAGCAGTAATAAATGTTTGGAATGGACTGCTGTGAAGGTTATTAAGACTAAAACACTGGGGTCATTCAAAAAGGAGTTGAGAGCATCCAGGGGGATGGAATTGAAGTAGAAAAGAAGTGGATAACTGAACATTATGCACTGCATTCTTGATGATGCATAACATCCTACGCACTTGTTTTATGCTGTAAGACTTGAAAATCTATCTGCACCAGTTAAACATATACGGAGGGTTATGCCTTGTTAAAAGCTATGGAAAGTCAATTATAATAACAAATGCCAACAAGTTAGTCTCTGGACTGTGTCACTTGGGGAAAGCTGCTTCAGAAGAGCTATTTGACATTATTCCTTCTCTGATCTCATGGAAGACATAGATGTTATACCTCAAAACTTTCAAAAACATTTCAGTTTCATCATTGTTGTGGATACTGTGGAGAGGTTTAATACAAAGTGAGAAACAACACATTTTAATGAAAAAGAAATTTTCTAAATATAATTTAAGTACGTATTGAACAGCTCATTGTAAAGATAGGGAATGGGCTTGATGGTGAATGAACTGTGAGAAAAGCTCAGTGCCCTGCACTTGCATCTGTTACAGAATACTATCACATTTGTCTAATCAAACTGCTGGGATAGCTGCTCAGTATGAATGCTGCAGGCAGCTGACATTGCACCTATAGCCTTCTGGACTTTGCCTGTAGGCAAAGCCTTTAGCTTCACTGTCATTTTTTATAATATAAAAGTAAAAACAAGCCATTTTAGTTGCTTTAAATCTAACTGAAATTTGGTCTTCATCTCTTGTGGGTACATGGCATGTTGCAAGGTGTCTTCTCTTCGGTCTCACTGGAGAAAATGGCATTCACTTTCTAACCTGTGCATCTTTATGGCCCTGTTGAATAGTTGACGTGGACCCAAATTCCCAGCTCAGAGCCCTAACAGCTTTCCGTTCCAAACATAATTTATCAGAGCTGTGAGACGGGCAGCTTGCAGAAGGGCTGGAATACAATAGGAAGTCTGTAAGCTTCCAACACCTCGGTGAAGTTGTTCTTGAATTTGTTATAAAACAAAAGGTTGCTTTCCCTTTTATTGTCTCATCTTTTTGACTACTGCCGACCTGAACTTTAATGCCAACTGGCTGCTGTTTTTACTAAATTATAAAATATTTACGAGTGGCTAAAAAGACACAGCCTTTTTTGTTTTCTTGTGAGATTGTGACAGCAAAGAAAAGCAATCAAGTTTTCACCCTAAACTGTGAGGTTTTATGATGCGAGTGAGGCGTTTTGTAGCTAATGCTTGCTCTTGTGGAAATAATAATGAAAAAGCAATGAAGAAAAAGATCAACAAATCACAAGAGGCTTCATCAAGCAGTGGATGTCTAGTGAGGCAGCTTATATGTTAGAATGTCTTGCCAATTTGCTGCCTTTGTTCCCGCTATGGGACAGCCCAATGCCCATATGCTAGCCCTTTGTTAGCCTGGGTACCTTCCACATGTGCCTTACCGTGGTGCAAACAAAGGCTACGTGACATGACCTCTTTTCCTGCGCTCATTTTAGCCCGGAGCCATCGGTCCAGCCTGTCTTAGCTGATGACAGTTTACCAGGTGCTGTTCTGATCTTAATCTTCTGGCTGAACCGTGGCCCTAACATGGAAAGCTATAAATCTCACCAGGTCATGGAGAAATCTGCCAGTGTCATTTCTAATTGACCTCAGGGAAAAATGACCAGTTTACTTCAGAATTTCCTAGGTTTACAGATTCCCAGGCTGGCATTTGCAGAGCAGTACTCGTGACTTTTCAGTAATAAATTAAACTGGAAAGCCTTACAGCTACGATAATTTATGATCTTTCTGCTGCTCTTATGACACATGTTAATTGGTGGGAAAAATTGTTTATAGAAAGTTTTCAATGCAGTACTGGGAAGAAAAATAGCGTTGGAAAGCCAGTGTTTTCTACTGACTAAATTCTTTAGCGTAAACTTATTTAGCATTTTCTCTGCAGTAATAAGAATGGAGGGCAGCGTCAGAGGAAGAAGCCAACAGCTACATAACAGCACACTTTGCAGTGTATGCCGTGAAAATTATTCCTGAATTTTATGCTGAGGGTTTGAGCCTTGGGGGCTGCATCTCTGGTTGCGCAAGTCTGCATGGCTAGAAAACATTTTGTCCTAGTGGGGTAGAATTAGGTGAAGGATAGGCTTAATTTGTTTCTCTCTAGGTGTAATAACATGACAGGACACAGCAATTTTGCACTTAATGGAAATTTCAGGTATTGACTAACATTTCAAAATCATTGACTCTGTTTCGTACGTTTTGCCCATTTTCCTGCTGTGCTCTGGGTTCACCTGCTGCTAATCCACGATTGCATTATTCTCCAATCTTTCCCAAATCGTTGGAATCTTTTCCAGAAATCTCCTTGGGAAAGCTGGGCAGCATAAACTTTTCAAAAGTGAAGCAGCAATTTTCTGACCATTTTTGAAGAATGAAACATTGTGTGTACACATAGTACACTTACCTATTAAGTAAGAATGAAGCAATTTAGAAGGCTGCCTTCTAACTCCTCCTTTTTCAGTTTCAGTTTTATGATATCTTTAAAAAGTAATTTAGCATAATGCAAAAACATTGCACTAATCTCCTGATAGACAAATGAAATTTACTATTAGGCTTGTTTTGGGAAGAATGATTTGTTAATACAGCTCATGGCTTCTGACTGGTTTTAATTTGTTATTGATTCCTTATGGATTGCTCAAGTCACAAGTTATTTGTCAAGAGTTGTGCCACTATTTAACTTGGCATTTCCTACCCAAGCTTAGCTCATGCTTGAAGCTGTGGATGTAAGACACTTCCATTAGTCAGCATTCAGTCTTGTCTCATACGTTTCATTTATATCCCAACTTTACTGCAAAAAGCAAGGCAAAAAAACAAACGCATTGAGACAGGAAAAAATAAATTTCACCTTTCAGCTGTCTTTCAGTTCTGTATGATCACCTGTCTTTTACTAAGTTAATTCCATAACAAACTTTCTAGATAAAGGCACAGTGACATGGAACCACTCTGTATTCCAGAATCTGTGGTTCCTTCTTGAATTCTCTTCTGAGATTTCTTCATAGCCAATTCATGCAATCAGACTTTTTTTCAAAGATTATTTTCTATCTTAATTGCTGCAAATAGCTGCTTAATGCTAATGTGCTTACAGTATGCCTTTATCTGTACAACACAGATGTTCATCCTCTGGTGTTTCTTAGCCTGTGTGAAGACCTTGGTTCTATCAAACTGTTTTCCTACCATATTGCCTGAGATGTGGATGTTGAATATCAAGTAGTGATAGAGTAGAGTAGTAGTAGAGAATGATTAGGAAGGTTGTAGCTGGTCACATGATGTGACTGCCCCTTAGTTTAAACTTCAGAAGGAGATTTAGCAAATTAGCATAAAGAGGAGAAAATGCAGGCCAGTCACATGCAGAAACACTATTGGAAGTTAAGATAGTATGTTTTCTTAACTGGCAAAATCAGCAGTTAACTCCAAATATATAACAAGGAAAATGTTCTAGGAGTAAAGTGTCTTACAGCTGCTTTCCAGGAAAAAAAGGCCATTCCTAACTTCTCAGTGTTTTTTATGATGCTCATAAATGCATGCCTACAAATTTCAACAATTCTATCTCTCACTCTAGCTGATAATCTATGCTTCTGCCAACATACTCTGAATTTAGACCATTTTAAGCGTATTAAGGCAGTCAAATCATTAAATCATAGAATCACCAAGGTTGGAAAAGAATTCTAAGATCATCCAGTCCAACCATAAGCAATAAAGTGAATGTTTATTTGGATTACCAAAAATAGTCGATTCATTAAAGTGCTCTGTGTAGAAACTGGTCACCCAAGGTATCCTTGTACCCCATTCCACACAGTCTGGGGGCTGCCTCCTGGAGCCACATCTGACCCTACGGCATAAATGTCTTGCTATGGCCAAGTCCCAGTTAGCAAGGAAGAAGTGTTTCCTTGTGAAATATGTGGATGAGTGTTTGATTAAACCACCAGTGCTACTATTTAGTGCTGCCAACCAATGCTTAAAGAAGGACTTAACTTTTTGTGTTACTTCGATGAAAAGATCATTTTCCTCCATGTAGAAAAAGAGAGTTTCTGGCCATCCCTCAATGTGTATCTTCACCCAAACTGACTTTAGTTGTGTGGGTTGAATTCAGACTGAAGTCCTTGAAGCCTGGCAAAACCCTATAAATGTGCTTAGCTGTACAGACGCAAACAGGTATCTGACCTCTCCTCTCAAAAGATTTAATGGCTGTGAAGGAAATTCCCTCTAAGAAGTAGAAGTAATGACATTTTGATCCCTTGGGAAATGCTGTTGTAACCCCGTCTAGATCCTCACGCTGTTTGAATTTTATTTTTAGCTCTGACATTCTTGAAGATTAATAAGCATAATAGTGCTGAAATGACTCTGCCAGCATAATGTTACCTGAACAGAGTGTGACGTAGTTGAGTAATGAATCTCAAATGATAGCTCAGGGAGAAGCACGTGCTGCAAATTTCATGATATTTTAGAAAAAAAAAGCCTGTCTCGGTTTTGTTCCACCAGCAGCCTTTTGACTTATTGCTGTTTCAAAATTCTTGCTACCTAGCGAGCTGAAGATAAGTATGCAGTGAAAACTGCATGGTGTGTTTCTGACTAGAGGGACAGAGAAGGGAAGTGCAACAGTAAATTGCAAGTGCACTTCTCATTTCATCAACAGGCATATCTCTTCAGTGTAAGCCTGGCACGTATTGACAAGGAAAAAGGCGTTTATTGAAGCTGTAAGCTGAAGCTGATCCAAAAGCAGAAGCACAGCATTTATCTCAAGTTCAGAAGATTTTATTCTGATTTTTGATGGGTATTAGTTAGTAAGTATATAGATCTGCAGTAATTTCACATAAGCCCCTGGAATTACTCTGAAGTTGAAATACTGGAATACTTTAAAAAACGGCTCTGCAGAAACTGGTGAACATTCATTCATGGTTTGTTTTTTTCTATGCAAGAACACTTGCAAGATAAAAAACTAAAAGTATCTTACCCACGTGCAATGTGTAGCATGGTGAAATTATATTTTTTTCTACCTACTATGTTAATATAAAAATTGTCTTAAGTTTTCATTTAATCTGAGTGATTTGTGAGGGTTGGTTTTTTTGGCTTTTTTTTGTTACTTAGGTACACCTTAAAAAAAAAGAAAGTTGTGTAAAATTGAACCTGCCAATTATTTCTGAGAAAGTTAACATAAGAGGCTTGTTTGTAAATGTTATGAATGGTACTCAATGAAAACTTTGTTTGATTTCACTTATGTTTAGTATAATTTGTTCTGCTCTAAGGCATCCTGAGAATAGGAGATTGTACGCAAATGAATACTGAGTGAAGCAAAGATCATTAAGAGAGGAACTGGGGGGGAACCACACATGCTGGACACAATTATGTGTGTGTGTTATATTATGCTATCTTGGACACATCAGCGCTGACTGCTTTGTTCTGAAGAATGACCTTTGATCAAGAGAGACTGCATGTGTCTTTGGTCATTCCCACATCCTAGGCTACTGTAGATGAAGGGAATTTCTGTGGTGTCTTAACTATAATCTCACTGGGAGCTGCCTCATTGTGTGCAAACACTCTGGTAGATGTCTGCCTTGTTGGGAGTTTACAATTGGAGGAAAGGATGGTGGCATTACCTCAAGCATACTAGGCATTGTGCCAGTGTAACTGAGCAGATGGTGACCTGTGGGTCATGGGACTATATTTCTGAGATAGATGGGAAAGGAAATTCTACAGTTTGCAGACCAGATGGAGAGTTCTCACAGAGCTGGCTAGGAGGGTATCTACACGTATGTGTATGTAAGAGAATGTCAAATCGGAGGAAAATAGCAAGTGGATATTAGTAAACGTAGGAAGAAAAGCTTAGCAATGGCTGTTATGCAAGAGAACGTCAAGTAAAAAAGGTGTTTTACATGGCTGTTAAGTACAGCATTCACAAGTTTCCTGCTACTTTATTCTTGTTTCCATTAAATAGCACTTTACTCCTGTATAAAACGTCTGTAATTTAAAAAACGAAGACCTATTGTTTTTATTCCAAAAAAAAAAAAAAAGTGCTTTATAGGATTCTTTTCATCTAGATCTTTTTCTTTCAAAGTGGGGCTTGTTTCCTGATAAATGACATCTTATTTTTTTAATAAAAATGCGCAGTTTCTCTCCCTAAAATGAGGTCCTCTGTCTGCCAGGATTTACTTCTTTCTGCCATTATTATTTTTTTAAGACTTCTGGGGCCATGATGTTCTGATTGTTGTTATATTTCATCTTCAATCTAAGCAAGTAAAGTAAATGCAGACAGAGTTAACCAGACCATGAGCAAGTATAGAAACACATCCAATAAAGGAAGAGTAAAAATTGGGAACTCCTGTGGGAAATGCTAAGGATATCTTCAAGAGAATTTTCTTAAAGGCTGGTGTTCACCCCATATTAGATATGTTAGCATCTTTTAATCAAGGAACTTTTATCAACAATTTTTCATCACTTTTCATTTTTCTTTTGAATTTTAAGTGTATTTAACCCTTTCCCTCAAAGATAACTCTGTATCTGAAAGCAATTAATGCAGGCACCCTTTAAACTCAATGCAGTGGTTAAAATCTTTATGGGCAGTTGTAGAATGGGGGTCATCTCCATTCAGCTTACTGTGGAAACTTGAGAAAAGGAGAAGGGGAATTTGGTGTTACTCTTTCCAGGTGAGTGCTTTGAATATCTGTCAGGTGTAAAGGAATTGATACTACCTTTTCAAAGCCAAGGTCTGTTCAAGATTTCACCCAGTAGTTGTGTCCTGAAACCTGGACACCTTTGGAGAGGTCTGCCTGAGAATCTGTCTAGCAGGTAGATGCCTACTTCTGGGTCTGCATCAGAACATAACTTGCACATTCCATGTGGCGGGCTTGTATGACAGAAATCTGGCATTTGTATAGTTTAGCTCCCCTGAGGTGAGAATAGTCTCGTGGGAGGCTGAGGTTCTTGAAGAGATGTTAGGTTCCTGTCTCTTTTTGCTTGTGTCTCTAATTGCAGAGTCCCAAGCAGCAAAGCACATGCCTATCTTTTAAGCGTAAGTGGTCTTGCTAACTTAAATGGGACTCCTCATGTACTTATAAGTTAAAAGTATGTTAAACTGCACGATTGAACTGGGGCCCAGATTTTTATTTTTATGGAAAACTCACATGTGCAAACAGTAATAGCATAATTAATCTCTTTTCATGAAGTGTTGCTTTTAATAATTTTATGCGGGGCTTATTGTGCGTACTACTTTTCATCTTCAAGGCCTTTTACAAACATTAGCTCAGAGATTTAAATTGGGGGTATGGCTGTGGGAATTGTGCAGTCTTATATCTGACTTTGCAATTCTGTACCTCCACGTTCTTGGCAGGAGGCTCCTGCCATGCAGCTGGGTTGGCTGAACCAAGAACTTTGGCTCTGTCTCCACTTAGCACCTTTGGCAAATTATCTCCCAGGTGGAATTGAAGGTTGTAAGTGGTTTCAAAGCTTCCTCCAGCTCCACATTTTCAAACTAGTGACTTCATGCACCACTGAGTGAAGCAGAGGTGGTGATACGGGCTGCATTTGGCATGTTTGGCTCTTATCCCTTACTCCTCTTCACTACAAGCTACTCAGAAACAGGAAAAGACCAGAAATGCACATGGGTCAAAATTTCATTTAAGATATGGGCGTAATTATTGCTAGCTTCAGAAATGCTTGATGTACATGCTCAGATCACAGCTCTGCCTGTATATTAACACAACCTTTATGCTAGTGTGTAGTATCTCAGCATCTGAAGATGATGGACTGCTTCTGAACATGCTTTTGAGACATAAGAGTGACTTAGGGGTACGGTGAATCGCAACAGCTGATTCAGCTCCTAATCTGACCATGCATAGTGTTTTATCATATGAGAAGCCTGGATGGCAAAGACCTCTGGTTTTTTCTTCAAGAACTAGGAGAAGTCCAGTTGTTCTGCACTCGGGTTGTCTTGCCTGCTTGGTATGAGTTTTCTCATTCTTCCATTTATATCACTATTTCCAAGCCTTGTTATTGATGTGACCTTGGTTAGATTTTCTCTCTGCGTATGTTGGTAGTAGCAGTTTTGCTGAAAGAGACTAGGGCTTTGTTTTTTTTCAGGAAGAGAAATTTTATTTTACTCAGTGTTTCCAGCAAAAGAGCTCCTCCTATTGTCTCAATTCCCTTCGCAAAAGCAGTCACTCAAGCTACTTACTTCTGTCCTTTTCAGAGTAAAATTCACATTAGCTCATGTTGCAGAAGGAATTACTGAAAATGTCTTTTCCCATTTTCATGTCCATGAATGGGCCAGAGATAAGCTGCATTTTAAAGAATGTGAGCCTTTTCTCTGTGGGTTACTCTATAAAAATACTTGGGTAGATTGCTGGCTGGGACACTGGCTTACTTACTCAGTAGTATATTTATTGGAGGCTCCTGGGGAAGATACAGGACTCAGCTGAAATAAGGGAAAAGCAGTTTCTGCCAGCAGCCTGAAGTGTTGACACTGTATAGCGCTGATTTTTCTCTTTACCTTTGCTGGAGATGCTTAATTAGTGCAATGATTAAAAAAAAAAAAAAGCAAAAAAAAACTTCAAATGCGCTAAATGACTCAAAATATTATGAGAGAAGGGAACAATTAGGATGCTGTGGTTGTTGAAACGGGATGATCCTGTAAAAAGATGAACTCTAGGTTATAAGAGATCTCGTGCACTGCTGTGCTGTGCTTAAGCAACATACGTGGGAACTCCGGAAAGATCCTCTTCACATAATTAATAAGCCACTAGAAATCCCTTAAAGGATCAAACCCTTTAAATAAAAGTATTCCCTCATTAGGAGTATCAGAAAATAGAATGTCTGAACAGAGATGAAAACAGACCTTGTGACTTAACATTGAAATGCAAATCTAATTAGCGTGGTGTTTTAAAGTATTAACAAGGAGCCATAAAAAAATGGATTTGGAAGAAACTTTTCATAAAGAAAATACTGGATAGTGACAAAATCCCAATTTATTAAAACTCTGTGATGTGGAAACAATGAAAAGGGCATTAATTACTTTACCAGTACTTATTTTGCATCGTTGCCCAAAGTAATTGGTTTATTGACCTCTTCGTAATCCTGAATAGTTATAAAAAATTGATTTCAATGCTGAAAGTTAATTTCTGTAAAGGAATTTAGGTCTTTTTATTCTGTCATATATGTCTTTGAATCTAAATAATACACTGCTTCAAACATGTCTGACTCTACTTGGAGGGTAGGATTCCTTTACGTTCTGTGTGCTGTACCTGTGTATGCAGGCATTATTTTCAATCGATGCTAGTTTGCTTATTCTTTATTTTTTTCTTTTAAGAAATATCTATGAGAGTATATGTTTTTGGTATGCTCTTCTTTTCTCTGTTTAATTCAAATTATTTTGACCAACATACTCTTAATAATTAATCCCTGGAAACATCTTTCCCTTTTATAGCTTTTCTAAAAGCACCCATCACTGAAAGGCTTCTGTAATGTAATATGTGCAGCACTTTGAAAATGTGTTGGCTATAGTTATTTTTTTCATAATTTATTTTTTCTTTTCTCTTTGGTAGTATGACTCTTCCCCACCTACGCTGTGTATAGTTGTACATAATAAAATGTTTTTTCATTCTGTACTGATAATAAGTATTTTGAATATATGGACAAAATTAAACGTCACCAAGAAATGTATGTATGGAAGTGACCAGATTAACTTCAGATTAAAATTTGAGATATGGAAAATCAGTGCTTTCTCCTCTGAGGAGAGGAGCAGGCATAAGATTTTTAGAACTTTTCTGTGTTGTTTGAGGAAGTCCTTAACAGAATAATTCATCTTATTTCCATTATAAATTGAACCACTGAAATCTTAAAAGGAAAGTGGTGTTCATGTACCACTCAGCTGTTTGTTGCCTAGACAGGTGGAGTTTTCTGAGTCACTAAGTTGGGTAATTGTTGTGGTATCCTATTGTTTTTGTATTAATTAACAAATTGTGACTGAAGAAGACTTTTATACTGAAGCAAAAGAATTTAGTGTATCCTTCTAACTGATAAAGCAATGGATAAACACGTGGACTTTTACTATTTCTTTTTGGGTATTAGTCTTGATATGCACCAAAAGCCAGATGATGAATAACAAACGTAATTCTGGCTTCTGTTCTGTTTGGAATATGTTAAGAACAGAAAAGTGAATGATTAACAAGCTAGAAGTGGGTGAAACCTCTAGGGAAATCAATTTAATTACTGTAGGCAAGTGGTCAACGAATGTCAATGCATCCAGGTAGGAAGACAGATGATACCATGCAGTCTGCAGTGTTGCTATTAGCAAGTAAGAAAATTTTGGTTTACTGAAATTCTCAGCTACAAAACAAACAAACAAACACACAAACAAAAAAACCCACAACCCAGAACATAGCAAAGCAGTAATGTTATGGTTCTCAGAACGTAATTTTTCTCTGGAATACCTTGCGCTTAGAATTAGCCATTTTATTCAGACTGTTTTAAATTTGTTTCAGCAAAGATTATAATCAGGTTTCTATCGAGTGAGTCTGTTCATGTGCTCTGAAGTCTTTCTGAATTGTTTTCCTTTGATTGAAGAAACTCGCAATTACCTTTCTCTCTCTGTTTACCTACTGTTTCATTTTTGTGTCTGGGCACTGGCTCCCACTCCATGCCTGTGCTCAGATGGGACTGCATCATTTCATAGAAAATCCTGAACTGGATCCCACAAGGATCATCACAACACCAGTTTCCTCCTGTCTCTTCTTTCAGGTCACTCAATAGCCATTCTTCTTTTGTACCTGAGCTGGTACTCCTGGCTTCGTATATCTGCCAACTTTTTCTGCCTCACAGTAGCCATATAAAGCAGTGCTACATCTTTATGATGAGAAATAAGAATTAGGGGTGGGTTGTTAGAGTAGTATGGTTAGATTGTGGTTGGACTTGATGATCTTCAAGGTCTTTTCCAACCTGAGCAATTCTGTGATTCTATGAATGTTCCTCACTCCTGTCAAGGTTCGCATGTTTGGCTGGTTGTAAGGTACGCCTCAATACATAATCCTAAGCATAACAAAAGTCCAGTTGAAAGATAGAGTTGTCAAGGCTGCAGGCTTTGCTAGATTTGGAGATCCTTGTCACATACTGTTTTATCTAATTTATCAGAAGATACTTGGTGCTTCAGATCTCTTGAGGTGTGTCTGCTGAGCAGAATCCTGTTTGTGTGACTTAGATAAATTAACGAAGTAGTTTGATATAAGTCTTTAGTACAGGAAGTGCATAATCTTCTGATGGGAGAGAATTAAGCCTGCTTATGTACTTGTAAAAGTTACACAACAATAAATATTTTTTTTGCATTGTTAGGTGAGGTGATTAAGAGATGCTCCCTGTTTATATTTGCCTGGAGAGGGGTCACTTAGTTGCTTAAATATTTTAAATGTTAGATTGAAACTGAGATCAATCTTTCTTCTCTCTTTTGTGCGTGTGTGAGGTGGGGGGAAGGTTAAAGCTGTTTCATCCAAAAATAGCTTTATTTGGATACATAATTCTCACTCTTCGTGATAGCAGCTGTTTGTTTGCATATGCCTTGTCTGGCTCCCATTAGGAGAGGTGTTTAGAAAAGAAACAATGAATTTTGTTTTCTACTCAACCAAGCACTTAGGTAAGCTATTTAGGTAGGATCTTCATGTATGCTTTCTTGAAGGGTAGAGAGGACTTTAGACATGAATGCTTAATGTAAGTAAATGGTTGTCATATTTCAGTCTAGCTAAGCACTAAATCTTCCTATTGAGTATTCCTCCAGAAACATTCACACTTTGCATTTCATTATCTTCAGGAGGCAAGCTATTCTTGATCAGTATTAAAAACAAAAAGGGCTTTCAGATTTTTGTGCTGTGTTAAAGTAGTAGTGTTAGGTGCAGGATATCCACTCTCCATGTAAAGGATGCAATGAGGCAAGGGTGTTTTAATCATGATTGACTCTTTGAATTCATATCTCAGCATCAGAGCATGGCTGATGTTGCTTTGATCTGATCTCCTCCTCTTCCAGATCTCTGGTGAAAGTGCTGCATAAACGTATGTGGGTTGCTCCAAAAGCAATGCCTCCCGTTTATTTCCGTGTTAACTAGAGCAGATACAAAAAGCACAGTATTGCTGCTTGATAGAGCAAATTCTCAGCTATAAAAAAAACCCAAAACTATTATTCAACATAATCACCACCATTAGCTATGCATTTTCATTGGTGATGAACAAGAGCCTGCATGCTGCACTCATAAAAATCAGCACCAGCAGAAGTGACCCACTGCTGCTGACCCTACTACTGAAATGTTCCACCCACCACCTGACTGTGTTCACATCCACTGACTGGTTGACACAGAAATTCAGCAGGTGTCAGTGAATGTCAGTGGGGGTCATTTTTACCTCATGGAGGAATTCAATTCCACACCTTTGCTCCATTCACGCTTTCACATCAGATGCCATTTTATCAGATTGCCTCTCTGCTGCCATCCGTCACATGAAACAAAATGGAATGTTGGGAGGAAGGCTCAACCTCTACTGCCATACCACTAACATCTGCCTCTGGTGTAGTAAGCCAACATAACATCACAGGAAACATTACTTTTGGAGCAGCCCTCATTTATTTCTTTATTTATTTGTGCACATTTACCTTTGCTGGTTGTTGGAGGTAGGATTTTCTTTGCAGAACTTTTTAGAGCACAATAACACTTTCATTCACAAATGAGGAACCTGATGGTTACTTTTTTTTTTTTTTTTTTTTTTTTTTTGGCAGAATTCTCCAATTGCTCACCAGGAAATCTAAAGTAAAAGCAGACATGTACAGATATTGAAGTTTTCCTACCTATGTGCAGTGTGATTGGGTGCCTGGGGAAATTGGTCATATGGATTTCTGTAGTTGGCTTTAATTTAGAGCAGGTTGCAAGGAAGTAGAAGTCACTCCCATGCAATGCCAACAAGTGATATGTGTGATGTTAATCTGGATTGTATGGTGACAGGTGCAAGCGCACACACACGCCCCAACTATTTTGTAGAGAAGCTACAAATATGCACCTAGAAACTGCACCTTTAGAATATGTTCCTGAAAAACAATAAGAAGACAATGAAAGAATGAATTAAGTAAACAACAGAACTCCTGTTCTCATTTTATGCAGAAGAAATCAGGCTTGTTTTCCTATAGCTCTGTTTCAGGAACTTCACTATTGAAGAATAGAAGAATACCCATTTGACTTCAAAGGAGATGCACCTTACTATAAATAAATAAGTAGATCCAATTTCTAGCCCTGAGGATGTTAAAATTCTCAACTTGAACTTTGAACATCTCATTATTTAAACTAGCCCCAGAACTTTGAAGTGTTTGCAATCTAGACACATGTTCTACTGTTAATTTTTTGATATAGAGTGACCCGATGCACAAGTTTGGGTTTATCAGCACCAATTCAAATGGTAATCTGGTCACCTCTAGTTGTAGTAGCAGTCAGACAGCTAAGCATATTTGAACAAATAAAGTTAAGAAGCAAGGATTTCCCAAGCCTATTGGCCTATTCTCCCTGCCCAACATGGTTAGTGGTCCCCTGCTGGGGCTCCAAGATCCCTTCATGGTATTTCAGATCAAGTGTTACATCACATCACCATCTTGTGCTGAACTGTTTATTTCCTAGCCTCTTTTCAAGATATTTGAAGACTGAGCAAAGAGAAGTACTTTCTCTTTTTTAATAACTTTAGAGATAGTTGAGCTTGTTATGAAGACTTTTAGAGGATTCTGGAAATAGTAAGGCTTTAAAAATGAGAAGATCTCCAAAGCTGTTCTAGATTCTGTCCAACAAAGAAATTGACTCCTTCCATAATGTTTATTTTTATTTTTTGTCTCCTCTTCATTTTGGTCAAGCAATCCCATATAAGTCATCTCACTGCAGCCGTTATTTATAGCTAATAATCTCCTTTAGCTGCCAAACCGAAACTAGATCTCCTTCACTCTTGAGCTGAAAGCTCTTTTCTTTCTACAATGTGCTGGAAATGAGCCAATTTACCAGTTCCATTAACTTAATGAGGTCTGACAGCCTGCAGCAAATTTTCTCATAATCTCTCCTGGATTTAAATTTGGTGCTGCACAAACAACAGAGTACAACCAAGTAGTTGCTTTTTAACTCTATGTATTCTAAGCAAAATTCCTCAGTCATCGTAACTACAAAGATGACTGAAGTCTTTCTTTTTCTGCAGACGGTTGTTTTTTTTTTTTTCATAATGAGATGATTATTACATTTACTGATTAACTTACCTTTTAATCTTAGCAATCATCTGAATACCAGATTCGTGTTGACCTGTTAAACATCAGCATTAAAGCTTCAAGTGATTTAAGTGCAAGTGATTCCAAGCGTAGTGCTGCTGGCGGTGGGAGAGGGATGGTATTTATTTTTATAATACACCTGAATGGTTATATGAGCTGTGAGGTTATGTCATGATTTTCACAGACTAATAAATAATCACTCGTATAAGGTCAACAGTAGTTTTAACGCAAGGTTAATCCTTAGCTTCTGTTTCCTAATACTTCCAATGATTACTGTTCTCTAAAGGCTGTAGTACGTTACCAAATTCACAAGAAACAAAATTGCTTGCCAAATTAAGCAGGACAAAAGTAAGCTCTTGCATTCTCTTGCTTGAATTCCACTTTTCTAGCAGTGGCAGCAATATGCTGAAGGCACCAGACAGCAAAGCAGAACAATGTATATCTTTTAGTATGTCACATTGCCATAATTCTGATAAACCACCTTAAATTTAACAGCATGGCACTGTAGTAGAAAATTGCTAGCAGCATACTGCGCTTTGAAAATGAGCTTAGAGCAAAGGTTTGACCAGAATATAGAGTTGCCTCTGCTATTTATCTTCACTGTGTTAAAGCTTCCATTGTGAGGCTTTTACTTATGGCAGCACTTCCTGAGGAGCTGTACATTTTGTCTTTGGGCACTGCAAGACCCCACTTCTTTGGGTAGAAGGTTCATCTAAGGAATCTTATGTTTGAGAGTAGGTGACAAAGCACCTCAGATAGAAATACACCATTTCAAACTGCCTCTTCATCTGGAGACTCTTACTGTATGGATTTTGTGTATTTTGCATTTTCTCTCTGTATTTGTAAGTATTAGCTTCACTGTGTAACTCTTCTTGGCTAAATACTTGTACATCAGTAATTAATAAGAAGAAAATAGGTGATGATTTCAAATCCATTCAAGTGGGTTGAGTTTGAGGGGTTTTGTGTTGTGGAGGTTGGTTTCTGACCTAAACACAATGGTCAGTCCAGTCTTTCACTTACTACAAGTTCTGCAAACATGAATTTTCGTTAGTTTAATGTGTAATGCTCTCAATTTTCCCTAAAACAATCTTTCAATTATCCTTGCAAAAACTTACCGGGTTCTGTGGATTGTATATGGTATTGCCCACTGCAGTCAGTGGAAGTATTCATACATTCATAGCAAAATGAAATTGTAGCTGCAAGATTAGGATCTTTTTAGATAAATTAGAATGGCTTTCATTTCTGACTCCTGGAGATACTCATTCAGATGCATCAAGCTTTCGTGTGTGCATCTCAATGGGAAATTTGAATAACCTATTTATGTAACAAAACAGACCAAAGGAGCAGAAGTTAAACATTCAAAATAACACGCATGTTTTAATGGAGAGAGCAGTGAAGGTCTCAGTATGCAGCAACCTCCAGCTTTAATCCTGCTTTTTTTCAGCCAGTGCTAAATGCATAGCAAAGAAATATTTTGGAACCTGCTTTTTAATCAACTTGGGTTAGATCTCATGCCTTTTTATGGCAAATGTTACCATGCCTTTTTTTGTTGTTTTTTTTTTTTAATTGTTTTAAGACCCAGTTCCTGAAGACAAGTGATTTGTAATTTCACATGAAGAAGTAATTGAAAGAAAAGACTGAAATTGCCCAACACTTTAAATGGTGGAAATTGTGTTGGTTGTTTTTTTTGTTTGTTTGTTTTTTAAGGAGGACAGATGTCCCACCATTTTGAGCACCCCATGTGTCTGATTCTCACATGCTATAGCAGTATGAGAATTCACAGTTCTTAACCGATGTTCCAACAACAACAACAACAACAACAATAATAATAATAATAATAATAATAATAATAATAATAATAATAATAATGAAGACATTCAGATAATTTTTTGGTACTCAGTTTTTGGTTTTGCCACAGACTTCCTGTATAGCCTTGGACAAATTATTTAATATACAGTGTTTTGACAGCATTCTGGAAAAAATGTTCATGTGAAGCAAGGAAGTCTTCAATTTTGTTTTCCCAAATGAGAGAACTCAAAAAACCTATCAAATAAGTCAGACACAGCAATGTCTAATGAACACCTAATTTTTGAGGGATTTGTAATAGGATTAAATTACCTTCAGCAGCAAACCTGAATATTTCTAAGAAACTGCACTTTAACTTATTAGAGCCAACCTTTGCAGATGTTCAGGCAACCTTCCAGATTTCGAAAGGTAACAGAAGAAATTCCAACTTGCTGATATCAGCAGCAAAACTTTTATTGACTTCAGTAGGCCAAGATTTTACCCTACCATAGATCTGTGCTAACCTTTCTGAAAGAACAGCCCTTTTTCAAGGGAAGAAGATCAGCATTTTAGAGCATATACTTGTGTATCACCTCTGCCTTTTATGCTCTCTTCAAGAGCTGGTGTGAATTCATAGTTGAAAACCTCCCTTCAGAATGTGTGAGGAAAAAGAGCATAAATGCTGTTCTTGGCATTCTTTTTCTCTGAAAGTTGATAATTCATTCAGTGCATTCATGTTGGTTGTCTTTCCTGAGCTTCCAAGAATTGTTTAATCTTCTCTAAGCACCTAGTTTTAATTTAAAAAAAACCATACATAAATAGTTGCCATTGTAAATTGTTTCAAGTCATGAGAAAATGCTGTTATTGAAATCAGAAAAAATAACATTTTCAAGTCAAAAGTTCTCATGTTGAGTCTTCATTGTCAGTTACCTATTTAAGTAAGGCTACGCTAGAAAAACAAAATAACTGTACATTTTTATATAATCCATGTGTTTTAATTTATGACTTTCCTATTTTTTGAGCAACATGTGAATAATGATATAAAGGGTGCAGAGTTTTTGTTTTAGTGGGTTCCTACAATTAGTTTTAGATATCTCACTAAAATTCCCTGAATTACCCCTGGAAAAGCCAGTTGCTTTCCAGTGACTGAACAGAATGCCTTCTGCCTTCTGGGCCTTTTGGTTAAAGTCTGCTTGTATGTTTTTAAGACGTTTATATATTGCTCTTGTGTATAAAATCACTGTGAAAAACAACAAAGTTGAAAGAGACAGACCTCATTTGAGCATACAACTTCCCCTCCATTTTGTATTGCATTTCTTTTTCTCTTCAAGATGTCTGCTTTAATATTTACCTTAGCTGAAAAACATGAACTAAACCTATTGTCCAGTAGTAGTATGCTAGCAATAATCAAGAAAAGAGATATACATATATTATATATATGTACACAGAAACAAGGAAGAAAATAAAGCTAATTTACAGTTAGAACTGAGAAGATGGTGCTACTGATGAATGATTTTGCACTACATGAAGTATCTTACACTCATCCAAATCTCCTCAGTTTTCAAAGTGGGTTATAAATGTCTTGTGGCAGAAGAGTTTGTGTTTATTTTTTAACTCTTTTTTTTTTTTTTTTTAATTATTTCCCCTCCTTGCTTCTAATTCAGGATGAAAAATCTGTGGTTATGTTCTTTATTGTGGCATTTCATCATTGGTGGATTAGGCCTTGGTTTGACAACAGAAAAAAAAATGGCATGAAGAAAAGATATTTAAACCTTTCTAAATAAGAAGTCTATTTGTTTCTGATTTGGTCTGAGATTAAGTGAAATTGTTCTGTTTGAATTAAAGACCAGCATTTTAAAGGTATAAGGAGACTCTGAGGCAGATGCGTCATTAGTAGGATTTGCCTCAGTATTTTGAGTTTAGTAGTCTGAATGCATCTTTAGGAATTTATGCAGTTTAAAAGATGCAATGAACTGCTAGGAGCTGAAATTCTCTATTCAATTCCCTCCTGCAAGTGAGACACTTGAAACTCATCATGAGTTGTGTATGTATGCCTTATCTTGACATGCTGCGGCTCTTCAGCCTGGAGAAGACTCCAGCAGGACTTCATAGCAGCCCTCCAGTACTTGAGGGGGCCCACAGGAAGACTGGGGAAGGGCTTTTTATACCAGCATGTAGTGACAGGATGAGGGAAAATGGCTTTAAATTGGAAGAGGGTAGATGTAGACTAGATATTAAGAAGAAATTCTTTGCTGTGAGGGTGATGAGGCAGTGGAACAGGTTGCCCAGAGAGGCTGTGGATGCCCCCTACTTGGAAGCATTCAGGGCCAGGCTGGATGGGGCTTAGGTCAACCTGGTCTAGTGGGAGACAGCCCTGCCTGCAGGAGGGGAGTTGGAACTAGATGGTCTTAAAGGTCCCTTCCAACCCAAACCATTCCATGATTCTATGATCTTGCACCTCAAAAGAGTAAATGATTGTGATCATTTTAATGCCAAACTGGATCTCTTTCTGTGCATTCTTAGCTAGTATTTTCCGTGTGTTATTCGGTCTGATGTAAGATGCTAAGTGTAATGTGGCAATTTCCTGATTCTGAGAGCAGGTATAGCACAATTGGTGGCAATGGAAAGCTCCCTCAATTCCACTCATAGTCTATTCCTTTGAGTGTTGTCCACCCTGGATGGCAGTAGATAGCTTAGTTTTCATTTCCAGTCAGCTTTCTGCCCTTCTGCTGATACTGACAAGAAAAATGCATTGCTGTTTTAGTTCTTCGAATATTGAATTCGTCAACTGCATCAATACCATTAGAAAAAGTATTTCTAGAATAAATAGAGACCACTGGAACTGTCTAAGATCAAAAGATTCAGCCACACTAAGCATAATTGAGCTGATGCTCAGCCTTTCTTGAGGGAAGTTTCTTTGCAGAAATGCATGTTGTGAAATTGTGAAGTTATGAAGTGGATGGGCAGTTTTCACAAAGTACTTGACTGTGAATCATTTTGTAAATATATCATGTATTTACATAAGGAGATAGGAGTATTAAGCAACTTTTTTTTTTTTACTGCAACAGAAATTAAATTATGCTGACTTGTTAACCATTTCTGAGGTGAGTGGAAAAGAAGATGAAGAAGAGAAAATAATTAAAATATATATTTTCTATATCTAACTTACTAGAGAATAATTTCTCAGCCAAAAAGTACATTGTTGAGCTGAGCTTGTGCTTTGAAGCCACAGAGAGAAATAGAGCTCACATACCAGAGTAGTTATTCCCAGCCAGTTTCTGTCTCCGGCATATCAGCTCGTAAAACTTCCTCTGTCTTTTTACAATAGTAGTAACACAGCATATTCTGTAAGTATTACTTTGAGTAGGAAAACTCGTATGTTTCAGGTCACATTTTCCACACAAAAAAATATGAATCCACTTATTAAGTATATATCTAGAATTCTGCTCAATATATAAACTATATTTTCTGTCATGAAAGTTTTCATCTGTGTGCATGTTTTTTAAGTTTATTTCTTCATATGCAAAGCAAGTGTGTGGGTTCAGGCGCACATTTTTCCCTTGACTTTAACAAGGCTACTCGTGTATCGTGTCACATACATCAGCCTTGGTGAGATAGGGGCTGCAAAGTGGCTTTGTACACTTAGGCAGCAAGTTTTGCACGGATGTTCATTAAACAATGGTTTAGTAGGCTATGGAATAGGTTAGACTGTGATAATTATTTAGGTACCTTATGAGATTTTTCAAAACTATATATCCCAACCTATTTAGATTGGCTGATAAACATCTATAGAAATCCCTTTGAGGACATCTGTAGGTGCCTGAACACAAACATAATCTTGAGTTCACAAGAGACAAGAATGACATCTGGATCTGAGCATCTGCAGTATTAAAGGGGAGCAAGGAAGTTTGAAATCAGGCCCTGGCTTTAAAATTTGTAGCGACAATAAGTAGAATGGTTGAGGTTATAATCCTAATTTTTCCACAAAGTATAGGTTTGCTAAATGTTCAGTATCCTTTGAAAGTTCAGTATCCAGTTTGAAATGATTTAAAAAAAATAAAATAAAATTGCAGTGAGTTTTATGGCCATTGAAATTTGCCAACATGTGATTTGACGTATCATATTGGTTGTGAGAGAATTTTACTAATGGCAGTAGTTCTCATTTAGTCTGTCTTTCTTCTCCAAGTCTTTCTTTACAAGTACAATTACGGAGCAGAGTTTTGTCAAGTTATTCTAGAAGGACTCTCCCTAATGATTGTGGCCCAAAACTTCAATCACTGCTGAGCGCTGAGGGTGCTCTCACAACATGCCCAGTAGCAAAGGTTGAATTCATTTTCATGCTGCATTTTTCTAGTGTGCTTAGGTAACTTCCTAGTTGAAAATTATTCAAGTACTCATGTTTTCCACTTTTGAGACATTTTTCATTTGAACTGCAGTCTTTTCACTTAAGTACAGCAACACCTTCCACCCTGGCTTTTCATCAGGAGGCATGGACTCGAGTGCCGCTTTGCTGAGCTAGAGCCAGTAAAGGGACAGAGTCTGGATTTCCATGGGCAAATGTTGTGTGTGCAGATGAGTGATGTTGTAGTAGGCTTAAAATGATCCTTTCTGTTCTCCTTTCAACTGTCCAGGGTTGGTTGGTTTATGATTTCCACTAAGACATTACTCTGGTGTAGAGATTTAACACCACACACCATCATATTTTATTTCAATCCTGGCTCATTTCTGTATTTAATCATACCATTATGTTGCATTTGTGAGCGAATTTCTGGAAGGACTGTAACTCTGACCCTGGCAAGGTATAGACTAATGCCTCTTGGCAGTGTCAATATTCCAGCTCAGAAAAAGGCTGTATCTTCAGATTCCAGCTGGAAGAGGCTATGCACTATTTTATTTATTTATTTATTTATTTTCCAACCAGTGAGGCTAAAATGATAGGTAAACGGTTGGGAATCTTAAAAGACAATAGTAAACCAACTTTGGAGTATCTTCACGCTCTTACATATTTCTGAAGAGGAACTATTGCTAATGTGTTAGTTCTCCTATTGCCTGATGAAGTAGTTTATAACCTTACATTGAGACGACAGGCTGCTCGGTACTCCTTTCCCAGTGAAATATAGCCTGACATTCAAAACCAAGGGTCTGTGTTTGCCAGATCTTGCTCTGTAAGAGAGATCCTAATCTCAACAAGATAAACTGCTTAAATAAAAGTTGATGAAAGAACAGTCCGAATAGTGGATTATGCTCTCAGTGTTTTACAGTGCTTTGCTTTAGGACAATTCCTTGCTTGTATTTTTGGGGAAGTCAGTCAAAGAACTGCAGTTGTAGGTGTTCTCAGAATTTTATTAATCATGATTTTTACCCAGTTAATTTCTGTTCAGTTCTTGCATATTTGTTTTGGGCTTGGAAAAAAATATGGGGAAAGGGTTAAGAGCATACTTGCTCTTCATCTGTTTTAAATCCATAAATGTGAGCCTCTGTGCTGTTTCAAGGTTTCAGATTACTCTCTGTGATTTATAGGAAAAGGCTGTTCTCTGCAAGTTGAAATCCCATGTGTTTCTCCACCATTGTAAAACAACAAATCTTTGAGTATGCTTCCAGTTGCAAAAATTGCAGTTTTGAGCCACATTTATAACTTATTTTTTTCCAATGTGATGTCGCTGACATAGAAAGTGAGGTCCTCTTGTCCTGTATCCAT
The DNA here is from genome assembly GCF_951394365.1 of Tetrao urogallus. Classification (NCBI taxonomy): domain Eukaryota; kingdom Metazoa; phylum Chordata; class Aves; order Galliformes; family Phasianidae; genus Tetrao; species Tetrao urogallus. The sequence continues at coordinate 13,535,341 of NC_136819.1, read as the reverse complement.
GCAAGATTTTACAGCTCTTCTCAGAGTGACTTGCACAGACTATAGCAACACCCTCGTGTTTATAATTTTCTATCATTTTGCTTTGGGAGGATACGCCCACTGAAAAGTGCAGTTGTAGGCAGACACTGATATCATTCCATGTAAGTTATATCCAGAGCCCCTGCAGAGATGGCAGGCCAAAAGCTGTGATGACCGAGCAGTCAATGCATCCACTTCTGATGGACCATGGCGTAAATCAGTGCAGAATTTGGCCTCATATATTTTGAAGTTAATATAGTGCTTACAAACAGCTTTGCAGAGGTGACATTTATCTTCTCTTTTTCATTATTATATGGCAGGAAAATTTACCAGTTATCTCTCATAGAGAACAACATGGACAATGTTAGGGATTTCTGAAATATTCTTATCACTGATTTTGATAATGTAAGTATTACTATTATAGCTGGTTGTCTTTCAGATGTTTTTCCCATTGTAATTCCTGTCTCTACAATAGGAGAGCTGCTTTATTTAGTCTGTCAGAACGGTGTAATTGCTTTCACTTGTTTTGAAGAGCAGAGATGCTCTGTAGGTTTAGCTAGTTGGTCTTACTAGAATACCATGAAGCTGCAAAAGTGTGTAACTGAATCTAACCTCTTGCCTGTCGTTGGATTTATGACGAAAGAAAACACACAATCATTTTGTCTCTAATTACTATTTAAAAGTATTTAAAAATGTGCCTATTTCTGAGATGAAGAAAGAAAGTGAAGAAGGTTCTGCCTGAAGTCGTCATGCTAGGTTAAGTGAGTAGAAAGGCAATGTTGCTTTGACCTTCCACAGATTCCTCTTGAGTTACTTCAGGAGTTGGTCTAATAAAAGCCGATCCTTTTGTCTCAGAACCGAAGGCTAAATAGGATGTTGTTAGTAGTAGCATTACCTGATGATGGTAAAACATAAATCATAGAATCATGGAATCACTAAGGTTGGAAAAGACCTTAAAGATCATCGATAGTATGTTAAAGTGCTACATAAAGTGGGAAAAAATAATTGAGATGTCATGAGTCTTGATCATAAGTTTGGTGGCATTACATCTCATATTCTGCCTTGTACCTGACGTGTCTCCTGAGCAATGCAATTCAAGCTAAGGAGAAAAGCCAGACTCAGTCTTGAGTTTGCAGTGGTCTGGCAGCTCCCTAGCATGAATACAACAAAGAGCTACCTTGTAGTGTTAACAACTTGTTGGCATAATGAAGCTCTGTAACAGAAATCAGTTTAATATCCAAAGGTTGTTGTAAATTTAATAGGTCAACAGTAGGGAGATAGGCAACCATAAGCAATATGGTTATTTCTTCCCAGCATTGCTGATTTTAGCCATTTAAGTCCTATAATTTAGGGTCATGAATGACAAGCTCTGCAAAAAATATTTTTTATCTGGAAAATGATGCTATTAACTAGATGCTGCAAAATAATAATGTTTGTGACTTTCCTCGTGCTCTCCAACTCTACTGTGTTCTATATTCAGCTTCTTTAGAAAAGGAGTTTAATTTGTCAGAATATGTCTGGAACACCGTACATCATTATTTATTCATCTGTGATATCATTTGTGTCTAGTTACTTTCACATTTTTTTGCCTTGAAACCAAGTTAAAAAAAAATCCTCAGGTTCTGACTCAGCAAGATGCAGCTATTGAAGAGCTAACTAAATGTTCACTGAGAGTAGATAGTGGGGAATTCACCAAATTAAGGACATAACACACAATTCTGGCAAAATGGAAACGGGATTTTATATTTGTCCACTATGTGAAACAGATTATTTCAGTCCCTTTCAAATATCATTTTATTTTCCTTTTTTTTTTTTCCCCCATGTCCTTTGTGCAGTTCTTCATAGCCTGACAGAAGTCATAAGGAAAAATAGAATAATGAAAATGAACAATCGAGTCTGCTTAGGATGTACAAAAAATATCATACTTTTACCTGATTTGAACACAAACTTCTATACTAAGAGTTATTTTCTTAGCTAATATAGTTGGCAGAACACGTATGAACTCTCTGATGCTATGTCTGATCATCCTTGCATAGCATTATTCCTGAAAAAAAAAATCCTGAAGATCTTCTTTATTCTAGCCAAAGCTAGTTGTCTTGGCTCTAGAAATACTGCGTATTGGACCATTTCACACAAAAGAAGTTGAAGAAATTACAGCCAAAATCCTATGCTGTTCAGCTATTGAGTCCTCTCCTGTAGCTGGGAATGAGTTTTTTGTTTGTTGAACATGCTAAAGAGTAGAGGAATGACTGAAGATAGGCTATGGTGTCAGCGCTCTTGGTGTGCTATCTTTCTTATTCCATGTCCACTCTTCTAGTATAACATGAACGCTTTGCAGAAAACCATTCTTGAAAATTCAGTTGTGAAATGTTCCTCTTGGAGTTACAGCAATAGAGTCTTTGTGCAGCAATATAGATATTAGGGTGTTTATACTCTGGATGAGTTATGAAGCCAAACTCCTTGTGAGACTGATGGTCCCTAGGAGAAAAACAGCATCCCAAAACATCTGTGCTATGTGCCATTGCTTGCTGATCACATGGCATTTGTAACTCCTGTTAATTCTGGGTCAGGAAAGCAAAGATTCTTTCCCTTTTCAGGCATACATTTAAGAACACATTTTAGATTGCCTCGATACGAGCATATTGTAAAGGCCCAGACTGATTAGCTGTATTTTGCAGACACACTCTGTCTCAGGTTACCATTTGTACCTTATACAGGTCAAGTCATTTCAGCTTGTTCTCCCCTTTCCATACAACGCCCATTCTCCTATTTCCCCATTGCCTCTGGGCAGCCGCCTCCCAGGCCTTCCATTGCTGAAGTTAGCATGTGCCTTTCACTGACATATTTTAAATTGAAACACAGCAACAAAGACCAATCACAAATACAGTCAGAGAATACAGTATAAGGGAGGAACTTAGAAATGTTAATTCGGATTCAGTTAATTCCCCTGGGGCTATGTTCATGTTCAATAACCAAAATATCTACTGCCTGAAATGTGTACCAAGAGAGAGGATTTGATGTTGCACAGTATTCTTGAAGAACAATTTATACATTTACAGTCACTGGGAATCTCCTTTGTGAAGTCAGTCTTGACATTCCCCTCAGTAGGAACCAGCAATTATATTAGGAGACACGTACATTTAAGTCAAGCAGCTCACATTTTTAAAATTTGACACTTGAAACAGCCTGTTCTCTAAATTATTAATGCGAAATTCCTTGTAGAAATCATTTGCTACTAAGTTTGAATTATTCAGTGCTTAGATGAACAAATGGAATCGTATCTGTTCATGAGCAACTGGCAAGCATGATAAGAGGCACTGGATCTGTCGTAACTGGGTTACCTGCTCAGAATGCCTTTTCCTATAAGACCAAAGAAGTTTGAAACATGTGTTGTACCTGCTATTTATGGTTCTCCTTGTTTTCTGCGTGATATCATTTATTTCTTTATCCTTTTTTGCATTTAAACCTATGAATACCCTGGAGAGTAAGCACTATGGAGATACCTGAATTAATTTCATGTATGTTGTTATTAGTTTCTAATTTTACTGTCAAAGATAGATGGGAACCCTAGAAGGCAAAATCTAGTTAAAAAAATGTTTGTCCGTTAAAAATACACACATTCATACATTTGAAAATGTTACGGAAGCATTTATATAAACACTAAGCTTGGCTGAAGCTCATTTAATAATGCTTTGCAATCGTAATTGGTTTGCTCTTCATGTATCCTTGCTCTTTTCTAACAGTTTTGGGCAGCTTTTGCTAGTTTGGCCTTAAGATATGTTACTTGTGAATCATTCTATGGGTAAGGTTATTTTTTGGGAGCCCCTGAGAAACGTAGAATGATGGCTGCAGAAGCACATCACAAGTAAACAGCAGTTACCATGCTCTAGTACCAAATACAAGAAGAAGATGGGTAGCTCACATTATTTGAAATTATCAGTGATTCTGATTTTGTTCCTGGGCATGGTGAGCAAGCATTTCCTATTGCAAGACACACATCAGTGCAACCTGATCCATTCCAACTCGTCACATATAAAATGTTGCCCAATAACAGAGGCTCCCATCAAGTGTAATGTGTAGGGAATGACAGAATGTGTGAAAAGACAAGAATAACCTTGTGTCACAGCAAATTCTATACCAAAAGCCCCCAGAGAGCTAATGATGAAAGATTTTGTTAGAATTAAATGCACTAATGAAATGGCCTAACGTAGTTGCTCTGAATCTTTTCCACCAGATTTTGTTACAAGGAACAATTTTCAGTGCCTGAATGGAAAAAGATTTCAGTTCACATGCAAAAAATATTATTAAAATCTGATGTGTTAAAGATAAAGTTCAAGTCTAAATAATGATTAGTGCCAAAAACTTAAAGGCAACCAACTGCAGCCATAGTTCTTAATGCTTCAGCTCTGTCTTTAGTCGGAAATTTAAGACTGCAGAGAATTTAAATATATTTGAAAACTGAGCTTGACTTCAAATCAGTGTTGGGTTTACTGAGAAGAGAGTATTTGTAAAGGATATTGTAGCTCTCTCCTCCTGAGTTTTCCTTCTTGTTAAACTCATTCTGAGCAGTGTTGACCTTTTAACTCTGATGGTATCGATGCCCTTGTACACGGGGATGTCTGTGCCAGGTATTATGGTCCTGAAAATAAGATGTTTTACAAGTGAACAAAATACAAGTGTTTTAATTGGGAAATTAGCACCACTTTTCCTCTGAACTGTTGATTCAGTATTTCTGTTAGCACTAAATCAATAGTTAGAATACCTTTCTAAGATGACGAGGGGGCCAAACTTGTAATGGGATTACTAAGGATTTGATATCAAATTCAGCATCGTTGTAAGAACAATAAATATACCCAATTACTAAATATTTTTCCTATTTTATTCTTTAATGAAAGAACTGTGCGTTTTAGAGATTAATCTTATAAAGCTTCTTCTTATTTTAAAAAAAGTTTAATTTTTCTTGAAATGTGAAACAGCCAAACTGTGTAACTGCTTACTTCCTGGCTGGTGTTGTAGGAAGAAAATATTCATTCTTGGAATCTCAGCGTTGGCCCCATAAGCATTCTTCTGGGGAACCCCTGCAGGTCCCTTTGCAGGCTTGAGACAGCAACCTGCAATGAGGATGGATGCTGGCTGAAGTCTGGGGTCATCACTGTGGCTGTCTGTGAATGCAGGACTGTAGAATGAGTCATACCTTTGGGACTGTGTTGAGGTTTTGGATATGTTGTAAAAAATAAATAACATTGCAATACTAATGGCTGTTTTACAATAGTTTGGGGCATTTGTAAATATATAACTTTCCAACCAAATAAGCATGTTTGTAAAAGTACCTTAAGTTCTTCAGCATGCTTGTTTTCCAAATTATTTGAAATTCCAGTCCAGATTTCTGACGGACTAATGAAGTGATCAGGTTTCTTCCAAATGGTTTGTGGTAGGGTTAGTAACCTAACAACAAAAGAAGGCAGAAAAACTAATGATTTCTAGTCATTTTATTCTGTCAGGCTTTCTCTTACAGTGCAGATGCTCAAGTCACCCATTGCCTTTTGTTGCATGTTTCCTGTTGTGTTTTTTCCTTTGTCCTCATTTCTTACGCTTCACAGAATGACCACATCAGCAGCAGGTTACTTTTTCAGTACACAGAAAAAAACAAACCTAGTTTCTAAGTGTCAGAATAGGAATAATTTAGGGCTTGTATGAAGTTATCAACCCTGCTACTACCAGGATGACTTTCTGTTTTTGTTGTAATATTTTTTGCAATACTTCTAGACAATTCCTATGGCTTCTGACAATTTTCTTGCTTCATTGGCAGTTCTATTCATTAATTTTTTAAGTCCTTTAGAAGTGTTGGGTAGTATACGCTGTGTTGAAGATTATCTTGACGTCATATTTATATTGAACAGAAGTTCATGGGCAGCCAGTGAAAGCTATTGGCAGTTAGTGGCTGTGCAGTAACCTGTGTACAGGGAGCAGTTGGTCTTGGTCCGAGACAGGACAGTGGATGTTTCTGGCCTTATGGCTTATGGTTAAACGTTTGAACAGTAGTGTTCTTCCTGATGGCCCAGCTGTAGCATGAACAAGGAGGTGACATGCACCTGGCACTGCCATCGGAGATGTGTTCTGTGCAGCAGTAATTCTCCAGAGGATGTCCCCCGCTTTCTCCGTGGATCGTGAACCATGAAAGTGTGCTGCCCCTGTGCCTAGAAGCACTCTCAGATGATGTAATTTCCCTCCACGCTCCTTTAAAATTCAGTAACATAAAACAGTCTTCATGAAGATCTTGCTTGGAGGATAATAATGCATTGTGTAGCTGTTTCGCATACAATGACTCTGTATGTCCCTCCAGATTGCAGGCAGTCATTTTGTAAGTAGAATTTAGAGATGTCACGAGTGGCTGAACAAACAAATATTGCCAGTTAATGTTTAAGCTCTCAATTTACTGAAGCATTTGTTACCAGTTTGCAAAAGAGATCAAACAACTGTGAATCATAACCTTGGCTACTAATTAAATGCTTTATTCCCTTCCCTCATTGCAGAAGCATTTAATCTCAGGGAAGCAGGACAGCCTGTTGGGCAGAATTAGATTTTACGGCATAAGCAGAAGTTTACTGTGAGGTTTCCTATTGCAGTTGGAAATGTAAAGGAACAAAATATTAACTTCCATTCCTGGCACTGAAGTTCATGTTAGCATTGAAAAAGGATTGATTTAAAATTGCAGCATTGGAAAATCGTTTTGGTCTTGTAGCACTGTTATGTGACTGAATGGTGAATCTCATTTTTATTGTCCTGCTGCCTTGCGTACAGATGATCCTCTGCATTGAGACGGAGGATGAGGGATTTGGTGTACTTTACTGGTGACCGTGTGCCCCACAGAAAAGTATTTTCCTTACAAATAATGGACTGTGAAGGACACCCCAGAGGAAATGAAGCATAAAACAAAACGCTACAAGCAGTTTTATTGCAAGTGAAGTGTATTTCTATTTGTCATAAGGTGTTGTGTGTACATTTATGTATGCAGACCTGCATGAAGGTTACGCTATCACAACTTTAATACCTAATACCAAATTCAGCAGCATTTATCTTTTTGGATCTAACTCTGAGAAGTAGGACTTAAAAAGATAAATTCCTTATTGCCTTCTGGTTCTGTGTATGTTGTCCCTGTCCTGAGCAGTGATTCAGCAAGGGCTCTCGCAATGGGAATACCACTTACTAGCATTGAGCTGACTCAGTTCACTGGGAGTGGATCCAAGAAGGCAGCTGGCCCACTTATAAGTGAATTCCCATTCTTATAACACGAGCCACAATCTTGCAGTCAAGTGTGCATGAGAGGGGACATGGACAGAGTCTCTGTGAGACCCTTCAGTAAGTATTAGTAGGGAAGGGCCTCCCATACAAACCCAATTGCAGATTTGGGGAACAATGCATAATCATTGAGGTGCAGTTACTCTGTGTAAATGCACGTAGTGGACAGCAGGCCTGCGTTGAAAAGCTTATGTTATTAATTTGAAAAGCTATCCTATTGTACAGTGTATCAGGAGAAAGCAGTTTATTTTATTTTATTTTATTTTATTTTATTTTATTTATTTAGACACCATCTGAGAGGCAGTATGCACATGTAGGAAATGAATGTATTTCAGTCTTGGTTTTGGCTTTTGCATTTGGAGAAAGCTCACTCATTCCCACTCAAAAGTATGAGTGTTCACAAAGGCTCCTCTTGCCATATTTTCAGAGGACTGATGTCCATCATTGGCACATGCAGAATTTCTGTTTGCTGAGAGACGTTTGTCCTAAGGAGTTACCTGAATGTTCACTGATAGTTCAGACTGTTAACTAAAACAAATTAGGTAATACCATGCTATAATATACTAAATAGCCAAGCTTTTACAAGACTTACATATTCAATACAGGGATATTCCTACCTATCAGCTTTGTTACTAACAATCTATGAAGGAAAAACACGTTGAATATCTAAGTAAAACCAATTCTGCTTTGTTTGCTCCTGTGCTTAAGCCATCACTGGAAGTCTACTTAGGAGGAAAACTCAAAATACTGGAGGTTCCAGCCTTTCTGAAAAGAAGTAAACATTGTCATATGCTTGCCAATAATGACATTCTAGAGCATCTGGAGAATAGTAATAGAGTGAGCAAGTAGAATAAGTCATCAACAGATATTTTATGTATTAGATTTGGCACTGTTAATGTTAAGAAGAAAAAACTGTCCTTCTTACAAGCATTAAAAATTATGAAAGATGGCAAATGACTGTTCCTATAATAAACAGGTTTCTTTCATACATACATTTCCTTCTGAAAAATAATATTGTCAGGTAGTATGAAAAGTTGTACAAATAGCCATATATTTTTTTTTAGTTGTCATCTTTTTTATATGCATGAGAGGGAGATACATTTGTTTAAAGACCTGCAGGCTTAGTCTGTGTTTATGTACATTTCCAGTTCACTTTGGGGATGTATGTGTATACTGAGGTTGCATTCAGCTGCTGCGGGATCATTTGGATTGTTTAGCAGACAACTACTTGAAAATCTTCAGTATTTCTAAAATCATTTTTGAAAGCCAAATGATTTTTATGAAGGGACGTATTGTACAAGACTTAGTGACAGGAAAAGAAAAACGTGAATTCTAATTGTGTGCAAAAGCTGTGCGTGGCTGAATTGGGAAAGATGAGTAGAGGATTGTTTTGACACAGAGGTTAAGTGAACACTTCTTGCTGTGACATGTATGCAAACCTAACGTGGGGCAGATAAAATCCTGACTTTTATGGCATTCTTTGAGGTGGGGAAGGTCGAAATAGTACTGTGTTGTACACACTGGATGAATTGCTACTCATTACATCACACATCCACATGTTGGTGAAGCCCTTTCTAAAGGCTGCTATTTCACCATTTGGAAGGAGATGCTCCTTCACCTCACTCACCTGCCTTGTTTTTCCCTCAGGCTGAGAGAACATCACCGTGCTGCAATTAAAGTGATTCGAAGAATGCAGTATTTTGTGGCCAAGAAAAAGTTTCAGGTGAGTAGTGAATAGAAAGCTGCTTTTCCTAATAAGCCCTCTTACTCTCCTGCTTCATTGTTTCTTTTAGAAACTTTAAGAGACTGACACAATTCATTTCAGTAATGGAGAGCTACACCCACTATTCTCTCCCTACTTGAATAGAGTAGTTGTTTAGCAGCAGGCTAGTCAACTGTGGACACACTGAAAATAGGCTAAACTCCTGAAATGCAGTCTGAATTAAAATGTTATTTTCTGCTAATGGACTTGACCTCTAACCCTCCGTTATCGCTGCCTCTTTCTCACAGTGCAAACATTCTCATATGTCTCCATTAATTCTGAGCTGTATGTTACTGTCATGCTGAGTCAGTAGGATTAGAGATTAAAATACTACCTCAGCCTTATTTCTGTCTTTTAGTCAATTATATTGAAGTCCTGATAAGAAACTGGAATGGAAATTTGCTAGTGGATTGGAAGGTTTTAGCATCCTTTTCAATTGTCCCTAATGCATGCTTGCACACCTCCTTCACAGCTTGTGACAGTCTGTTCTCTTCTGTAACCCCCACCAACAAACATTTCCAGCGTGTCTCTTCCCTCTCTTCTCTTGCAGGGATATTGCAATATAATGAGTGTTTTGCAGTAACTAATTTACTTGGTTGCCTGGTCCGAATGAAAATTTGTGGCTGCAAACTTTCTATGAATGTGGTTTTAAAATCAATTTGGTTAATCTCATGAAAACACGTGTCAATAGCCTTCAGCTTGATTTGAACCAGGTGAATATATCATGTATATAAGAAATACATAATTTGACTTAAAAGGAATTAATAAGGGACAGTCTCCGTAGAACAGGCACCATAGCTGAAAATGCAAAGAAAGAGGAGAGCTTAACTGCCCACATGCATACTTGAGCATAAACTTGGCACTACTGTATGGAAGAGATTGAAAAGCTTTCCCTTAATCTACACCAAAAAAAAGGGTTGTGATGAGAAGGGATCTTTTGTCCTTCAAATATATGAAGAGCACAACATTTAGGAATTTAAAAAATGATGGTAATTAACTATTCATGGATGCATTGTTTCTATAAACCGCTGCTTGCTGCTGCTTCGAAGCCTGGATTCTGACTTCAGCTCCAATATTTAGAACCATCACCTGAATTTTTTTAGTAATTTTCTTTTGTGAATCTTCTTTTCCCCAAAATTGATGAGTGAATTTGTAGCTAAGGTTGCCATATATTTCCCCAAATTTCATTCAGTTGTGGATAAAGTATTCAGATTGTTTAGGCTGAAACCTCCCATGATAGGGATTTTCTTGATGGGAACTTTCAAAAAGATTCTGCTAGCAGATTTCGCCTAACATTTTTCTTAGATTAAAGTTAAGAAAGCCATGGAATCTGGCTACTGGAAAATAATTTCTGTAGTTATTTTGTTGAGAAGTTTCTTAGTGCTGGCTGGTCAGCACTTGTAACTTGGAAAGGGATGTGGCCCATTCCAATGAAGCGTCCATTGCTATTCAGTGAAAAACAGCATGAATGTGGCCAATTTCATTACACTTCAGTTTATTCTTATTCTGCAAACTGATTGCGATTCTTTGGTCTGTGGTAATTACAGAATCACTGCTCCCATAAATTCAGAACATAAAATATTTGCCATGGCATTAGCAAAGCTATTTAGAAACAAGAAATCTACACATTACATATCTACCTCCCAGTTGGTGATTGTCAAAAACAGATTTGGAAAATGCCTGAACACTGTGTGCAACATTATCCACCTGGCAAATAAATGAAACTCCCCTGCGGCAGATGACTTGATAGAAGCTGAAAAAGCATTTCACTGAATAGAATGGGACTATTCAGTTCCTACTCGAAACTTGTTTGTATTCAGTGTCCCATTTACGAAGCTGGTTTCTCAGTTGTGCTCTTACTTTCTCACCTGCAAAAGACCTCTTCCTGGCTGTCTACAAAACCCTTCAACAAGGTTGTCTCTTATCCTTCTTTAGTAGTCCTTATGCTTCCTGAATTATTAATATGAGCTGTTAGTAATGAACCAGCAATCTAAGTTAAGATAAAGTGAAATATCTGACGTCACTACTGTGTTGAAATGATATACTTCTGTTCCTGTTGGAAGTAGAGTTTTCCAATAGGGAGATACCTGATACTTTTCCATAATTTCTGAATACAAGGTCATGACCAAGTTTAAAAATGTGGAGAGCACCAAAAGTACAGTTTTCAAAAGCACTTAAGTAACCTAATGCACAAAATCACCTTGAAATTCTAGCCACGAGGTGATTTTGGAAACCTCTCCTGTAATTAGGAGATAACCACTCTTATTATTCTTTCCTCAAATGTGTGTTGTAAATCTGCTTTGTTCTATTATGTGCTCATAAAATAATCACAAGAAATTACTTGGCACATGTTTAAACATTTTCGTAAGTATACACTTTGTGTTAACCAGTCCTACACAATACCTGAAATTAGGGTAAAGCAGAATATGCATTTTGAAAACTTAATCTTTCAGAGGTCTACATAGAAGCTGTTTTCTGGCAGATACTTGCCTTTGAAACTTTGTGTTTATGTGAAAAGTGGCTTCTTAACAGTAAATTCAGATTTTTCCCTTATCTATGGAAAAAATTATGTATATTTCAGCTAAAGTTCACTAGACTGCTAATGTTTAAATGTAAGCTGTAAGAATTAATTGCAAGGTCAGCACTTAAAAGGATAATTTTCTAGAGATGCCTTCAAAGTTTTTGGGAAGGGGAAGAATGAGAAGAAGGGAAGGAAGAGCAACATTTTGCAAAATAGGTCTCAGCATGAACCCAGCATGCTTCTTAAACTGTACCAGCTGTTTGCAGGATACACCTGTATGTCTAATTTTGTGCAGATACATTTTTTTAAAGACCTCAATCAATAACAAGTGGTGATGACAACACAAGGACAAATGTCAGTTAGAAAGCAGGGACTTCCTGTTTAAAAAAAAAAAGGTAATTAAAAACAAATTGAAACTAAACAAAGGCATTTCAAAGGACATGAAAAGTAATACTATGTGAAGCATCACACATACAAATCATTTCCTCTTTAAAAGAAGGGGACAAATTTATGGTGTATTTTAAAGTCTAGGTCTGAATACAGTCCATATGATGATGCCCGTGTAGGAACCCAGCATAACATTTTGAAGAATTAATGCCCTTTTTAAGGATGTGTTTATGCTCTTGTAAATGAGCTATAACGCTTGCAAAGTCTGTGGGACTCATTCAAATTGTGTAGGAAAGGTCTACTAGTAGTAAACACAACTCTTGTGCATCACTGAAGATGAACAGCTCAATGTTATGAAAGGATTCCATAGATTATAGGGAAAACAGTACTTAGAAATTAATGGTTTCCTGGGCTTTGTGTCCCCCTCCTACACAAAAGTAAATTTCACGTTAGGTCTAAATCAAGTATCTCCGTTCTAGATTTGCTTTTCAGAAAGCAAATCACCACAGTTAGATATTTCCACTGGTTGAGTTCATGGGTAAATAACATTTATTTTCCAATTAGGAAAGTTCCTAAATGTTTTGTGACTTATGCACATGGATACAATTGTGTCATCCACCAGAAAAGACCCAGAGACCAGGGATTTGATCTGATTTCCCATTGTCAACTATAAACATTTATTTTTTTTTAGTTCCCTTCTGAAACATGCTTTTAATTTGTTTTGTGCTCTTCACCATGGCAAGTATTCTATACATAGAATAAACTAAAGATACAGCTCGGAGTTCCACCAGTTGACATGAGTAACCGTTGCCTGGTTTGTTATGATTTCACTGGAAAATCTTGCATTTAGACACATCACCATATGAAATTTGTTTGTCACAGTATGAATCATGAGTTGTATGTGTGTAATCTTTCCTAATCTCCACACTGGACTGTAGCAAACAATGTAGTTCAAAGTGTCCTTGTTTCAAAGGATCCCAGGCCCGTTTTATTTGACTGTTACTTGGTTACATTTCCCAGAAATACCCTTGCAGGGATTCCCCTCTCCCTGGTCTGGCTCTTGGGAAAGTTCTCTCTGAATGCAGCTACAAGGGAACAGCAGTGGGCACTTGTGTGCATTTCTTATTTGGAGCTGGCATTGGTGATTTGTGCGAATTTTCATATATGAAGAGAAAGTCTTTCTCACTTAGGAAATTCTTCACCATAAGTTGATTAGGAGAGGAATAAAGGAGAGGAAAGAAGCTAAGGAAACATGTGGGACTGGCTTGTACGTTTTCCTTCAATACTCATTCATTGTCTGCTGTGTTTTTTTTTTTCCTTTTACAGAACTAACAAATTCTGTTGTCAACAGCAGCAGCATGAGTATTTTTTCTTGAAAGGTCAGCTTTCACTATGAAGTAATTGCAGAATAATCAGTACTGACTATTAAATATTCCATCAGACTTGGAAACTGAACTTCATTCATAAATTATGTTTACTCCACATTTTCAGTTTTTGTTAAATGGTAAACAGAAACCAGACAGTAACCTATTTAGAATTACTATCAGACTCCTGCTGCAGAGTATGGAAGGCAGAATAAAGCTCTTCGTGCTTCTTCCTGCTAAAGTGCTTTACTGAACCTGAAGTTTTCGAGCTGATCTTGCAGATCTGTCCCTTGCTGGGTTATCACATGAAGATAGTAAAGATTCTGGGGGGGGCAGGGGTTGTTTGTTTGTTTTGATAGTACTACACTTACAGGACTAAGACTTTGGGCTTATGCCACTGTTGGGTCAGGCTTCTTTCTCTGTGGCTGTCGGTTATGATTGCAGTGTGTGTAAGCACATGGCTTTCCTGGGAACTCCTGTGTGCTCTTTGGTCAAATCAGTATCTCACACGAGCCCAAGGTTTGCAGTTGGTTTCTGAGATTCTGACAGACTGAAATGCAATTTGCTTAATGAAGTGATATTTTACTGAAAAAGTAAATATATGAAGAGAGAGTTTTAAAGATGAAATGCTGAACTCTAGTTTTTTAAGAGCAGGTGGAATAAGAGCAAAATGTAACAGGAGACTAACAAAAGCTATTATTTAGGTGCAGAACAATTGATCTTCAGAAGATGTCCAGTTTTTGAAACTCCTTAAGGCAGTATCTGAAGACAACAGTTGGATGTCAAAAGTAATTTAATTGTAAAATGGACTGACTGCCATTCTAATCTGGTCCTTATCCAGTATTTCATTTACCTGAACAAGGGAGTGTGATAAAGCAAAGATATTAAACTTGATAAATAGGAAATTGTCCCCTTCAAAACATACAAAATAGTGTTTTCTTCAAGAAATGAAGTGCACTGCAATGCATTTTTATCATAGGAAGTTTTCCCCACATTTAACTGGAGCCTGCCCTGAAATTTTCAGTCCTTTTTTTTGGATGACTTCAGCTGATGGAGATGATGTTGAGAATTAACAGGTTTTCATTTAACCTTGAACATTTTCTAAACAGTGATCATGAAACAGTTGAGTTCAACATTTTTAGTGTAGGGAGGAAAAATGTCAGCAGAGTTGGCACCTTGGATTTTAAGAGAGCAAACTTTAAGCTACTCAAGGAGCTAGTTAGCAGTGTCCCCAGGCAATTGACTGTAGAGGGTTTAGGTTTAGGGGTCCACGGGGAGCAATGACTCTCCATTTGTAGCCACCAAAATTGTAAGAGACCAGTTGTATCCATTGAGTGTTTGTAAGTCCAAGGGGCCTGACAGGATTCATATCACAGCACTGAAGGAATTAACAGACGTTAAAGCTGGACCATCTCAACAGTTTACTGCAGGTCATGGGAGTCTCTGCTGACTGGAAGCTAGCCAATGTTATACCCCTGTACACAAGATAGGCATAAAAAAAGACTCAGGAAACAACAGACCTGTCAATCTTAGTTCAGTATCCAGAAAAGATACGTAAAAATGTCCTGGGTGCTACAGAAAGGCAATTAAAGAACAAAGCTGTCATTAGGCATAATCAACATGGGTTCATGAAGGGAAAGTCTTGCCTTAGTAATTTGATATCGTTCTATGACAGGGTCACCTGCTTAGATGAAGGGAAGGCAGTGGATCTAATCTTTCTTGATTTCAGTATGGCCTTTGATACCATCCCCAGAATCCTTCTGGACAAATGTTCTTACTGTGAGCAGGTTCCTGTTACCCTGGGTGATGAACTCTCTGAAGGGCAGAACTCAAAGAGCTGAAGCGAATGGAGATACATGTGGCTGGTGGCAGGTCACTAGCAGTATTCCCCATGACTCGGTTCAAAGAATGGTTCTGTTCAACATTGCTGTCAGTGATTTGGATGCAGGAGTTGACTGCATCATCAGCAGATTTGCTGATAGTAGTAAACCAAGATGTGCTTTTGACTGTTTGGACAATCAGAAGTGGCATGAAGTTCAACAAACATAAATGCAAATGCTGCATTTGGGATGGAATGACAACAGACACATGCACAGATGGGAGACAAGTGGCTGAAGAGCAGCTCAGCAGAAAGGGGCCTGAAGTGCTGGTGGCAGCAGTCTCAACACGAGCCAGAAATGGGGCCTGAAAGCCAAGAGAGAAAGCTGCTTTTTGGGGTGTGCTGAACACAGTGTAACCAGCCAGTTACAATATGTGATTCTCCTGCTATATTTAGCATTGGTGTGGCTTCACCTTGAATGCTGTACCTTGTACTCTGTTGTACTCCATTCTAGCCTGTTCCGTTCTTCTGTAATGTCAGGTGTTGCTTACTATTCAGTCTGACGTGGGAAGATTAGACCCTACTCCTGTCCTTCTGTTGTGTTAGAGCATCACTGCTTCAGTTTCTAACAGTAGGATTAAGATATTTTGAGTTTATTACTACACTTTGACAGGTTCATTCAGTTACTTCCCAGTTAGTCTCAATATTTCTTGGAAAAAAATGATCTTTGCCTTTAATAATTCACAAAAGTATTTTTATTACTAATAGGTTGGATTAAGATCTCCCCATACATGAAATACAAATTTCAAACCCAGGGCTTTCTTTCTCATTGTTTCTTGCCCCGGTCTTTTCCCAGTATTTCCCAGTAGATTAGAAAGCTGAACCAGGCTTTCTGCAAAAGGAAATCAGTCATGCACCTTCAACCAATGCTGTGGTTTAAGGTTCACATAATATGAACTGAACTGAGAGCTCAGGCTGAGAATAAGTGCTTGCACCTGCAAAAGAGCTCTCTACTGGCTAATAGCTGATGAGTATAAAACTGATTTCCAGAAGATGCTCTAAGGTGACCACAAGGTTCTGAGCAAAGTAGCAGACATACTTTCTTGGCCTCAAGTTTAATGGATAGTCTCCCAAAAGTTATGTAGACATGCAGTCACAAAAAAAAAAAAAGGTGGATTTAATCAGAATTGTCATAATTATTCAATAAATATATGAACATACAATGGTCAAATCATCTGAAATTTAATAAAATGTTAAATGGGTTTAGAAGAATTTACTTCTTGATTTTGGAAAATAAATTACATTCATGTGGAATATTTATACATCTTTGTAGCTTACTGATCTGTTTCTGATTTTTATTTTACAGCAAGCTAGAAAGCCATACGATGTCCGAGATGTTATTGAGCAGTATTCCCAGGGTCATCTCAACCTGATGGTGCGAATCAAGGAGTTACAGAGAAGGTATAACAACTGATAGGATTACAAATGCTGTATTGGTAAGACTGTGCAAATTCACAGAATACAGAAACGTCATTCAAATGAAGCGTTGTTTTTACAGAAGATGAAGAAGGCAGAGAGCTTAAAAATCTGATAAGTGAGACTTACTGTTTTGATTATACTTGTGTGCATTGCCTCAGACCAAGCTTACTCTGACTGTAGGCCATAACCCCTTGATGTGCTTGTACAGAGTGAAATAACATTGCCTGCTCTTGTAGAACTACACTTAACAGCAAACAAACAGAGAATAGGTGGATGCTGTAAGTAAGCTACAGTAGACCCAAAAATTGAGGAAACAGCAATTCTGTTTATGTGAAAAAGCAGTGGGCACAGTAAAACTTCACTTTTGCTAAAGAAAGCTAAAGACCATTGAAGTCTAATGCTGGTTCATTTACTGTACAAACCACGTTGCTTGTTTGTGAAGAGGTCTCCTCCCAATCAGCTCCAGAAGATGAAGATTGATATCACTTTATCACCTCAGATTGATAAAAGCTAAACATTTTTCTTCTTTGTTTACAGGTTGGATCAATGCATAGGGAAGCCATCTCTTTTCATCTCTGTCTCAGGTAAATTAATATGTCTAAATTTTATTTTATGAAGATATAATTAGTGGGAAATCCTTTTAAAAATACTTTTGATTTTGTTGCAACAATTTTAAAAAGTTGTGACCTGAAGCTAACTAAATATTGTAGATACCTAAACAACACCTTTTTAAACAGGGCTGTTCTTAATTAGATATTTAAAGCACCTGGTGTCTTAGTTTCAGCTGAGGTGGAATTACTTTCTTCAGAGTGACTGGTATGATGCTGTGTTTTGGTTCTAGAAGAAGGACAGTGTTGATAACACACTGATATTTACAGTTGCTGCTAAGCAATGTTGTAGAGTCAAGGCCGTTCTCAGTGAAGGGTATAAGGAACTGAGAGGGAATAGAATTAGACAGCAGACTTAAATTGGCCAAAGGAGTATTCCATACTAGATGGCATTGTGTGGAAGGTGTTTTGAAGGGAGTGGGAGTTTTGGCTCTTCTGATGAGCAGGAGCTTAGCTGGGCATCAGTCAGGAGGTGGTGAGCAATTGCTTGTGCATCATTTGTTATCATGTTCATATAGGTATATTTGGCATAGCTATTGCCTTATTTTATTTCTTCCTCTTAGTAAATAGTTTCATCTCAACCGATGAGTTCTACATCGTTGTTTGTTTCCATTCAATTTTCTCACCCATCCCGCTGGGAAGGGGTTTAATGAGTGAGCGACTGCGTGGTGCTCAGCCACCTGCCAGGTTAAACCATAGCACCTACTTTCACTGGATTTTTCAAAATAATGACTCTAATCTCTCTGGGATTCATCCTGTTTCCAGTAAAATGGTGTATTATAAATACAGAGTTCCTATGAAATCAATAATATTCACATACATCTTTGTTATCTTTGAAAAGAAAGTAGAAAAGGAACCCAAGGTATTAAGTTTGTTTAGCAGCAAGACTGGTTAATCCAAACCCTGTTACTGTTGTTTTCAAGTTTATTTTTCTGTATGGTATGTAGAAAGAAAAAAAGACAAAACATTGTCCAAGTGCGTTGCTCATACTCATTTTTGCACATAGTGCCAAATTGTCTTTTAAACAGTAATTAAAATGTTAACTAACTTGGGACCGGTTTTGATCTCCCAGGCTAAAGCCTAAAGCTAAGGCTGAAAGTGCCTTAAGCTTAAGAGCTTTTAAAAGCTGTGGCTTGGGCCTTGCACTATAAAAAGAAACAAAAAGCTGCTTTTCAGAAATAAAACTACCAGCCTGGTAGAGGTGTTCAGTTACGCTGTGTTGGTGGGCTGCTTATACATACCCTGTTGTGGCTTACTGATGTTTTGTTATAACACCATATATTAATATGGAAATGTTTCTTGTTCACAGAAAAAAGCAAAGATCGAGGGAATAACACGATTGGTGCCAGGCTGAACAGAGTGGAGGACAAGGTAAGCCCGAGGCTGGCAGTGAACAAACGTGTGGTCTGTGATTGAACAGAGCTTTTTTCACAGGACGAGGGGAAAAGCTCGGCTTAAAATAGAGTTGAATGGCTGGTTCTTCCAGGTGATGGAGTGTAATTTTTGTTGTAGATTGCATTTTTGGTTCGTTCTTCTTCTTTTAACAGATTAAGGGGGGGAAAAAAAAGGGAAGAAGAAAAAAACAAACAAACAGACTTTAATTGATTTCGGTCTCTTTGAGGACTTGCTTGGTTTTTTGATTTTTTTAATTGTATTTATTACACATGTCTCAATGCTCTACTTCCTTCCTCTACGACAGATAAAAGACTCTGTTCTTTTAATACTTCGGTATATTACAGTCCCAAGATTTCCCTTTGATCGTTGCTTTGTTGTTTATATAACTCCACCTACAATTCCTTAGAGAGTGTGAGAGCAAACCTCATTCTGTCCTGCTTTTCATTCTCTGTGACAAACAGTTTCTCCTTTCAAGTGACTTGAAGTCAGAAAACATCAGACTTATTCTGTAATTGCAAATTAACAGTTAAGTGCTACGTGACCCCTTATTTCAATGCTGGCTCTGCTTGAAAGATTGGATGGCAGGTAGAGACAATGTCATTGCTTTAAGGTAGAAAAGAGGAAAACTGGGGTGGTGGGCTTGTCTATGTTGCGATAAAGAAAAGTAGAATTCTTTTAAGTTTGTTGTGGGAAAAAAAGCTTTCTGCCACGACTGGCAGTCTGTGATACCTTCATGATGTGTTTGTTGTGAATAAATATCAGGCAAATATTCTGCAAACCAAAAGAGAGTTATGAGTGAAACAGAGCAATGGGCACAAACTGATCCTCTCAATCTGTATTGTATCTAGTGTGAGATATATCCATTCTGCCATATACTTTTATCTTTAAATACGTAAAATAGACTTGAATGATAGCACTCATGAATATGTTTCTATCTGTCAGAAATGAATGGCATTTTGAAGGAAACAGGTGCCTTTTGATATATAGGGAAACAAACATGAAGAGTGGAGAAGAAAACAGGAAAGTACAGTGCATTTTGGACAGAGAAAAATCGCCGTGGACTGCTTGTTTGGGTCTGTGGTCAGTAAGCATCCTTACAAATGGATGCTCATTCCAGAAAGTTCAAGTTATGTTTATTCATTTTATCTCCTTAATGTCAGCTAGAAGTGTGGGACATGACAAAATGTGTCTTGTGGATTGTGACAAAGAACAATGACTTTTCAGTTTGGACAAACAATTCTCAGATGACAGCTAAAATAGATTCTCAGTGGTGTTTGTAAAATCTCCAGCGAGCGTGAGAAAGCATTGGTGTTGTGCTGCCTCAGAGATAATCTACTTGGGGTTATTAATTACTCTTTTTACAAGTAAATGCACTGTGAATTTATGGTGACTGTTGTTTTATGCCTTGTAATGGGACTGTAAAATGCTCCCTGTTTAATTTTAGTATAGCTGGGTTAAATTTTAGCCTTGTTTTAAGTAACAGACCTTTCTTTGTAGTTGCATGAGGTCATCTGTGGTTTCAGAGTTGTATGTTATCTGACCTATACAGCTAGTCCTATCTGCAGGAATTTTATCTGAAAGTAGCTGAAAGGCTAAAAATAGAGAATTTCAGTTGGAGTCGACAAACAGCAGTGTGCATGTCAGCACACTGGCACTGCTGAAATCACATTTTTACTGCAGCTGCAGGCAGCGGCCAGAGCTCGATTTTTGATCTCCCAAGACTGGCCTTCTCTATTCTGTGCGTGGGATGATTTATCACACAATTAAATCCTTCCCAAGCCAGGTGCTGCCTAAAAGATATGTAGATCAGCTGTTTTTGAAGGTGACCATGTATTTTAAACGTTTAGCTACATTCCCTTTAGTTTTGAAATAGTTTTGAATTTTGGGCTTCTTAAAGAGATTTTCTATAGAGTAGGCAACATCTAACTGCCATTGTGACTTCTCAGACATTTTAAAATTAGCTTTCTGTATCTCAGGGTGGTACAATGGCCATCGGCAGCTCTCTGAGTCCTTTTGGGATCAGCCTAAACCTTCAGCAGGGCTGGTCTGTGCCTACCTCTTCCTCTGAGCTTCGCCAAGAGTACAACGTTGTCTGTGAACCATTTCCAATTGTTGTGCACAAATACAAATTGTTTGTTCCAGAAAGCTTCCACGTGATGCTGTGCTGTCTTTAAACCATTTGAGTGTTTCTGCTTATGTGCATCTACTGTCTGCACAGGGTCTGTTTGTTATGGGCACATCACAGAGGCAGAATTCAATTTCATTTGAAATCCATTCCTGTAGGCTTTTGTGGAGGTGCATTTTGACTCGAGGAGCTGTTACAAATAAAGCTAATTCTGCCTTCAGGAGCATGGAATTGTGTTTCTGTGACATCATGTCACTTTTGCAAAGCTTTTCTATTTGTAATAGTGAGACAAACAGATGTGCTCCGAAGCCTGGCAGTATGCAGGAGGCAACACTTGAAAGGGAAACTTTCAAAATATAATGCTGAAACACAAGTGAATTGACAGGAATCATGATGCTTTATGGCACAAATATGAACTTCCATGTATTGAAATCAGCAATATATATATATTGTTTTGCCTTCTTTTAAATTTAGAGCTGTGCTTATCTGAGGGAGGGAGGGAGACTTTCAGCAAAAATAACAATTCCATTTCCTTTTTTCTAAATCTCTGAAACATGAAGCTGTATCGCTAGTATTGGATATTTTTATATGCATATATATAATCTCTGAGGAAAATAAGTATCCTCTCAATATACTGTTGTATGTAGGATCTATTAATCTTGTACACCAACTGGAACATTGGCCTTGTACAATATATGTATTTTGCAATGGTTTCCTAGTACACAAATGCCAGGGGGATGAATCAAGGTGGCAGGAACCTACTTGCAGACTCCTTCCTGTAGATTTTTTTGTTTTGTTTTGGCAAACTGCTGCAAAGGTGGTGTTATGAATGTAACTAGAAGGGGTACAACATGATATGCCTTGATTGGAGGGAAAAAAATAAATAAATAAATAAAATCAAAATCCAGTCTGTAATCTCAGCATATTTAGACTTCATTGCTGTTTTCTGTTAGTTAAAAAAGGCAAAAGCGTGAAGTGCTGTGTTCTTTGAAAAGCTTATTGCCAGAGCTGTGTGCTGGCAGTTGCAGGCGGTGGTTCTGCCCACTCCTCAGTCTGTCTGGGCAGCAGCCAGCTTTGGTCCAGAAGACACAAACTGCCTCAGTGCGGTGCCCAGACAGAGCTCCTAGCTCTGCTATCATAGCAACTGTCCATGTCCAGGCATGTAGATAACGCTTATCTGGTCCCTCAGAGAATGTAGCCAAGCAGGATTACAGCAGCAACAAATCATTTTATTTGCGGTGACCAGCCTTCTTTTTTTTTTTTTTTTTTTTTTTTTTTCCATCCTGAAACATCTGTGAATGACTGTTCAGCCTACCCTCAAGAAACCTGGCCACTGCTGGATTGCTACCAAAATCAAAATCAAAAGCAGTTTACCAGATATGCGCAGCTGTGTGAGCACACCACTGCTAATCCATATGCAGAGACCGCTGCATGCCAGTGGTTTAATGCAGGGTGTGCCTAGCAGCTCGATCCAGAAAAAAAGTCCTCAGTGCACTCAAGAACTTCTGTGTGCCATATCTCTTCATTTCACTGCTTTAATTTTGTATTGACTCTAATGCTATTTGGGATGATCTGTTCCTTCTGCTGGCCATTAATTTGGATATATCAGACCCAGCTTGCACTTTGCAGATAATCAGATGGGCTTAGTGCTTATTTGCCCTTGGGTAATTCAGTTTTACACAAGGGCACAGTAGAAAATCATCCAGAGTACACAGTGAGGGCAAAATTGGTTGTCTCTGGACTCTTAACGGTGTGTTGTGCCTACATATCAGACTCCCACAGATGTCAGTAAGCCCTGCTGAAGCAGGAGTAACACATTTTGGGTTTCCAACAGAACTTAAAAAACAGATAACATCTATTTCTGAGCAGGAAAAGTTGAGCTCTGTTCTCCACTGAGTTGTTTTAAAATGGCACTTAAACTTCTGCAGTTATTTGGATGCTTTTTAAAATTTGCCTTTGAAGAATAGTTACAGGAATCCAAAAGCAATTCTCCAGGTGTTCCCTTCTACATGGTCAGAACTACTCTTGTACCTGACAGTAAGTGCGGCGTCAATATCAGTATTAACAAGGTTGCCATGAACCTTTTGTAACAGCAAGTAGCGACAGGACAAGGGGAAATGGTTTTAAACTGGAAAAGAGTAGATTTAGACTAGATATTCTAGAAATTCTTTATTGTGAGGGAGACACTGGAACAGGTTGCCCAGAAAGGCTGTGGTTTCTTGGAAGCATTCAAGGCCAGGCGCTTATAACAGGGAATTGGAACTAGATGGTCTTAGAGGTCCCTTCCAACCCAAACCATTCTGTGATTACCATCTCATAATAGTATTTGTCAATTACAGGGAACATTAGGAGTGACAGTATCTACTGCTAAATTTCAAGTTGTAGAGATTTAAATGGAAATTACTGTTTATACAAATGGTGTGTGGTAGTGAGATGCGTAACACCTTTTACTGCGAACCCAAAAATGCAGCAGGATAATATTCGTTGCAAGCATATGCACATTTTGCATGCTTGCATTTGAAAGCACAAACACTTGTCCTCTTACTAGTAGCAATCCAAATAGCTGCATGTAGAAATTCAAGCATGCAGTGCATCACTGGACAAAGAATCATATCACTTTTTCAGATTTCCTGCAAATGCAGTTTGCACCACCATTGAATTAATCTAAAAACAAATCTGTTATGTGGCAACATCTACCCTAAAATAGAACAAATGCTACGGTGCTTCTTAAGTTGCCTACTTGAAATCTGAACTACTCTACAAAACCAAAAGTGTCTGAAAGGAAGTTCTCTTGTATGTGCTATTCTTCGGTGTTCTGGTTGTAGTAATTTGGTTTTCTCTCTTCCATCTATGGTGTCTTTGATTGTTAGATGTATAGGTCCCACTATAAATTGGGACCATAATTATATTATGTGTATTTGATGCAATTTTTGGTGTGTGTTCTGAGCATGGAACTTTAAAGGATAGATAAGTGCAAGGCTTTATCGAGGTGGCTTTCATAAAGAGCTGGAAACCTGTAGGTTGCAACATTTTTTTTCTGGCTAAATTATTTCCTGTAGTTGTTTCACCAGAGCTTTGATTCTATCCATAGCTGTATCGCTTTGGCTGAAGTCCTGTTAATTGTGATCCAGCTGAGAAGAATAGTCACTGACATATCAAAGTCCTGCTACAGATTTTCACTGGTTCTTTCCTGCAATCAACTAATAGTTCCCCATTGCAAAAGGCTTTATATCTAATCTGCCTAATCTGCAAGCATTGGTCATTTGCATGGATTTGAGATGTGCATTTCCATACAAACGAGAATGAAAGCGTATTCACTCCTTGAGTGAATCTTAACGCTGAGGTATTAATTGCTCATTACCATTCCAGCACTAAGGATATGACCCACTATCTTTTTAGAATCTGAGCTCTGGTAATTATGGTTTGCAGACATAGACTGCAGAGAAGTTAAAATTTAATGGGGTTGTTTGCTTCATTTTCCTGCTCCTTGTTGTGGTGTCAGTACATGCTAACGTGTAGCTGCAAGATTTTGTCCTAGAACCACGTCCTTTTCTGTGCCAGCTTTGCGGGCTGACGCATTACAGTGGGCCTTTCTTGTGGCTTAAGAATGTTCTATTCTCTGTATTTACAATCCTAATAGCATACGTTAGATAATTTTATGTTTTACTTAGGAAAGTATTATCTCACCCATCTCTTCTGGGTTCACAAGTGCCAGCTTTCATATTGACAGCTTGTTTACTGAGAAGAATTCATAGCGTGTGGCTTATCTCCCAATTTTCCACAAAGTAACTGCTTTACCTAACATCACCTTCGGTGCCATTTTTGTCTACTTTTTTTTATGCCATTCTGAAGTCTATGGGAGCAGTTACTGTGCTTCTTGATGGATCATAAGAACTGGTGCACATTTGAAAGGCAAAAACTGAAAAAAAAAAAACCTTGACTGATGGTGAACTCATTTACTTCAATGGAAAGTAATATTTTGGCTTTATTTGTAATTGAGGGATGATGCTGGGAAAAAAAGAAAAAAAAGAAAAGCAATAATCTCCTGACGTTGTGGTCAGTGCTGTGAACTGGGATAAATTGGAAGAACAGTGAGTGATAAACAGGTCTGGCATGGATACGTTCAGCACTTTACATGCTGAATGTGCTCTGGGCAGTTCAGGTATTGAACACTGGCAGCTTCTGCAATAGACCCATGAGAATTGGCCTTTCTGATAACTAGGAACAAATCTGAACACTGTGCTTTAGAATGGAAATTTTAAAAGATACGCAAAATCAATAAAAGTCAAAACCACAGCCAAGCAGTCACTTATCTTGTATACAGTGCTTGCAGAACTGCTAGCCTGGGGGATGCAGAATAATATTAAGAGGCATATGGAAGATTAAGCATTCCTATTAATTTAATCCCTAGTCTTTTTCCAGATGCTGAAGCACAGGCATACGGAAGCAATTTCAGTCCTCCACTTTCTTACAGAGATTGCCCATTTTCTATAAACTGAACTACATCTAAGCCCATCCTTCATTAATCTAGCTCATTAGGCACCCTTAAAATTTTACTAGCTTCTCTCTCACCAGTCTGATAATATTTCAGTGGGTAAGCAAAGAAGAACACGTAAATTTCGATTTCCAGTACTGGTGCTACAATGAAATAAAAGTCTCAGACACACGTGCTAAAGATGAAAACCAAAAATGACTACTTGTATGATTCACTACTGACAGAAGTTTTGGTAGCCAGAGTAGAACCAAACAGAGAGAGATTGGGCAAAGTCATGGAGGAGGGCTCACTGGAGAATTATTAAATAGGATGCCTGTAGGTAAGCTCCAGCAAGCACTTTGAATAGAAGTCAGTGGTGAGTTGGTAAACAAGAAGAATCATGATTTTACGTGTATGTACTTCCTTAACCCTATTTTTAATAAGAAACTTATACAAACTTTCTACTGGGAAACAAGATACTTGGGGGGGGGGGGGGGGGTGAGCTTTAGTTTTAGTCATTATAGCCCCTTTTGTCTTGTGTTGCTATACACAGATAGGATAGCTCTGATATAGTTGTGGATATGGCCTACAGAGCAGTCATGATGTTTTGTTCTCTGTTTCTGTGGTGTCAGTCCTTGGATCACAGGAAATGGGATTATACATTTAGAAAACAAATTTAAAAAAAAAAAAAAAAACACCAAAAGTAGCATCTGGATATAAAGACAGCCACAGACAGTGAGCAGTATTACAGCCTAATGGGTGACAGCTCATTAACTTTTTTTTGCAGGAATTCAGTGTATACACCCTCAACTCTGTAAAATGAAGCAAGAAATATTGTTTACCCTAGAGAATAGTGACTGAAGGTAGTTCCATCTACTGAGTGGTTTCTGTGCTACAATTCACAAGCAATGGCACAATAATAATAATAAGCTCTGCTCATCTGATCAAATGCAGTCATCTGTGATACTCCTTTAAATGCTAAAGGTGGTATTAAAAGTGAAAAAAGTAGAAGTAAAATACTGTGAAAGAGTAGACTCTGTATCAGTGAGTTGCTGTTGATTTTACCCCAAATCTCTAATGCTTCTGGATGTAGACAGTTTTAGGGAAGTATGATGCTAAAGGCAGAAGGTAAACTTTTCCAAATGCCCATGGATTTGTTCTGTATCTGGAGTCTGACTGATGACTTTTGAATTCATCACACTGGCATGCTTGTGATCTATGTAAATACCTACTTGCCTATTAAGAGCAGAAAGCCTAAAGGAGTTTTAGTCCTCTTCCTGTGCAATGTGTCCTATACAATCTAGGAGTTTGTGGGAAAGATTGAGCAGTGAAATAATGAATTAACAGTTGATAATCTTTTAAACAAACTTCAGATCAGTTGCTCGCTTTTAGATCAGATGTCTGGGTTTATATTTGAGTAGATCTACAAGGGGATGTAAGGCCTGCAAATAAGAAGACAAAATCATTCTATTAAATCACATCAAGCCCGTTTTGTCTGGCATTTCAAAGCTGAGCCCAAGCAAGATTTGAATCTTGGCCTCCATCATTCTTGTGCAGAGTGTTTACATTTGGAGTGGAATAGAAATGCGCAGGGAATATGCTGAGAGAGAATGAGGAATGGCTGTAAGGAGTAAGTACCCTGTGGGGCAAATCACAGAAAAGGGTTCAGTATGAACAAGTGTGCACAAAGTGCTGCACAGAAGACTTTCATTTGTTGTTCTTACCAGTTTAAAGGAAATAAATGACTGTAAGACGTCTCTGTTTTAGATGGTGGTGTTTTGTTGGTTTTTTTTAAGTTGATCGTTTGCGTTGGAGATGAGCAACAGAAAATGTTCTAATGTGTAAATGGCAAATTTGGGGTTTGATACAGAAGGAGGAACTGCTGCTGAAGTTAACTACATCAAAGTTGAAATTGTTTTTCTTGTCAAAGATCTGTTATTAGGGTGATTTCAGTGGAGCTAAAATGTTTTATTTTCGTTTGTCATTGAATACTGGGGGGAGTAAAGGGGATAGAGTTGAAAGGACTCTATTCAGATTTTAGTCTGTTCAGACTGGAATCTTTTCAGCTACTGGAAAAACTTCAAAGTATGGATAGATTTACTTCCTCTGCTACAGAGACACACCTCATGTCACCTTACCTGCCCTCAGTCCTTCAAAATAATCATTGCTAAACTCAAATGATCCTGTGCTGCTTAGATTGTATGAGATGCAAGAGAAATCACTGACTCCTATTTAGAGCATCAGGAGTCAGAAGGGAGATAAGAAGAAAAGTAATCAGTAAAAAGTAGAATATAATCACACCTATATTGATGTATATCCTTCCTAGAGCTTATCAACAAAGATGGAAATATAATAATATAAATTAATAATAATATAATTTTCTCAAATCTTTCTCTGCTTCTGCACCTTACTCTCTCAAGCTGATACAAAACCACAGTTCCTTTCTGTAAGAAAATCACGTTTGGTCTTACTTCTCTAATAGTTCAGGACAAATGCTATTACAGTTTTTTTTTATACTTCTTTGAAACATCCCACTGCTTCAGCAGTTTGAGATGGGCTGTTTGAAACTGTCATAGATTCTCTTTCTAGCCCCAGTTAACTGATCTACGCCTGGTCAGTTCCCACGGGCAGCCAAGCAGCCCAACCTGCCCTTGTATGGCATGGACGTGTTGGTCTGAAGAGGTACCTCCCTGTAGTATGGGCCTTGGATGTGGTGCCTTCTTTATGTTCATCGCAGCATAAGAGCTCCTGCTGTGACAGGCTAAATATACAAAATAGAGGATGGAAGGGAAAAAGAAAACACTGTTTCCCTCCTTTGCGGCTAAGGTACAGGAAGCAACTTGCTCAAGAAAACACAGTGGCATCTGTGGCACAGACAGGAATTTAATTTAAACAGTGTCTGAGACTTCAACCACAAATCAGCATTCCTCTTTGTTATTGTGTTTAAATGCCCCTCTAGTTTTGGATATTGGCTGGTGTGGTTTTCAACGTAATCACAGTTCGTTCATATTAAAACCATCTAATACTTGAGAACAACATGCATAAAAACATAAACCAGATTAACTCAACCAATATAAATTTACAGGGACTATTTCAGGCAATAGATTTTAAATCATCTAGAAATTAATCTCCTAACATCGTTTCCTAGTCCAGGAACCTAGGGGTAAAGAGAAGCGAATGTGTTTGTGTGACAGAGAAACTGTTCTATGCACATGCTTGTCATATTTAAAACTAAACGAATTATGTTAAATGCTATATTTACACAGTCAAGCAGAGGGAAATATTCCAGTGAGTTCAAATATTCACCCAAGTTTCTGTTTTGAAATTCTTGAATTCAGCTCTGCTTACCCTTGAATCTTCTGCAACATCTTTTAATCTGGGGTCTATTTCAGTTTCCTTCCCTTCTCTCTTTTAAACAGATGACTTTACTTAAATCAACACTTGGTTTCCGTTAGACAGGTAGAAGAAGGTGGTTCTCAGCATCATGTGCTTCTTTACCTGGTGAAGTCCCAGTAGCCTTAAAATATCTAGGAAGCTGCATGATTAACAGCACTAAAGGCTTTGTCAGACACTACACCTAATAAATACTGCCCTTTGCCCAAGCCTAGAAAAAGAGTGAATAATTACTTTGTCTGTGCACATTTTCAGTTTGGAGACTTATAATTGCACTAAAACTCTACTTAGAAAAAAAAAAAGTGACAACTAAAGTTATTTTTTTCATACATGTGTGTGTTTATACATGTCTATCAATCTGAGTGTGGGTTGGTTCTTTGCCCTGCTAGGGCTGTCCTTTTTACATTTAATCATGTTATGATGGAGACACCACTTGTATGTGATTTTCCTGCTCTTCACTTGAGTTTTGTGCAGATTCTTTGACACTTCTTGATCTTTAAGTGTCAGAGCTGCTATGTCCTGCTGTGGTTGGGTATATGAGTCTTAGTTTTGCCATTCTAGTCAATATCAGCAGCAAAGATGTGTGACCTGGCTTGATAATCATGTGCAATAGTCCTGCCAAAAGCAGCAGTCAACCTTCCTCCAAAAAAACAATAACCCAGAAGTAAAGCGTATTGAAAATGTTAGCCTGAGTGGAGATAGGCTCTTTGCTTCATCATAGCTGAAGTTTTCTGGAACCATTCCAGTTGTGCCATCAGTATCTATGACTGTGTGCTATGGTCATCAAGGACCATAGCACAAAGGAAGCCTTTATTCCACTACTACTAAATTCTAGAGAGTTTCAACTGCGTAGTTTTACAGGAAAACATCTTAGAAAGGAATATGGTCAAGAATTTTTTTTTTTATTATTACTTCATAAAAGGAAACTGACAGTCACAATTATGGATCATCTACTTCTGTGTTTGCCTCATATTGCATTAGGGAGATTTGGCCAAGCTTTGAGGTGAAATAATCGGTCTCACAGAGATGTTGCCAAATAGTCTCAGCAGAAGTGACCGGAGAGGAACACTGTGTCTATTCACCAAAGCAAAGGATCAGTGATTTTACTATAGTGCTATCCATATATATCCATCTAATGCAGTGCACTGCAGGCATGCTGGCCCAGGGCCCAGAGACCCATCTAGGAGCATTTGGGTGACACTGCATCCAAGCAATGGCTTATTAGCTTGGGCATGATACTTTAAAAGGGTCCAGATGTTCCAGGGTATAGCTTGAACAGCAACTGTTCAGCTATCTTTGCAGCATGCTTTTGATTGTAGCCAACTTGACACGATAGTCAGAATGAATAGATCGTTCATAGGCTGCTTCGGATAGTGGCTGACAAAGCTGGCCTTGAATCCAACTCCCCCAAACCTCAACGATGAGGAATTACTGAATCTCATGGCAGCACTTAAAAGAGATAGTAGACTAATTTCCTCTGCATAGAGAAAGGGGAGGAAGAGGACCGGTTAATGATGCTACACTTGAGAATCAGATGAGCAGTGAATCCTGCAAACAAGGTCACCTTCATTTTGTTTTCTGTGTACTTGACGTACACTCTCAGTGAGAAGTCAGCTGTGGCTGAGGTGTAGATCATTGTGTCAGAACTTTATTGGTTTGTTTTGCAGTAGGCTTTTGGTTGTGACTAGTTGTAGATCCAGAGAGCCCTTTTTATGCAAGATAAATAGCTAGCAGTACTCTAAAAACAGTTAGTAATTTTAGAAAACATAAATTCATCCATTTTTGTCGTGGATTCATCCATTTTTGCCATATAATTCCAACAAGGAAAGAAAGGAAGCCAAATTGCAATATATTATTGGAAGTAAACTGTATTAAATATAAGTTCAGAAAAATGCAATTGCTGCCTGTACAGTATTATTTCAGAAGTCTTGTGTGTTGGCTTGAGCATTGTCTTCTAAAAGAAGTTAATGTTCAGATGAAAATCTTTGAAAAAGCACTGTAAGTTTGCACTTAGATTATTTTTGGTAGGAACTTCTTATAAGTCTGTCATTAATTCACAATAAAAGGGAGTGATCTGAGTAATTTTGATGTCTTCCTAATGGTTCAAAAAGATTTCTTCAGGGTTTTCTTTGACATCTGTAGAGTGTAAGGTCCATACTGTTCACACTTAGGAGCACCTTCTGTTTAGGCCACTGGTGGAAAAGTGTAGGAACAGTTCCAGTGTTGTGATTAGCAAAACATTTAGGAATCCTTTAAAGAGGAATGTAGTATGCATCAGTTTAAGAAACAGCTTATCTTTTTTTGAAATGATCTGAGAAAGCAAGCGCAAATTGAAGGTCATCTGAAGATAAGGGCAGAGACTTGCTTGTTAGCTCCAGTGCTCTTTTCCTCTTCAGGAGTATCTTGTCCATACGGCTTCATTTAAGTCAGACTCTTCACAACAGAACTGTGTGGGATGTTTCATTCTGCTATCAAGGGGGTGCTCAATCCTTAGAAAAGAATAAGTGGAGTAATGGAGAAAAAACACAGAAGTTCAGTATGGCTTACTGCCTCATGTTGCTGATAACCTACTACTGCCAATCCTCAAGATGCTACTTTTGTCACTAGCAAGGAATTCTCCTTGTTTTTCTAGTTCTTCCTAGTTGCTGTTTGTTTTGTTACTTTTGACTGTCAGCCTGGAGATGTAGTAAGGAAGATGTCAGGGATGAGGTTCCAGTAGGCTGAAATTTTATTAGCTGAGCTGAAATGGCAATTATTGGGCAATAATTCATGGAGTGAGGGCCATCCCTCCTTCCTCAATCATTTATGTGTTCTCCTCTTGCTGCTAGAATAGCTCTCCCTTGTATGAGGCTCTGGGAGTTAGGGACAGAGATCATCCTTGCCATTCACTTAATAAAATCTGCACCCATTGTTCAAATGTCTTCAGAAGATCTTTTCAGTCCTCTTCCAGGGAACCAGACTCAGTAGAAGGAGTATTTGTACTGAATTTTGTGAAACTTATGAACATACATTGTCTTGAACCTTGCTTTTTAACCTAGATCCTACATCCCACTGCATCTGGGGAGAATTGTAAAAGTAATAATAATAATAAATTCTTTTCAGTTTAAAAAAAAAATTATCTGATGAAGTGTCATAGCACACCAGAAGCTACCTGAATGTTGTCCTGATTCTTGGTGATGCAGAAGGTAGAGCATAATGATAGAAGAGTGAGAGAGGACCCTGTTTGTCAGGACAATGTGTGAGCATTGAGCTCAGAAAATTGTAACCTTTTCTGACCCACATTTTAAACTTAAATGCAAAAGGAAAACAAAAAGTGCTTTTTACAATGCTAAGCCCCAATTTCTTCTGCTTTTCCCCTGAAAATCCCCCTCTCCTTTGAAACTAAGAAGTTGCAGTTCATATGAATAACAATGAGGATTATTGTAAAATACTCAGGTTATTTCCACCCTCATTTTAAGCTTTCTTTCATTTCATCATAGACTTATTTTGTACCAAAGTGAGGCTGTGAGATGCACACATTGAACAGAAATCAAAGTCGGGCTTTCATCACAGTCCTTAAGCTAAATGGTTGGCTTGCTGCTACAGGCATCTGCAGGCACCTTGTAGCATAGTGGTATGGTATAGACTTCGGAGGCCCAGCTATTTTAAATCATAATAGTGACACAGTATGCATGCTTTCTTTCAAAAAGTCTGGGCAAGCCATGCTGTGCTGAGTTTCTTGGCACACCGCGTACCTATAATTTTTCTCTCATATTTTGTTATGTAGGTATCTGGGCATAGACTCAAAAAAACTCCACTGAATATGTAAGGCTTTTTACAGGAAAACACGATGAACGCATTCTTTTAGATTGATAGTATCCCTTTGACAGTTATAGATGTTTAAGAACAAAGAAAGATACTGAGGGGGAGAAAAAAGGAAAAGAAACATTATGGCTGGGGGGGATGCCTTGGGCTTGATGGGATTTGGTGGAGCTTTGTTTGTTTTGGCAAAGCTGTACATGTGTTTTGTTAGGGATTTTTTTCTGCCGTGATTTTGGCCCAATTCTACGAAGCTTGCAGTGAATTGCAGTTACATAGGACGGCTAGAAATAAGTGACAACCATTTGTGAAAAACCTAAATTGCAGCATGTGTGCTGTAATTGTGCTCAGCTGAACTGACTTGTTCTAGAAGAATTGTCTAATGTTTACCATTTATTCTATTAATGCTGCTGACAGAAGTACAGTTAAAATAAGAGAATCCAGTTCTGTTGCTCCCTGATTCACCCTCAGTAGCCTCATTTCCAGAGTGAATCTGCCTAGTGCCAGCAGATATCATGGGTACCCAGCCTCACTTCTTTAAAAATCAGTCCCTACCTCTCATCTGGAAAGAAATATAATACCACAGTGCCCATGCACAGCTGGAGAGACAGCTGCATTTCACACTGAGAGCATCAAGCATCAGAAGAGCTAAAACCACACTTGCTAATTTTTATATAAACAGAATGGAGTCCAACAGGGTTCTGAAACAGTCTGAAATTTTGGATAATGGCATAACTGACCTTAGGGTACTAGTTTGAAATGGATAAGCACAGGTAGCTATATCAAGCTCTGTTCAAGTGCATTCAAACTGCTCAGGCCTGAATTTCAAAGGGAAGGTGTGTGTTGGGGGGTTGGCTGGCTGATGTGCTTTTGTTTGCATGTTTTTGATCCATCACTCTAGTGTTGGAAAATTATGAATGAGAATTTCTTGTGTATGCATTACTTGGTCAGCCCTAGCTTATAATCAATTACTCTAAGACACTATATTGAAAGAGATGGCGATTTGTTGCAGTTAAAATTTTCCATGTTCTCCCTCTTTTTTTCCTTCTGCTTTGAGAAGAAAGCTTTGCTAGGAAATGTGGAAGTTTATTTTGTACAATTTTTTTTCTCATCTTCTTTTTCTCCTCAGATTCATCCATTCCCCATGACTGCTTGTAGTGGTGCTTTCAATTTGAGTGTTTCAATTTGACTGGCTCTATTACAGACTTTTTAAAGACAACCTTGTTGACAAAAGGCAAGAAATAAGGACAGCTTGGTTTTGGTTCCTGGTAGTTGACAGACCCAGAGCTCTTCCGATTGTGTTGTATTTCCTTGTGAGGCAGGGGGATAAGGAGATTTCATTTCAGAAAATTGTACTCTGTAGCTAGTGGTAGGGAGGCAGATTGGTTCAAGTTTACAACCTCTTTTTGTTTAGCCTCTGGAACGGTGCCATGGAGTCTCAAGTTTCCTGTATAAAGAGAGATCTGTATTCAGCCAGAAGGTAACCAGGCAAGGTACATGAAGTCTGCACGATGAGGGGCTCTTTCAACAATGAAATCAATTTGGGATCTTTAAGATCCCAGTAATTCCTTATCTCAAGGTAATGCTGAGCAGGCAAAATTCATATAAATTTTCAGGGTGCTAAAATACCTTTGTGGCTTGAGGAAAAAAACATACCTACTTCAGAAAATGCTCAACAGGAAGAAATTTCCTGCAGATCTGATGATTCTTATGAATTTCGTAGACTCTCAGGAAATCAGGAGAGGTGAGGGCTAGCCACATCTTCTTTTCATTCCCAATTGAGTCCTGACTGCTTTGGTTATTTGGATCCATACACATGAAGAATGATACCTTATGCAAAGTATCTTGCTGCACGATTGTTCGATGTGTCGATGCAATTTGGTTAGAGGATTAAGGATCTTAAATAGTTATTATTGCAGGCATAGGATTCACCTTGGTCCTGTCTTCCTGCAACTGAAGGCGTCACTCTACAGTTAATAAATCGCATTCACATCTTACTCCAGGGTACAGAAGCTTTGCCTCGGGGAGAAACAGAAGATGAAGAGAGGAAGACATGCTCTTACCAATATTGCTCTCAAATAGCAGCTTACAGTTGCACTAGTAGAGATGCAGTGAAGCACTATGTTTTTGTAATCTCATTTTCTTGATTTTACGAAATCAGTGAGTGAATGCTTCTCCTGTTTTGTTTGCTCGTTTGTTTGTTGGATCACAGAATCATAGAATGGTTTAGGTTGGAAGGGACTTTCTAGTTCCAACCCCCTGCTATTGGGGGCTATAACTGTAGCCTTTCCATAGGTTTCCAGTTGCATGCTATTTGATTTTTTTTTTCCAGTAATTTACAGTACAAATTCCATCACAAAATAAATAAAATGCTAGGAATCTGACTTTGGCTTTCTTTCCACATTGTTTGGACATTTCCAAATTGTCTGTAGATGTGTAAGCTCATCCCTCAGTATCAGCAAGTTATAAATGGTTGCTGTTCTGTAACATTATTTTGACATCTGTGATTTGAGTGGGAGATGAAGATTCTGGAGTTTTTTGGGAGCTGTTCCAAGTCTCCTAATGGCCTTGCCAGGGATAATTTACTAATCTCTGCCACCTCTTCCCCACCCTAGCAGTTATCTAAGCTTTATCATTTACAGCATGTTTCTGTAAGGTATTAGAAAAGCTGATATTTCAGTGTTTCTCAGCACCATACATCTCTTCTTGCTGTCAGTTACTACTCAGAAAACATCATCAAATTAACTATGGTTTATACAGAAAACTATTGAAAGCCCAAGTATTTTTGTAGTACTTAGTGAGGGAAGATTTAGGTTGGATGTCAGGGGAAAGATCTTTACTGTGAGAGTGGTGAGGTGCTGGAACAGGCTGCCCAGAGAGGTTGTGGATGCCCCGTCCCTGGAGGTGTTCAAGGCCAGGTTGGATGGGGCCCTGGGCAGCCTAGTATTGAATGTGGAGGTTGGTGGCCCTGCATGTGGCAGGGGGGTTGGAGATTCATGATCCTTGAGGTCCCTTCCAACCCTGGTCATTCTGTAATTCTGTGATACTTGTGGGACCTTGGTTTTTGTGAAACTATAAGGCTAATGCCTGAATTCATTTAATGCAATTTTAGACACCTGGGTAAGGAATGGTGCTCCAACATTCCCTTCCAGGCAGCTGAGACAGATTTCACCCTTAAGTCAGCTTCTGCAGAGTAGGTGGGGGGAGCCCCAGGCAGCTTTGCAAGGTGCTGGCAATCTCTTCCTTTTGCTCATATTACAAGTTGCACAATCCTGAGCTGTATTTTTGCATGGATATTCAGAGGTGGTAGGTCTTGCAATGAAGCCCTTCCAGGAGTAAGAATTTCTTGTGCTCCATTTCTCTCAATTCCCACTTTTCTAAAATTAAATCGGATGTAAAGATGGTTGAGTGGTTTGTCTTTAGAGAAATAGGATGAAGAACTTGTAGCCATCAGGGAGGGATTGCTGCATTTCTCCTAATACTGATTGATTGCTGTTCTATGTTGATTTTTATGGAATATTAGGATTTTTGCTCTCTGCTTTAGCTAAGCAAGAAATATAAAAAGGATATAAATTCTAATTCATTAAACGTGCGAGAAGATGTCAAGTGGTGTTAAATAATTCCCTTCTGCCAACAATGGGCTATTGTTCAAGGATCCAAACACAGGTTAACCGCAGAGTCGTTTCTGAGAATCTTTCTGATTTATGATGACATTGCTGGCAACAGCCAAAGCTCTCTAGCAGTGTTTTCCACAGGGCTGTGTCAGCAGTTTTACGCACGCACACACACGGTGTATATGTTTTACATATATATTGAGAGCAGAGAAGTCTGAGTCAATTCTGGTGTTCATCTGTTGTTGGGGGTTTTCTTGCACTTGGATGATGTTTATTCAGAAAAAAGGTATCTGCCTACAGTTTAGGATATGTAACGGTTACAAAACCCTGCTAGTCAGAACAGCCCCGAAAGCAAATTATATTGGTCTTATGTTCTGAGTGTTTGGCTAGGAGAAATTCTTTGGAAGGAAAGAGGCAATTAAGTAAGTTCCAGGGATGATATGACTTGTCTCAATAAAAGACAGGCAATACTATCAAAGAAGCTGTGAACTTAATACAATTAAAAAATAGAATTTGTGATCAGAACAGTGTTTCAGCTGTTTGAGATATCTCTCCTTCCCCCCTCAAAAAACCTTTCACCCTACATACAACAGAATTTGCTTTAAAACATTTGTGTTCTTGCTGCATTTCCTTCAGCCTCCCAAGAATTAAAAAAATCCATGCCCTGCCTTGTTTATAGTTCCCACTTCATCTCTTTCTTACTTGTATTCTCTTTTTGGGCAAAAATGCAGATAAAACTACATAAATCTGGAAGTTTTGAGAGGTGTATGTTCAAAGTGTAGCTGCAGGCTTTTCTTGCTGGTTGGTTGGTTTGTTTGCTT
This sequence comes from Tetrao urogallus, assembly GCF_951394365.1. NCBI lineage: Eukaryota > Metazoa > Chordata > Aves > Galliformes > Phasianidae > Tetrao > Tetrao urogallus. Next base: position 13,498,464 of record NC_136819.1, on the reverse strand, counting down.
GTTATCCTGACCAGTGTAGGTAGGTTCCATACTCTTCAGGTTGTCTAGATCAAGCAGCAGCTTTGTCTGTGTTTTAAGACAGTTACATCATCTAATCCTGATCACTGGGCTGCAGATGTCCCAGTATTGACCTATATGCTATGATATAGCAATTTCTGGATGGCAGCCTATGGGCTGCCCACTCATCTCCAGCTGAGATCTGGACAGTCATGTAATTCAGACTTTTGCTTCTTTCTTGCAGCTTGTGAATGCACAAAGGAAAAGAAGTCAAAGCACATAAAACACTTATTTTTGTATTGGTGTTATACTGTTTTTTAAGCAGCCATTGCAGAGTCACAGAGTTAATGAGAGCAGTGACCAACAGTAGTGATATAATGCATGTGTTTAGAAGTGAGATGAGTGAATATAAAATTGTGAGTGTATGTGTGTATGTATATATATATATATATATATATATATATATATATATATATTCTTTCTTTTTCTAGAAAGGGAAAGTACTTAAGTAAGCAGCTTATCATACTGTCTTCTGTTTGGGCTAGGGGTTACTTTTAAAAACTTTTTTGACGCAGTAGGATTTGAGCAATGGTCTGAGTTCTATATTATGGAAGCATTCTTGATCATATATGCATCAAATGCAACTGAATAGCTTTAGTAATGAGAGATAACAGTGATATCCTTACGTAGGTTTTTGGTGTAGTTCACCTGGAATACAGTGGGAGCAGGTGTACCCCATAGGGACTGCAGGAATCAAGGAAAATTTGTAAAGGTTTTGTTCAGAACTGGGCTTTCTCAGAGTCGATGGCTGTACAAGGTAGCGTGGCTATGAGTGTCTTCAAATAGTATAGTGAAGATAAGAGGTATTTCCAGTTATTTTCTCCTGTCTGTTACGTAGATAAAACTATCCTTGATGAACGACATCAAATGTGTGTAGAGATGACAAAAGGAAGCTCACTTTAACAGAGTGTATCAGTCTGTGCAGGCCAATACCACAGCAGATAACGGAAGCCGAGATCCTACAAGCACTTTTAAGGAGTTAGACATTTTATTTCAGTGCGATAAGGCACTTCTAATATAAACAGTATTGCAACAAATGCCTGATGTATTACACAGTGTGCGTGGTGGGAAGACCCCATGCTCAGAAAGTGATTTCACCAGTGGCACCTGAGTGGGAACCTTGATTCATAGAGTCGTTTGAGTTGGAAGAGACCCTTAAAGGTCATCTAGTCCAGCTCCCCTGCAATGAACTGGGATGCCTACAGCTATATCAGGTGGTTAGAGCCCCATCTAGCCTGACCTTGAACTTCTCCAAGACAGGGCATTCTCCACATCTCCAGGCAACCTGTTCCAGTGCTTCATTACTTGTCCTGTAGTGGGGACTGCAGCTTTGCTGTCTTCTGCTGAGGAAAAATGCTTCCTCCAGAAGACCTGTTCTTATCTTCCCCTGAAACCCACCCAGACTCAGATGCACAACCACTTGTTTGCTGCTCTTTGCTGCTCTCTGGGACTTGGGAGGCTTGATATCGGTGATTTCCATCCAAGGCTATGACAGACAGAAGAGTTTAACGAATGCAGACTTTTCTTTCCATCTTCTGTCAGATTTTGCCTTTTACTTCGCACTCCTCAATGAACTTTTTTTCCCCCCTAGATTTCTCTTTTTCTTGTGTCACCCTGAGGCCTCAAAGTTCATTTCCTTTACTCTGTGTCCTTCACTCATATTTATCATCTCATTTCCCTACTGTTCCCAGGCTCACCTCTACCATAACATTCTTCCAGGTGCTTCCCACTCCATCATCATGTATGTTTTCTCTTGTTTGCATTTGAATCAGAGTTCTTGTCTGTGTTGTCCTGGCTCAGATAGGATTGATTATCAGTAATTGAGTAAGTTTCTTGCGCTCACTTGTGATGTTTTCCAGTTTGGCATTAGCCAACACCGAATCCTGAATAGCAGGCAAAGGGAAAGTCCTATTTTTTCGCTCCTTGACAACATGGACTAACAGACTGCCAAGGGATGTTTGCTGCTGGAGTGTCTGTACTGGGAATGTAAAAAACTTCCATTTCCCTGACAAATAATATTCTGGTTATCACGTGATTAGCAGGAAAGCACATCCTTAGTCCAAATTGTTGTCTTATTGGTATTCAGGTTTATGCTTCAGAAAATGAAAGGCCAGAGCTTTTCTAAAAAGCCAACTGTGTTGGTTTTTTGTTTGTTTTCTTGTTTATCATAAATTCATTTTTTCTTGGCATTACTCTTAGAAGAGACAATTAAATTTGTCTGAAATTTCCCAAAGATTTTGGGGTAGCTATTCAGCATGAAAAAAAAAATCAGGCTAGGGAGTTGCACTTTGGCAGAATTACTAAAGGGTTATCATCTGACAGGAAGCATGGGATAGACTATACAACTGCTAATGTAGGAGTTACAGCCATTCTTATTACCTGAGCGAATGTCTGAGCTCTTTTAGAATTTTAAATATACATTTTGATGATGATTATAAAACCTTTTGCAGTAGAATGTATGTCAAACACTAAATGAAGAAGGAAATACACTGCCCTTTTAAGAGTTTGTTTTTATGGCTGTAGAAAGTGAGGTTTCTTGCCAGTCTTCTACAGCCTGTAATAATTGCTTCTGCCAAAAACTTGTATTGGAGAACTAGTATTATTTGTCAGTGAACAAGTAATTTCCATTGTGACTCCAAGTCTCTTTTCTTTTTGCTGGAACCAGGCAGATAGCATCTTCAAAGATTGAGCTGAGGGGGGAATGGAAAAGAAATGGAAAGCAAGGAGATGAAAGACAGAGAAGCAAACTTGCCATGCAGTGCTGTTGTGGGCACTTTTTACAACAATCAAAGTAAAATTGCCAGGTTCTTCGCTTGGTATTCATGATGATGTTGCAATACAGTGGTGCTTAAAAATCGGTCAGCCATTTGAAAGATTGTTTTCATTCGACTTCCTGTGTCTAAGTCTCATTAATGTCGATAGAGCTGCAAGTATGTAGGAGAAGAGGGCAGTATGCTTCCAGAGCTGGCTCTGAAAAACACCAGAAACAGAGCAGCAGTAGCTGATTTAACCCTCTGCCTCTTTTATGAAAAAATAAAATGCAAGTGAGTGGCAAAATTTAACAGAGATGGAGAGTGGGCATTAGGAGAATATAGAATCACTTGGCACTTGCTTGTGATTCTGATGGAACCACAGCTGAACAATTACACGCTGGCTTAATTATGCTGCTTTATCCCACTGGATGCTGCTGACCTTCGCTACAGCAGGTTACATTGTCTGGAAGCACTCACTGAAGCTGTAGTGCTTTTTGAGATTATTTGCTCACTGTAAAAACATTTTGTTTGAAAAAGACCGTTACCAAATCTAATGTTGCACACTTGGCTTAAATTCAGCAAGGTACTTAAGTGCATACAATGTTTAAGTATAAATGATTACTGTCCACTTCAGCTGGAAGTACTATTGCTTAAGATTTATATTCTGCTTAAGTAGGTTGTTGAACAGAGATCTTCATGTGTAGGTATAGATTTTTGTTTCTCTTATTTGTTTTACATTTAAAACAATTGTGAGTTTATTTTCAGGAGGTTTCCAACTTTTATACAGACAGTTGAATCATGACTGCCTTGGCCTTTTGTCTCTCTATGAATATATCCCGCTTAATGTGTGAACGCAGAGGTCTCTAACTACATGCCCTGAAATCCACGTATGGCTAGAAATTTTTAACTTCCTTATCTCCAGGGATAAGGACTAGACAGTTTGCCAGGATAAAAACATAAGATTCCCGAAGATTAGATCATTGCAGTGAAATCAGGGCTAAACAACTTCAGAAGCTTGCTTTATGTGCCAATGAGTTACATACTATAGTGTTGATTGCTGAAAAGCAGCAGTGTCCCACGTGTCCCATTCATTTCTGCAGTACCCATGAGATTTCCTTCCAGACTTTTACTCCTTTTCAGCAGTCAGCAGTGTTGTATAGTAGTTAGGAAGTCACTGATAAATCTCACATGGGCAGTGCGGATTAGGGGAAACAGGCCGTGATTAGAGCTGTAAGTGCATTTATGAAGCCTGCAAGGTAGATCCTTGTGTAAATTCTCTCTCATATTCTCTGGTGTAGAAGTCTTAATTGTGTTTTAGTCAAAGGACCAAATCCCTTGTAGTAAAAATAAATGCAAAGGCTGCTTAGAAAGAAATCAATAACAGAAATAAGGAAGTCACTGCCAATTTGAAGTGAAAGGAGGAATGGTGATGTGTTCTAGGCACCAGAAAGTTCAGAAGACTTGGCTCAGAGCTTCTTTGTGCTCTTTTTCACAGTATATCACTTAATTCACAGTCAAATACGGCATCTTCCGATGTCACAGGCAGGGAACTTGGTAGTTCCCACAAACTGCTGCATACCTGTGTCTGTAGAGGTGCTGGTATGTAGCTTGTGCTTCTCTCAACCTCACTGCATTTGGCTGGTTAAAGCAGCACTTCTAGTTGAGTCACTCCTCTCTCTCTCTGATGTGGGAAGGCCACACTGGCAGAGTTCCACGTTTAGATTTGATGAGGCCCAAATCCACTCAGAGGTTTGGTCTTTATTATATGCATGCATCAAATGTCTTTGTAATCTGAGTGATGGGTTGCTTCCTTGAATCTATTTGTTGCCTTCTGTGTTATGAGACCTATTTGTTTTTTGTGACTGGCTAAACAGCCCTCAGGTCAAGGATGATAACCCTCTTTGCTCTACTGTCAGTGTAGCTCATGCCATATATAAAATTGGTGAGAACTAAATAATTAATTGCCGTACACCTGATGTTTAGTGGTTTAAATCTGCTGGGGAACTCATGCAGGGATCTTAGAAATAGAGCAAGGCATGGAGTGTTACTTGGCAGGTATCTTCAAAGGCAGGTTTGAAGAGGATTTGACCAAAGGAAAGGAAAAGAAAGCAGGCAGGCTGGGATTTCTGGGAAGAAGTTGGGAAAGGAGAATGTGTTGACACTGCAGGGAAGCATTCAGAATCCAGGCAAGACTTCATGTCATGGTATTGTTTCTTGAACGTATGTTAGTTGACACACAGCCAAACAAACTTTCATATTCTCCAGAGGATTTCCTCCTGTTGTGGCAGAAAGTAACAAAAACACTTCACATTTCATTGTGGACAGGATCTTAGAGTTCTGTTTTGCCAGTTTGTCATAAAGAGATGGTAGTTGTGGTAGTTGTCCATCACTGTTGGTAAAGAGAACTGATAATTTCTTCACTTTTCAAGCCTGTCCAGGTCATTCAGGGCGGCATCCCTTCATTCTATTATATTGACTGCACCACTCATCTTGGTGTCATCCACAAACTTGCTGAGGATATGCTCAATCCCATTGTCTGTGTCATTGATAAAGATGTTGTAGAGCACCAGTCCCAAGAAGGAACCTCAGGGGGACACCACTCATCACCAGCCTCCACCTGGACATAGAGCCATAAACCACAAACCTCTGGTTCAACCAGTTCCTTATCCTTGAATAGTCCGCCCTTCAAATCCATATTTTCTCAATCTAGAGATCAGAATGTGATGTGAGACATATAATGTGATTATAGCTGTACCTGTCACTTCTTCCCAAGATAAACATGACATCTCTTTCCATTATTTTCCAGTGAAAACACTCATCTTTATGCTTGTACATTTCTCCCAGCTGTTCTCTGGAAAATGTTTTATTGGATTTTTTTTTTTCTTAAATGAAGTAACTACTTGTTCATAAGGAATAGATAGTTAAATACCGAGGAGGAGCTCTGTCACTGAGTGTTTTCCACGTAATTTTGTTACATGTCTATTTTCATGGTGCAGTCTCTCATCTTTTACAAATGCCTTGCAGTATAAAGAGAAAAATGGGAGGGAAAATGTAATTTATTCTCTTACATTGGCTAAATCTCTAGAGGTGCGGGGAATGGGAGTTGCTTCAGAAAGTGAGAATTTCTGTTTCTAGTCTGTGGCTTAAAAGGGCAGAGCTTTTGCCATCTTCCCCCGTGAAGTATTTAAACCCTTTCTTCAGTCACTTTGATTTAAAGGAACTGAAGTATATCCATGATAGCTTTGAGCCTTACTGCATCTCACATCAAAGTGAGTGCAAAAAATGCCTATTAATGTTGAGGTTGTAGGATCATGACCTTGCTTCTAAGATCAGAAGTAGGAGCATAAGTAGCAAGGTAGGCAGCATTGCGCTGAAGTACAGTAGCACCTACATAGCCAGTACATTTCAATTACTTGCACCAACTAGAGCTTCATGCTGATTAGAAGTACACATGTAGACTTGCTGGGATAATTCTGTTTACAATTCTCATTATTTAAAATTATATCCTGTTTTTCTTTTCAGAATCTAGTGAAGAATTTTATGCAAGAAAGTATTAGTGTGGCACTTTTTATCAGAAAAAAATATTTCTGTGCAAATATATGTTGCAATGTCTATTTTACACTTGTACATTTGGGCTAAAGTGCAAAATAATCGCTTGAATAATTGGTCATTTGAGTAATGTATTATCTAATTGCATGTTGGAAGACACGCACCATTATATCACCTCTTTAATCACCACTTTTCCTGCTGAGGTAGGAGCCTTATAATTTTCTGTACTTGTGGGCTTCTGAGATGTAGGGTTGCTTGGTCAAAGAGCTGGCTACAGTGTGCTGGAGAAAATTTCTGTCAATGACAGAGCATGGTGTGCCGGGAAGGATGAAAGTTTTGACCATCTGAATTGCTTTTGCCACAAGACACCTATGTTGCTGCAGGTGAACATCATGTGATGTCTTTCCAATCTGAGAAATAGTTCTTTTGACAATGTGTTTTACTCACTTGAAAAACCCCCAAAAACATGTTTTTGAGGTTTTGGACGTGTCCTATTTGAAAAGAAATCTCATGCTCAAACTTGGATGCTACAATGCTTCTTTGGGGCTTAATTTTACACTTGGAGAAAAAAAAATGAAATTCCTATTCTAATTGTCACTCACTAGGAAAGTACAGAATCAAAAAGAGTGAGAGATGGTGACAGCAGATCACCCAATGTCTTAGGAAAATCTGAAGAAAGAATCAGAGGTAGGCAGTGAGAAAAATCTCTTATCTGCAAGAGGTCCTATTCTTTGTTTTTCATTATGCTCAATATATAGACCATAAGAAAACTGGTAAGTTCACCTTGAGTTTCAATTGTGTTCCTACAGTCAAGGAAAATTGGTGTTACAAAGTAGGTGAATAGAGTTATGTATTCATATTCAACACTTGGTATTTTGTAACGAGGTGTACTTCTTCCATAGAATAAGCATAATGATAGTCTCTTTCCCAAGCTGAATTTTAGCAGTTGGCTTCATGGACATTTCTTTGCATGTGTGAAAACTACAAGAGTTCAGCTGCATTTTCAATCTTCTATGCTTCTATCTTGAGATCTTACCAGAGATCCTACAGGTATCTGAGGAGGTGCAATAGTACTTTAAAAGTATTTGTTTCTTTAGTGTTGTGCAGTGCTAACATCAAAAAGTCCCGCACTTTGGCTTGATATGCTTTTCATTAGAACTCCTTGGAGGTCAAATGGTGCCAAATCCGGTCCCAAAGGCGCAGAACAGAAGAGTTCACTCAAGTTTACACAACACAGAAATGCTTTCTGCGTATGGCTTTACATCGAATGCTTTGAAATATTTTTTCTCACATAAAATTCACCATATTTTTTTCAAAGCATGGTGACTTCTAAGGAACTGGGTGATTTATTGTTTGTCCTGTACTTTTCCTTTGCTTTATAGAATATTTAATTATCAAAGGTCCTTCTGTTAGTGTGCCTTTTGAAACAAGTTCAGCATCCTTCTGACAGTTGTCATTTTTTATACCCTGCTGCCATTACCTGCAGCAAATCTGCTGCTCCAGCTTGCTTTCCTGTGATAGTACTCAGGCATGAGAGGAGGTGCAGCCTTCCAGACTGGTCCTTGCATTTTTTGAGATGGCCAGATGGTGCGTGCCACACGCAATTTGTGTCAGTACTGACTAACTCTGAACTGCTGCAGCATTTTTTTGATGTATAGTGGATTTCATAACGGTTGATGTATTTCACAGCTGTTTTGGTTAAAGGGCAGTAAAAAAAGAAGCGGGTCCTCAGTCACAGAGACTCAATAGGATAAGACCTCTCTGTCTTATGCTAGCACTATACAAATAACATCTACTTCAGTATGGTAAACATGAAATTCTCCTTGCCATACCAACACGGACAATTTTCCTGAGAGATGGAAGGAGATGCTACTCCTCTCCCCTTCTAGCACCTCTGTGGATGTTCAGCACCTGCATTGTCATCTGGTTAATCACAGCACAGGCATAAGAGTGATTTGTTTAAACTGAACAAAATCTATGAAATTAGGCTATGGTTTCATGAAATATATCATTTGGATCTGTAGTATGATGGAGATGGATGAGACTTAGTTCCATTGCAGCTGAAAAGACCATTTTAAAAGACAGTGAACCACAACAAAGGCAGCATGGGTGAAATACGTGGTTTGCTTCAATGCAGAAGTCGCATCAAGGCACAGTATTTTCATATGTGACAGCATCCTTTTCAGAGGAAAAAGCAGAAAGATTAAACAGAGGGAATGTTGTAACGTGTTTAATCCACTGAAGTAGGCTCCTCTCCTTAATAAGGCACACTTTGATGAGAAGAATTTGAGATAATTTCAGATGATAGAAGGTGAAATGTTCATGGCAGAGACTACAAAGAAGCACTGTTTCTTTTGCAGGTGCTTGAGCATCAGTGTTTATTAGTCGTATATCACAGGAAAGTCCATTTTCTTAACATAAATAATCTATTCCATGTTTGAAAAAGCAGAACAAAGTTATAAAGTAAAGATGCTGATTTTAGCACTGCTCTGTGGTACATTTAGCATGCCTCCATGCAGTCTAGCAAGTATGTTTTTTAGTTTCAATCTTATCTACACTTTATTAGATGAAACACTGCATTTTTTAGCAACCTTACGTTGTCTCAGTTATATAAAAGATTAAGAGCCTGTGGGGTTGTAGTGAGTAGTTGAAACATTTTTCTACCAGTTTCAGTGTTAGAGCCGAATACAGTGCACTGAATCACAAAATCACAGAATGGCCAGGGTTGGAAGGGACCTCAAGGATCATGAATCTCCAACCCCCCTGCCACATGCAGGGCCACCAACCTCCACATTCAATGCTAGACTAGGCTGCCCAGGGCCCCATCCAACCTGGCCTTGAACACCTCCAGGGACGGGGCATCCACAACCTCTCTGGGCAGCCTGTTCCAGCACCTCACCACTCTCTGTAAAGAACTTCCCCCTGACATCCAACCTAAATCTTCCCTCCCTCAATTTTAAACCATTTCCTCTTGTCCTGCAGTTATCTACCCTTTCAAAGAGTTGATTCCCCTCCTGTTTGTAAGCTCCCTTTAGGTACTGAAAGGCTGCAATGAGGTCACCCCGCAGCCTTCTTTTCTCCAGGCTGAACAAGCCCAGCTCCCTCAACCTGTCTTCATAGGGGAGGTGCTCCAGTCCCTGATCATCTTTGCGGCCCTCCTCTGAACCCTCTCCAACAGTTCCCTGTCTTTCCTGTACTAGGGGCTCCAGACCTGGACACAGTACTCCAGATGGGGCCTCGCAAGAGCAGAGTAGAGGGGGACAATCACCTCCCTGTCCTTGCTAGCCACCCCTCTTCTGATGAAACCCAGGATACCATTTGCTTTCTGAGCTGCAAGAGCACACTGCTGGTTCATATTGACTTTGTCATCTCAGGACCCTCAGGTCCCTCTCTGCAGGGCTGCTCTCAAGGACCACTCCTTCCGGTCTGTGTGGATGCCTCTGGTCCAAGTGCAAAACCTTGTATTTTGTTGTGTTGAACCTCATCAGGTTCACCCGGACCCGTCTTTCACATCTGTTGAGGTCTCTCTGAATGGCATGCCTTACTTCTACTGTGCCAACCTCACCACTCAGCTTGGTGTCATCAGCAAACTTGCTGAGGGTGCACTTGATTCCATCATCGATGTCACTGATAAAGGTGTTAAAGAGCACCGGTCCCAAGACAGACCCCTGGGGGACGCCGCTTGATACTGACCTCTACCTGGACATAAAACTTAAACTTTGGTTGAACGCTGAGCACTGATTGTCTTGCTTTTGTTCCACACAGAAATAAATTCTTTCTACTGTTGTCCTGTTTCTCTTGCCCAAACAGAAAGTTTCCCACTGTGCAAGGTTATATCATAAAAGATGATGATATGGAATCCCTACTTTTAAATTGTTTTACAAACTCGTAACTTTATGGAGGACTGGAAGAAAGTAAAAGAGCATGTGAATAAACACATAACCTAACATTTGATAGAATCAGAAATGAAGATTTTAACCCCATAATCATTATTTCACCTACTGTTGAAGACAATAGGTGTTACCCTTGGTACTTGTAAAACTGTGTGGTGAGTTTCTTTTATTATTCATGAAGTAGATGAATAAGTAACCCAGATTCTTAATCCTGTTTTATTTAATCCCAGCCAATACTTGTAATTTTTATCAAATTGTGAATTTGGTGTTCAGTACATCTGCATTTCCATGCTACCTTTAAATCTTCTCTGTGTGTTTAGGGGGTATGAAGGACTGGGGAGGGGGTTAATGCTATAGATGGGTCACATAGGACAGTGAGGCTTTATATGAAGGTAGTTTTCTATCATATTGATAGTTCTAAGGTCTGATTGTTATACCATGAAACATCAGAAGCCACTACATCAATGTTTCAAAGTCAGGAAATGAACAAAACACTGCAGTAGATTTTAATTTTGATGTGGGCTTTGTAAAATACTCCTGCAGAGGAAGTCAGTTACACCTGCATCTACCTGGCAGAATGTGTTAGTACCTCTTGCATAGCTGTACCTTTATCTGCGTATATTTGGGTAGAGTAGATATATTTATAAAAAATATACATACCCACACATATTTTTATTTGAAGAATTGAATTGAGAACATTTGTATGGAATGAAATTAGATCTTGCTTCCAAAAAATCTGTTTTTAAATCTTACGGCTTTGTTATGGTTGCATGTTTTATGTTACATGAATTATGTCCTTTAATGTGAATATCTGGAAGATACATTCACCATCAGATTTAACTTGCATTTTGGAATGTCCACAGAAAAGGAATCAGCAGAGCAGTAATAAAACCCAGGCATTTACTAAATTTCTTTCTGACACATCTGTGAGCAGTAAAGAGAGGCAGGGTTTTACCAGATCCGAACATTCAATCATAAAGGAAGCTTTACAAGGGCAGGAACAACAGCACTTTGAAAACATTCCCTGAATTGCCACAAACTCAAGACTTACTACTGGAATCCTTAGATAAATATCAAATGAAATTTCTTATTGGAAGGCATGTCAAAGTAAAACAAACATGCTTTCATATACCATTTTCACCTCAGAAGTATGTCAGGTGGCATAGAGGCACTTTAATTGAAGTTGATGTTTAAAGGCTTGATTTCCAGGCTCTGAGTTGCTACAGGTGCATCTCTTGTGGTTATTGGTAATGAAGGACTGAGGTCGTCAACATAGCAGAAGAAAACATCATGGATATACAAAATCTGTTTCTGGCCTCTTGCAGCTTCTGTATTTTTCTCTTTAGCTTAGCATCCCACAGATGCTGACAAGTTAATTTAGAGTTGGTGTCTGTCTTATTTTTCAACAGTATTAGAAAAGGATGTTAATCAGAGAAGCATTAAAAGACAGACATCCCCTCTTTTTGTTTGTAAAGCTTCAGTTCTGTAGTCATAGATAAAGGTGCTTTTGCTACATGGGATGAAGAATGCTGCATTGATCTTGGGGTAAAATTTATTTTTTGGTTTGACTTTGTTGTTTTTATCTCCGCTTAATTAAATTCCCTCAAAATATTTTCAGTCTTTCAGAATTTCAGTAAAGTTTTGTCTGATGTAGGATGAAAAGTAGTATTTCAGAAATAAAAATGTGCATTGCAATGCGATAAGCTGTTCTGTTTTTTGGCCACATCAATACCAACTAAACTTACTGAATTGAATTTGGAATGAATCTGCATATGGAAGGCTTTCTCTGTTCCTTTGCCTTTGTCATTGAGGAAGCCAAAATATAAGAAAATTACCAGAGTGTTGATTCTGCGCCCAGAACGTTTAAGTTCATGGAATGCCAGGAAAATCAAATATGCGCATCAGCAGGATACCAACAGTTGGTCAGATGGTAAAATAGTTAGGTGTTTTTACCAGCAAGCCAGGCCTGCTAAGAGGGTAGGTTTTTTGCTTTTTATGCAAAGATCTTCGGGCTATATCCATTCACGTACAGTTTCTGAACTCAAAGGTAGAAGAGATTTTAGCATGGGTATTATTAGACTGGAAGCAAGGCACAAAATTAGTGAGATTAGAAGGGGGCCTACAGGAAAACTGGGGAGGAACTTTTCATAAGGGCAAGTAGCGACGGGATGAGGGGAAATAGCTTTAAAATGAGAGTAGTTTTTTACTAGACATTAGGAAGTAATTATTTACTGTGAGAGTGGTGAGGCACTGGACCAGGTTGCCCAGAGAGGCTGTGGATGCCCACTCCCTGGAAGCATTCAAGGCCAGGCTGGATGGGGCAGCAACCTGGTCTAGAGGCAGGTGTCCCTGCCTATAGCAGGGGAGGTGGGACTACAGATGGTCTTAAAGGGCTCTTCCAACCCTCGAACCATAGAATCACCAAGGTTGGAAAAGACCTCTAAGATCATCCAGTCCAACCATCCATCTATCACCGATATTAACCCAAACCATACTATGATTCTATTATAGAGAGACAAACGTTATTTTTGAGGATGATGGCTCATATTTTCAGTATGAGGTGCTTCGATTCTCATTTGCCTTTGAAAGCCAGCTTGTTGATTTCTTTCTGGCGTGTCAGTGCTTTGTAACAAGGACCTGGGCCTGAAGTGACTCATTAGGAGGAATGCTAGAAACCAGGTCAGTCTGCTTTCTAAGGGAAGAATATCTGAGGAGTCCTTCAAAAGCTCTAAGTAAATGATTTGAAAAGGAGTTTTGTACTAAAATTAGAGAAAAAATTAGGCTCTGAAGATGAGGTTATATCTTGTTTAATCTTGATGAAGACAGAAACTATAAAACTTTTTTTTATTATTATTTTTACTGTTTCCATATTGAAGTCTATCAAAGTATCAAAGGCTAATTCTGAAAATTTGTAAGCAATTATGTGGTGATGATATAATAAATAGAAAATGTGACTAAACTTTGTGAGCAATAAAAGGAGGAGGTAAACTATTGTGTTTGGCTTCCAGGTTGGTCAGGGAGAAGTAATTGCTGTGATGCCTAAATTAGAAATCAGAACTCTGGTTTTGCTGTGCTTAACCTCAGCTACACCCAAGGTGTCCTCACAATGACCTCCCCATTTGCTTATGAATAATAACTCATCAAGGAGCCAACTGGACATTTTATTTGGAATTCTTTAATGTAGTGCACGTTTACGAACATCAAAGCAACCACTAAAGAAAGCCAGGCTAGTACTACCAACCGCATGGAGAGAGGTGGTGTTTCTGTTAAAAGTAGCTTCAGGTAATGAGGCAGAGGTTTTTTTTTCTGGTAAGGATTCTTCAGCTCACATCTTTTCTGTGCAGAATAATCCTTAGTTCTCAAAGATTTGCAGTTTACCTGTATGACTCCTGTATGTTACTGGAAAATGTTCTTTTTAATGAGAAAATCATAACTTGACTGAGATCATGCTTGTTTAAAATGGGAAAAAAAAAATCTAGCTTATTTTTGTATTTTCTATACTTTTCTCAAGAGCAGCCCTGCTGTGCAACATGCTGAGCATCTCTTGAAGGGTCTTCAGGTTCTTCTGAATCGAGCAGGAGCATGGGGAATTAGTCCCTTTTTTCTGTGTCACCAAGATACTTCCGTTGCTTTTTTAAAGTGCTGAATACTGCTGTTCATTCTTTCTGTGCCAGCTTTAAAACTATATAACACTACATTCATCAGCAGATCGATGCTCTTGAAGGCCAAGGCCATCTCATGTTATGGTAATAGTGAAGAGTGCTTTTGTGGTGTGTGAATGAGTTTTATTTTAGATTAAGATGGGTGCTGACATCTGTTAATGTTTACTGAGAACATAAAAATGAAAGAGACTAAATATCTTCTAGCACTGTGCCTACCTTTGGCAATAGGAAGGCAAAAAGAAACTTCTCAGCTGGTGTGTAGCTCTCACTGAGTACAGACTGCATTTAGTCTTTTCCAGCAGCAAGAGCTCTGGAAGATTTGGAGATAGTGAGTGTATTCTCCAGGTTTTTTTTTTTTAGATAAACAGCTAAGTGTTAAAATAGATGGCAGAGCACAGTTAAGCAACACTACAGAAAGACAACTTCAGACTACTTGGCCTTTGTAATCCCTAAGGAGCTGTGCTTTAGAAAACTGGACTTCAATATGCCATAGCAATGCTGTGGTCAGGCCCTACTCAATCAGACACAGCTGGAAAAATTTCTATTTAATTCAAGTACCAAAAATAGTTCACAGAGCTGAACACATAACAACTCAGGCATATTTTGGAAAACTACTCAAAAAATACCTAATATAACATACCAGCTATATATTTACTGATCTATCACTGTTTCTCTTTCAAATCTCTGCTTTCATTTTTTTTCTTCCACAGTTAGTGTTCCAAGGACCAAGAAAAATCATTAAAAAAAAGGCTGATAAATATGTTAAAGCTGTACCTTCTTCCCCTGGCATTTCTGGCTTCTCTTGCCAAGGCAGTTTGCTATTTGATTTGGGTGTTACTCCATGACCTAGATTTTCTGTTTTGGCAAACACTAAAAAGGAGGGAAAACCCATCAAAGTATAACGATATACCAGCTTTACCCACTCTTTTCAAGAATGTTTTTCCAGCCCAACTGGTAGCTTTGGAGAAGAAGAAAGACTCAAAGGAGAAGGCCCAGACCTGGTGGTGTTCCAGCTCCAGGTGTGGGCTTGGGAACTGACCTCTTCTATAACAACATTTGCTGCCTTTTTAACAATTTTTGAATTGGAAATGGAAATTTTATAGAAGGGAGCTTTCTTATTTCCTATCTACACATCCTTCTGTTACCCTACCAAAAGTTTAAGGTATGATATGCATGCCAGAAGGCTGTGCTGGACCCCAGCTCAGTGCTTTTAACTGTGTAATGGGAAAACAAAAGGCATCTGGCTAGGGGGAGCGGCGGGGGAGGAAAAAGAGAGGTGCTTGATTTACAAAATAAATGCAGCCATGCATAAATGTAGCCTAGCATTTAATATTTCTTTCTTAAAAACACTGAAGCATTGCAGTATTTATTTCTTTAAACTTGTGTTTGCTTGGGTTCAGCCCGTCCTTTTTTGCACATTGAGCTTGAGTAGCTGGGAGCTTCTGCCTTGGAGAAGAGGTTGCCAGGCCTCTGTGCTTCTTAGTTGTCATTGCATCAAGGGGTTGTCACAGGAAATAAAATCAACACGAATATTACATGAGTGTGTGTACATACCAGTCCAAAGAGTGACTTATAACCTGGGCCCTAATGGTCTGCTCAGTAAAATCTCACAGAAGCCCCCTCCTTCCAGCTGCAAAAGCCTGTTTAATACACTGTTTGTCTGAAATCAGCAGCTCTCCAGATCCCATTATGACAGAAACTCGGACTTGCACTCCTGCAGCTCAAGGCTTTGGCATTATTAGTTTCCCCATTATTAGTCTTCCTCAGCATCGCTGCTGGGGATCAGTGCACAGCTCGGGGGCATTGTTTGTTATTCATGTAAGAAAATACAGTAGCATTTCATAAAATGGATTGAGCCAAAGCAGCGCAGTGACGGGTTGTTGGAAGCCCTGCAGCAGTGCAGACTGGAACATCGTTAGCCAAGGCACATAATACATCACTGTCCTATTTCACAGCCAGAGAAATGCGAGGAGCAAAAATGAAGGGATTTTAAAATGCCATAGTTAGTTTTTGGTAGCTCTGGCTGAAAGAAAATGAAATGTCTGTGTTCTGGAGGGACTGGAGAGAGACTGGGTGGGGAGAACCAAAAGGAGAGGCTGAGAGGGCGAATAATCGAAAGTGACTTTTGTTTCAGATTTTAAAATGGTAAATTGAGTAGCTCTTGTTATTTTCAGACAGGTACAGAGAGGTATTTAGGCACCTACTTGCTATTGAAATCAGGTGGAGCTGGATGCTTAAATACCTCTTAAAGGTAGATGTTCAGTAGAGTTCAGAAGAAGGATTTCAGAGCCTGAAACTTCACCTCCTCTTGATCAGCAAATGTGCTGGAGTCTTTTTTCTCAAGATCAGGTTTAGTGATGTGCCCATTCACGCATCCAGCTCTGTTTCCTTACCTGACAACTGCCAAACACTGGACACCGGCCTGTTAGGACCCCCAGCCCTGGATGTTCAGGTCTCTTCCCTAAGGAATTTGCAGCAAGGACATGAAGCAAAGCAGCATCATGAAACATCAGTACCTATTAGTTTGCCTTTGAAAGAACAATATATACAGAACAGTGGGTTGGTTGGTTGGGTATTTTTGTGTTGTTAGGTTTTTTCCCTTTGTCATTTTTTTCTTTTTTTGCAGTAACAGTGACAGGTAAAAACACAGTTGAAGTGAGTCAAAATTATCTCCTTCCATTAGTTTGCTGTCTCCCTTTTGTGTCAGCACCGTCTGTACTAGAGCATCCCTCTGAGATTTCTGAAGCTTCTAAATGCCTAAAAGGGTTGCTATTAGTACATCACAGTGCTGTGCCAGCCATCTGTTGTGGTTTATGTCATTAAATATCAATAGGGGTTACGTATTACAGATCACGGAGAAAAGTTCTGACGTAGTAGAACTCATCTCCTAGAGGAAATAGTGGAAAGCCAAAAGCTACATCTTTTTGGACTTTTGAAGGATCTCAGACAGAAGCACTGAAGCTTGTACTGCAGGGCATTATTGCAAGCCTGCCTACCTTCAAAACCACAGAGGAGGAAAATTTTGCTTGTTTTGGTCCTTTGAGAGTAAGGTATCTCCTTATGACTTCAGAGCACAATACTTTCCTATAGTACATTTGCATTGTAAATGAAACAACTTGAAATATGTGTCTCCAGGAGAAATAGAAGGAGTATACCTTATGTATATTTGCATTTCAATAGCATCTAAAATATGCAGCGTAGGTCTTCTGCCTGCATCTGGCTCTCTTGGATAATCAGAAGCCCAATGCCCAGAGGAATTGCTTTTGAAGGGAATGGTTCATAGCTGGGTCATGAGATTAGCAGTTTCACAAGGAGTAACCAATGAAAGAACTGCAGTCAGTTTGGGCTCGCAGAGTAAAACACTGCACTGCATGTTTTTGTTTCTGAACAGTTTGTTCTTCTCTGTTTTACACAGTTGAATAATGTCCTGATGGTTTTCTGTAAAGCAGCACTGCTGTCGGTCTTTCAAGATATCATTTTATTTCCTTCCCTATGCTGCATATTCAGTGAGCTCTATCCTGTCTTCCCAACTTCTTCAAATGAAACAGGTAAAGGAGAATTAATTACAAAGTACAGTAGAAAACACCTTTAGCAATTTATAGTTATCCTGCAGTGGCATCCACCAGTCCAGAATTTTGCATTTGTCTGGGATGATGTCTTGCAGGAACAAAGGAGGAGCATAGGAAAGGATGATTAAGGCGATAGTCTATGAAATTATATGTCTACAATTCAGTGTAATTCCTAAAGATGTGTTGAGGCAAAGAAGTGTAGATGGCCAGCAGGCATGTTCATACACAAAGGCAGAGTTTTGTTCAGGCGTGCCTAAACTCCTTGTGCTAATGAAATATTTAAACCTAGTGTGCTCTATGCCTATATCACGTACAGTATTTCACATTCAGAAATTCTTTAGCTTTCTTATTGTTTCTATGGATATTTTTTTTGTAATAAAAAGTGGCTAGAATCAAGCAGTTGTCCAGACCTTCAGCCAAAATCCTTCCTGTCTCCTCGCAAATAATGTCTTTCTAATTTGGTTTTTCTTTTGTTTTGTCAAGGAAGACTTTTGCAAGTATTATTTAAGGGGTAATTTTTATTTGCTGATTTCTTGCTAACATATGTCTTAATCGTTTAAAAACAGAAGACATTTAAAAAAAAAAAAAAACCTAAACATAAATTAGCTTTCTGTTTGATTTTTAGCTACCAACATTTAATTATGAGATGCACAGCATGCTCAGAAGTGCTATGTAGTACCTATGTGTAAGACTTTCCTCAACGTAGCATGACAAAAATTTGTGCGCAAATAAACTCACGCAGTACCATGCTTCTTCTCTGGATGTAATCTATTGTTTCTTATTATCTTTATTTTGTTCCTTCACTTGGTTGCTACACAGATTCTTTTACTTTGTCCTCGTTAGTACCCACAAACACATCCTTCATGAACATTGCCAGTGCTCTTTGTTATCAAATACAGATGTGAAGAAACCACTGAGATTTTCTTGATTCTTTTTCAGTCATTGGAAATTTTTGTTGTTCTCTTTGGTCCCAGTCCAACTCTGTAGGAGTCAGTGATTGTCTTTCCACCAACTTCACTGGGATTTGGATCTCGTCTTTAATAGTTCCGCTAAATTCATTTTATTTTCATCCTTCAAGTATGTCTTAAATTTATTTTGTTTTAAAATTCATTATGATTTGCCATTTGACCTTCATGTATTTTATGTTTTTGAATGCCTTCTTTATATTCCATAAGTTGCTTCTTGTAAAATTCAAACATTGTTGCAGCGCTTTGTCCAGGCGTTCCACCTCTCACACTCTCACTCTCTTTTTCAGAACTGTTTTCACTCAGCTGACAATAATCTACTTATCATTGATCCTTACGGGGTTTTAGATTTAGGTTTCTCTCTGTGTAAAGATATATGTCTCTCCAAAGCCAACTCTGACACCTTTTTCAAGTTCAGCAAACCTTGTCTACTGCACCTCTTTGCAAGTAAGCAGATTTCTTTCATCTAAATAAATTTCATTTAACCAAATCAGACCATGTATTCATAGTCATTTCAGTGAAATTTAAAGCCTTACTAACTATTAGCCTTGTTTTCCATACTTGGCTTTATCCTCACCTCATTTATTATTTGTAATGTGGAGCGCAGCAGAGGCTGCAACCAAGATCCAGGCTTGGTCCCATCGGCCTGGTGCGCAGATGGGGACAGACACAGCCAGAAAGGAAAAGCAGGGTTCCTTCCCAAACACTTCAGTTGGATGACCAGCAGTTTGGTGATGTACTGGAACAGGCTGCCCAGAGAGGTGGCAGAGCCTGTGTCCCCTGGAGGTGTTCAAGAAAAGGGTGGATGTCACATTGAGTGACATGGTCTAGAGTGGTCACAGGCATAGGTCGATGATTGGACTGGATGATCTTAGTGATCTTTCCAACCTTAATAATTCTTTAATTCAAATAAAATCTTTAGCAGGCTGCCTTCCACTTCCAGATTAATGAGAACATTTGGCTTCCCATGTGTGTGCTTGCTTTTAGTCCTTTTTGTTATTTGTAAGAAAAAAAAAAAAGCCTTTTCTACTATTACAAAGCAGAATCTATCAAATCTTAAACATACCACCTAGCAACTCTTTTCCCAGTGGCATTAAGAATGGTCAGCTATACTGTTGCCTTTGTAAATGCCATCCAAAATCCTTCTGCCCCACATTATCCTCTAATTTTCACATCCAGTGTTTTTTTTCTGCTGTCCTAGTGATTTCCTTAGACTCAAGAATAGTTAATGATTACTATGGCAGCAACCAATCAACATGATTAACGTCTGCAAAACCTCTTCTTTCAAGGCCCTTCTTTCAGCAGCTTTAACAAACCTTGTTCTGTTTTTCTATTGTACCTAAGCAGCTGAAGAGGAAGTTTAGAATCTCGGTAAAGGGGAGTCCCCACAGGTTAAAGATATACTTCTGCATTGTTCAAAACCTCCTCAGCATTGCCCAGGAGCAGATGCAGAGCAAGAACTGAGGGATGGACGCAACTTCTGGTGTAAGAGCAGGAAAAGGTTATATGTATCTCCTCCCAGATGATGCCACCTGTGCCAGCTTATCTGTATTGGAAGGGTGTGTTGGGTGTGTGGGGAGGTTGGAGGAAAGGATCTGGAAAGGAGCTGTGATGTTATGCAGGAGCTAAAAGTACAGGCAGTGCCATGTCAGAAGGTAGAAAAATGGGAGGCAAATGCAAGATCTCCAGAAGTGCCGTGGTGTCTTACACCTAAAGGACAAATGACAGCTAGCAGCTTGGTGTCTGAGGAGAAATAGGATCAGCCTTGTTCCCAGTTCTGTAGGACACAGCACAAAAAGCCACTATGACAGTTTGTGGTTATTTGTTCTCCCAAAAGCATCCTTAGCAAAGGGAAGGGCTGTGGCAGAGGAAGTATGCAGCCACTCTTCCATCATGTGGACGAGATGAGTCAGGGAAGCCCCAAGGGGAACTTGGGCACTGTTACCCGGAGTACAGAAAGCCTGGGCAAATAAACAGGGCAAATGATTTCATCCTTCGCTGCTTTCAGTCCTGTATCTTCTTTGAGCAGGAAATTAATGCCAAAAAGAAAAAAAAAAAAAAGTTTACCATTAACATGGCAGTGATTATTCAAAGGCTAGGCTTGGCATCTACAGAAGTAGAAGAAAAAAAAAAAAATCCATTAACTTGCAAGGGCTTTGGCTCAAGTCCTAGCAGAACCTCTTCAAATTTCTGAAGATTGCTAGGCTACTGAGAAAATAATGTGCGTACCGTGCTTCAGTGTACATATGTTGCTTTGATTATTCCATGAATATCACGTGCTTTGATGTTGGAGGCTACATAGAGCCCGCCAAAAAAGATCTGTTAACTAATGACAGTGTTTATGCTGTAGTAGGCAAATGCTGAAACTGAATTTGGCCTTTTTCCCCTGGGACCTAATCCAAATAAATGTCATGAAGTAACTGCACAAACAGCACTCACTGGAAAAAAAAAAAAAGTCTTTGTTTCACTAATAAGCTCTTTTAAGGAACAATGGATACAGTTTCTCAGTTTTCTTTATATCTGACAAAATAAAGCAGGCAAGAATTCTATTTGAAGGCTGAAAACAATAAAAATCGGTTTGCCTAACAAAGGTAACTTGACTAACTGTTTGTTGTGGTTAGGGAGATGTGAGAACTCCTATAAATGTTTCTGGAATCCTTAAAGGAATGCTTTCACCTTGGAGGTTTGCTTGTTTGGCTGGTGCGGGCAGTTGGGCTCCAGCACAGGATTTGTGCAGGGTAGGCTGCAAGAGGCCAAAATACACACGAGAGCTGCAAAGCTGTTAGGGTATGCTGATGTTAAGCAATAGGCAAGTGTGTGTTTTGCAGTGGGATGTTGCATTGTAGGTTAGTTTGCCTCTGACTGTTGTTCTCTGGTATTCATTA
Source organism: Tetrao urogallus (assembly GCF_951394365.1). Taxonomy (NCBI): domain Eukaryota; kingdom Metazoa; phylum Chordata; class Aves; order Galliformes; family Phasianidae; genus Tetrao; species Tetrao urogallus. The sequence continues at coordinate 13,477,131 of NC_136819.1, read as the reverse complement.
ATAGCTTTCGGTGTCTGTACAATCATTTGAGGGGCAAATGCTGTTCTAGTTGAATGTCTTGAGGCCAGGTGCCTCCTAAAGTCAAACTAAGCACACACATTTCACCCTGGAGGAATTGCTAGGTTTTAAGCCGTGAACAGCCTTCTCCAAATGCAGCCCTGTCACCAGCAGAAGCTCTGCTCTTACCCTGCCAAAGGCTGCTGTCCTCTCTGTCTACTCACAAATTTCTGTAGGATCTCCCTCTTTTTTAGCTTTAAGCAAAACCAGCCACATTTGTCTCGCTAGTGCCGGTCTGCACCAAGATTACTGGCTCAGCCTGAAGCCAAACAGTGTAGGAAATGTTCATACAAACTGTTCAATGAGCACATCAGTAGGGGTGATGCCTAATGAGGAGAGCAGGGGATGGTGCTGAGCAGCTGAGAGCAGCAACCTCTTCCAACTCACAGCGGGGTCCCGAAGAGGACATCTGTTCATGGCTTCTGTCTACAGCTCGTTTGTAGATCTGACCAAAATGCTTCTGGCAAAAAGCAACTCCTACTGGGAGGGGGGTGATGGGAAAAGGTGGATTTTTTTGTTTGTTTGTTTTTGTTGGGTTTTTTTTTTTTTTTCTGTCTTCAGGGAAATGTTACTTTGAAAGAAATTACAACAAAAAGTGAAATGGTACCTCCAGAGAAGGAAGTGAGAGTTCTGCCCTGAGATCAGTTAAGGTGTGATTTAACACAAGAAGAGTCATTTCAGGATTTCTCAGAGAAAACTGCTTTCTCATTTGCAGTTTTCAAAGGGTAATTTGTCAACTTTTTTTTTTCCTTGAAATAACCAGGTTCCTCCACCAGCTCTAACCATTACTATCATACTGCTAGGAAAAGAAAACACGATGCTTTTCCCCTGTGAAGACTTCAACTCGAAATTTGCACAGTAGAATTTGACCCTAAATATTGAAATGGTAAACTGTATTAAAATGAAGGACACAACTGCAGCCACCATCCCTAGCTTACATAGGTTATCCCTAGTGGTGGATAACCTCATTTCCACCTGGCTCACCCACTGCAGCGTGTGGGGAGCAGTGATGCTTGCAACTTGTCTTTTGTGACAGAGGAAAGTTCCTCCTACCATCAGCTCACTCAGTTTGTTGCCTTCTGTTTCCACTGCTGCTAGCACTTGGTGTTTCCCTCATGTGTGGAATGCCCTCATGTGAATGCACAGGTGTGCATTCAGCTAAATACTCAGTAATTCTTAAAATGACTGCCCTGCAGTGGGGAAGAGTAAGCACTGTCCTGTCTGTTCACAGAGCAGAGCACTGTCATTTCTGACTTTTTTTTTTTTTTTTGTCCTGCAGTTGTGTTTTTTAAGAAAGCTTGTAACGCTCAATGTTAAACTTCAGCAGATGTCTCTCAGCAGGTATTTTATGATATGTAATACAGTGTCGATATCCCTACTGATATAAATAGTTAGAAGCTGTTTGCTTTATAGTGAAGAATACAAGGAACTGATTTTTATCTCCTCCAGATTTCAGTAAATAGCAAAGTGAAATTATCTTCAGCACTGGCTGTGAAATCACGCTATGATGCCACAATCATAAGGATGCTTCCAACTCAATAAGAAATATCTGCAGAATAAGAAATACCTTTTAAGTAGAGTCTGTTAAAGAAGAAAGAGCATAATTTAAGGATCAGTATATAAATGTTGTAACTTTTTTTTCTAATCTATATTGCTTTTCCTAAATGTACTAAAACTGTAAAATAATATCAGTGGAAAATTGTAGCAGAATGATTTGTTTTCATAGTTCATTTATAGTTAATTTCCTGTACTAGTAGTACAGGGAAAATGATTTAGCGGTGAGTCTAGTGTGAATTCCTTACAAGAAACCAAAAATAAATAGCTTACTCCCTACTGCCTAAAGGTTTGAGAGCGTGGATGAACTGAATTAATGAAATCTTTGGAGTCTTTGTGTGCTCCAGTATGGAAGGCATGACAAGTATTCCTCTGCTGTGAAGTTTATTTTATGTACATGTTCTACAAGAAGGCAGGCTGGAGAGAATACAGAACAACTTATCTCCTGCTTTGAAAACTGCAGTCTGCTTTTAAGCACTCCTCAGGCCTAGCACAAGACTGTGTTCTTCCATTTTCTACAGGGTTAGGTGATGATGTCCTCCATATAGATGAGCTCAGTTGTGCACGCTAGAAATTCTGCTAATTTCTCCTGTTGGAGCCAGAAGGATATTTATTTGCAGGAGGGCACTTTCGTGTTTTAGTGCTTGACGGCTTTGTGTTGTCTTTCTCCATTTCTCAGCTGTTGCTCAGCACTACCATGCTGGCAGCATTTATTCCAGCATAGGAAGAGAGGAAGGAAGGGGATGATAGACACTTCAGCAGACCTTGGCAAGGTTTTTATTTTATAATCTGACCCTTACTTAAAAGAAACGAGTTAAATTATATATAGGTATAGGAGGATATATAAAAACCCCCTGCTTAAATATATGTAGAGGGAGGTAGGATATAATAGATACAACATATCCCACTTTTTTTTCTCAACAGCAGACTAATTAGAATAGCAAATGCTTATTAATGGTTCGAGGTTGCTCCCCACTTTTCCCGCCCTCCAGCTGTCTGGTTTGGATAATAATTTGCATTTCCTCCCAAATGTTTTCTAACATAAAAGATCTGAACATCCGTGTTCCTGAGCAACTCTTAGTAGGGAAGGTTGAGCTGAGCCTGCTGACCAGCTGCTGCGAGAGTTATGAAAATCAAATAAATTCATCTCCCATTCATTTGCTTTTATCAGTTACATATGAGATACTGTACAGATGGGATGGTCTCAATTACGAAGATCAGAGTAGTTACATAATTAAGCATGCTTCTCTAGCTCATTGATTTCAAAAAGTCAAATACACATTATGCCTTCTCATCTAGTTCATAAATCTCTTCTATACTGGAAAAGGGAAATGTGGATTTAAATATATAAATCAGATCATGAAGTAAGTAAATGAATCATTCTGATAAGCTCCTAAAACTTTGCTGCTTATTTTGTATAGTTGTTTTGTGGTTTGTTTTTTTTAATGCTGATTATGAAATGAAGTTGAAACTGTTGATAAACCTAGATGTGAATTGATAACAGAACCTTACTGTTTGGGTTTGCTCAATATTGTCCACCCAGAAAAAAAGCATCTACCAATCTGGTATCACAGAGTTGAAGAATTGAACAGTGCCTGTAACTCATCCAAAAAGGATACCTAATGACAGAGTGTATTAAGTGATGCTGTTTGTTTTTTTGATGTGGTGGATATTGGCCATTAATGGCAAGTTCACTGCTTGCCTTCTGGTTACTAAGTCTTTATCCCATAGCACAAGGATGAATGCTAAACTGAACTTGGTAAAAATTAACTGCATTTTGCATAATGTTTTTAGACACGGTAATTTGAGTCATTAACACCCAGGTTCATTGTTTAACGGTTAGTGAGATGTTGGCATGACTCTGGAAGGTGCTGAGAGCTTTAGCTGAACAGCTGACAGCTTTTACAATACCACGTATGTACCTTTGGAACTCTTCTATGGCATTGCTGGAAAAAACTATTCTTGGGTGGAGTAGAATCGGGTCCAGGTGTTGTTCATACTCTTCATAGCTGGAGGAGTGCAGGAAAGATTGAGAAGTTTGATGTAGGCTGGATGGGGACAGCAGTTAGGTAAGGAACCTGCCTGTCTGCCTACTTTGAACTGATGTCTGAGTAGTCAGTGCCCTCAGCCACATTTATGGTCTTAAAGTTATGGAAGCAGTTAGGCTACAAATAAGAAATCATTTATAGAGAATGTGCAAATAAAAAACACTAACTGCTTCCTGATACAAAAACAGATGGCACTAATATTTGTAAATTAATGGAAGTATGAAGAAAGTTACCAATGACTTAGTTGTGAAGGTCAAGGAAAATTTGACAGGGTTGCATTTTGAGGCAGCTGGAGAAGGTTATCTTATTTGCACTGTTTCTACACGTAACTGTAAAATGACTACTGCTGGGATTCATAACAGCCCTGTTTCTTTATTTTAGAAATGTAAAACTGTAAAATACATTCGTATTATGGTGGAAACAATACTTTAATGGTTTCACATCCAGGGAATAGTATAGGAGCACATACAGGAGCCACCTCTGTATGGACAAGTGTTACCTATCTGAAGTGCTGTGTACGGACTTCCAGAAGGACCTGACAAAATTCCTAAATCATCTCAGAAGGATATGATCACCCACAGGTCTGAAAGACAGGAGGCAACGGGTATGAATAAATGGCCTGTTTGCACATTGCAAGAAGAATAGTGGTGTATTTCCAAAGGGATTTGGCCTGGAGCTTGAGCTATTCAACTTACTCATAAACGATCTGCACAGTCATGAGCTGAGTGTGTTTGCTTGTGATCCATTATTCCAACTAATGGCAATTAAAACTAATTACGAGGAGCTGCGTGATACTGAGTGATGGGCAGATGAAATTCAGTACAAATAAACACAAAACAAAGTATGTGGAGAGAAACATTCTTGCAACATTCAGTTCCTCTGAATTAGCTGCTATCACACAGGGAAGAGATCAGGAGTCCCTGCAACCATCCATTCATTCTCCAGATGTCCTTTATGCGCAAAAATTAGGAATGGAGGAAAGAATAAAATAAACATTTTATACCTTGTAAATATCATAATATCATATAGAATAAATGTAGATTTCCAAGGTATTGACATTGTAAGAGTGTAAGCCTGTATAAAGCAATTGGATATCTACACAGCAGAGGAGTGGTTGGGGCTTTGAGCTGAGATTCTGTTTTGGCAGGGAATTCTCTCTGACGTGGCAGTGTTATAAGACCAACAATTTTTGCAAAGCTGGCAGTGAGGGGTAGTATCTTTATGTCACCACAATAAGATGTGTCAGCAGCCTGTGTCCAAAAGTGCTTTCAGTGAGATTTAAGGTTTGCAGTGCTTAGGTCTTTTCACATAATGGGGCATAGGCTCCTGAGCATGTCTTAACATTATGTTTTAGATTATGCATTTATGTAAGTTTGCCCTTACGATAGCGGTTCTGTTTGAAAATATGCATCGAAACAGTTGTACACCAAATACATTTTCATTGTATGTGTCTCCAAGGGACATGATTTAGTGATGGGACTTGGTAGGTCAAGTTGATGGCTGGACTTGATGATCTCTGTCATCAGTTCATCATGACAGTCTTTTTCAGCCTAGACGATTCTGTGATTCTGTAATTCGCACAGGCTGAACTGTAGCAAGAGGTGTTCCTGCTGAGTTAGTGCTGTGCCATGGCCAGCATAGCACTGTTATGGGCCTTGAACTGCAGAACAGCAAACCGAAAGATTGGGTGTGCTCAGCACTACCCCAATCTACTGACAGTGATAACAGAAATGGTCCTGGTGTGTGTACGTCCAGGAATACCTGTAGATATCAGAGGGAATGGGGTGCAGAACAAAAGCAGCACCTGGGCACTCGTGGGGACATGTTCAAGCAAGGAGGGCATGATCAGGTCCACAACTAGTAGCTGCAGAAGTTTATAATATTGCTGGCGTGTTTATAGTGTAGCATAGAAGGTGCTATATAAATATAAATTACTCTATTAGTACTAGTAATTACTTTTTATGTCCTACTTTCCGTTTATGCTCTTCATAAGAGAACACAACCAATGCAGGTTACCTTAACCTTCAAACATCTACTTATGATTCATTCCAAGGGTTAACTGTGCTTGTAGTTTACTGTATTAGTCCCAGTTGTATTTGACATAAAAATGTTTTTATAGCACAACCAAATACCAGCATATTTGTGGTTGCAGTCAGATGTTTTTAACTATATTGGATATAACCCGCAATGGTTTCAGAAGATATTTCCATTGTTTTAGCCAGATTTAGAGAGGCTGGATTAAGCTATGGCACACCAAACCCAGTGGTGTTTACATATGTCAGTATCAGTCTTAAAGGGCAAAGAATATGATGTTCCATAAACCTTTATACAGAAATAAATACCTCGCAGCAAAAATGTTTGTCTAAGATCAGTTACTATTTCAACTGTAATGACCTGCTTGGAGGAGGTCAGGGGCCAAATTCTTCTCTCATTTACCCTGGCGTAAATCCACCATAACGTAAGTGTAGAATTTGAGCTCAGGAGTGTGATACTTTGGAGTTAATTTTCCCCTGACCCACAACATTTTAATGCAGACTGTTCTGTTTGAGTTGTTAATTTAGCAGACCATTCCATGGACAAGATCCTGATAAACTACGTAACACGAGAAATGAATTTGGTCGGATTGGTTCTTTGTGGCAGAACATCATTCCTCAGCAGAGCTTATTTTTAATTGTCTCTTTCTGAAAAGACAACTGTGCTGAGTGTTGACCTGCCAGAGGGGTTGTTCAGGTTGGAGATGTTACTGTTTAAACTGGATATATGTGTTGGTAACTTAGTGAAATTCTGGTCCAACTTCACAAGTGTTACCAAAAAGTTACCCAAAAGTCTCTGGGCCATAACTGCCAAAGCAAACAGCCTCCAATCTTTGTCTTCTGAATTGTTAAACAAAAGCCCCACTTTATGTAGATTGCTAATTTTTGCGGCTAAGTTCCAATTTTAAACTTTATGGATTCTTTTCCATATTCAGTTGAAATTGATCTTTCTGATCTTTACTGCTAGCAGGGAACACCTTGTTAAGGAACAATGATTTAACACCAATTTAAACATCAAAAACCATTGTAGTAGATATTAGTACCCTAGTAAGACACATTGGTAACTCTTGCTTAGCCTGGCCACCTCCTAACATTTCACTTGTGGGTCCCAAGGCTTCCATTGTGAATGTGAAGGCAGCTGACCAACCATTTGAAGCACAGATTCCTATTAAAATATAATCCTGCCTAGAAGATTTCCACAACGTATGTTTATTCGAACCCACTTTGTTATCCTGGGCAATGAGAGACATGATAGTCAGAAGGACTGGCTTTGCCATCCTTTGACACTGAGAAATACAGAGCTTGAATTTCCCCACTTGACCATGCAGTACATTAGTAGATGGTTTCTATATTAAAACCTGATGGCTTTTTGGATATGTATTGGATTAGTTTCTCTCAAGTAACTGTTCCCATCTAATTTGAACATTACACAAACACGGTAACAAGTGAGAGGACTTTTATTGTAGTTTTAATTCAACACAGAGCACAGTATATATAACCATTGAAAACAGAACCACAACTTGACAGACTCAGATCTGGCTCTTCCCTAATCCTGCCAGTTCTCTGCAGAGCTCTAATGGAAAAATACGCAGGAAAGGATGGAGTGAGAAGAAATCAAACTGTCTGCATTTCTTCAGTGATACTACTCCCTTTGGGGAAGATCTGGAGTATCTAATGATGCTGAAGAAGTCAAAAGCATGTCCCTGAACTTTGGATGGGGGGATCAGGACTTCTGTTAGCATTCCAAGGTCTGTGTTGAAACTGTTTTTCAGCTCCCCACTTTTCACCCTGTGAGCGAGGCTTACTTCGGAGTCCTGCTGCCACTTCATATGTGTGTAACTGCAAAAGGAAGGGGACTGTGGAAGCTTATGGTGGCATTTGCTATTCTGAGCATCAGATGGCTTTCCATCGAAATGTCCTAATGGCTGCTGAAAAAGTGCACGATAGAAAATGATTGCTTCCCAATTACACGCGCAGTTCCTACACACAGGAAAGATGTGAAAAAGCATTGGTAGAGCCAAAAGTGAATACATGCTTCATTTGCCTCTTCTCTCATCTACTTGAGGCTTTTATTCTTCTTCTTTAGGTCACTAAAGGTGACAGAGTCCCTTATTTTTTGTTTTCCTATTCTGAACCCCTACATTGAGCTCAGATGTGGCAGGGAATGCTATGCAGTCAGCTTCTGTACTTTGTTTCCACATGTTGTTTTGCAAAATCTGCCAGTCACCCTCCACTGGAAATCATACTGCTTCCATGCCTTTGATTTGTGTTTCTCTTATGATGTGCAAAACATGGACTGGGAGATATAATGGGTGTGTACATCTCAATCTAAGTCAAAAAAAAAAATATCATTCACTTCGGTAAGACCAGAATTTTACTCAAACCTCTTCTTCAGGAGAAACGATGGCAAGATTCTGCATCAAAATCTCCCTGCTACAAAGTACTCAGCAGACAGTGACAAATTCTCAAGGAGCTGCTAGGAGTCTTCTGGTCCCCATGCAAGTGAGCCCATGCATCCACCTTTTGTTGTAGAGTTCCTTGGGAAACATTCTGGTTTTACTTGTATGCATCTGAGGAGAGAATCTAATGGTTGTTATCTCAAAAATACAGCCAGCCAAACCCATTTCAGTGTTGGCTATGTCCAAAAATATATGCTTGTGTGCATCCCTAGCAGCTCTCCTTTGTAATTAGTGAGCTTGCTCACAGGTGCTTGAGGTATAATAGAACTCTGGGGAAGGCAGCTTCACTGTGACAGTCTAGTTAGTTCTAGAGGTATTGTATTTCTAGATGCAATAGGAAAGAAAATCTTTGAGGAATGTATTTTTAACAGCTAACTGTGTTCAAGCTGTGTGTGAAGTGAGTGTGAGAGTAGGGTTTGGTTCCATTTTGCAGCATGAGCGTGTTTTTGGAACAAGTCCTTGCAATCAAATAGATTCCATTTTTTTTGAGTGCATCTGTCTTTTTCTTTTTTCTTTTTTTTGATGGCGGTAGTTTTCTCTTGCAATAGGATCCAGTCAGCATCGGTCCCCCTTTGTATCAGGGGGCAATGAAATGCACAAAAGGCTGCCATCCTCTCTGAAGAAGTTCAAAGTCCATAGCACGTGGAAAACTGTTGTACACACAAGAGAAAAAAGTCCAGTTTTAGCACTGTGCTTGTTTTCAGAGTAAGCTTTTTTTTTTTTTTTTGGAAGTAGCTTGATCAAATAATCAGTGACTTTTGTCAAAAACAAATATTCAGCTACAACGATACTGCTAGATTGCAAATTCTATGTAGGCTTTGCATCTAATTTTTGCCCCCTCAAAACAAATACGAATTCTTGCCCGTACTGAAAAAGAATTCCATTCAGCCTGTACTGTAGTTGCTGTTGTTCCCCATCATATCAGGTAAAACAAACAGTAAAAATTCAACCTCTTCAAGATATTATTTAAAGCTGATCCAGCTTCAGTTTCAAAATGTCCTGGTCGTGTAAGTGCACACGTCTTCTGTCACGTTCAATTAAGAATAGCTCAGATAGCAGTTGAATATTATTCCACTGCATATCTTAATTTCGTCTTCTCAAAATGACTTCTGAAGATGTTTCAATGAGTGCCAGTCTGTATTTGGCAATCGTTCCCGCATTAACATAAAAGAGTGTGACTCTATCTTCTTTTAAATAAGCTCTGTTTAATTTTCTCTGCTGTTATTTGAGTTTTATTTTTGAATGTGCATACTTCCAAATTTCCCGTCTTCTCACCGCCCCGCTGGCTGCAACCAAGAGTTTGCTGTCTCGAGTTTCCAACTAACACTGCTGAGGGGCCAGTGCACAAGTGACAAAAAGGAAGGGATGCAGTAGCATGAGGCTTTATGATATGAAGATCATCCACATTTATTTTGTCTAGACATCTGTCTCTTGATAGTTTGGTCAGGGTAATAGGGGAATAGTATTGCTGTGTTGAGGTAAAGCGTAATTATACTGTTCCCAGAAGGTAATTACAACCTATTTATGAACTGCCAAACCTAACCAATTTTCTTACTGAGATCACTTTGGCAGAAGTCATATGTGTACAGGTCAGTTACATTAACCTCTGCTGTACAATGTAATTATTCTGGGCTGTGTGTTATACTTCCCAGTTATGGACATTAATAACTATTGGTATCAAAAAGTGAAACTTCGCTGTAGATGAGCAGAGCTCAGGCTCTGCTCTGTGTGGGATGCAGTTAACACAAAATGGCAGTGTTTTCTGGACTCCTCCACTGCAGAAATTGCTCTGCATTGTGTTTGGCACAAAGTTCTTCCTAACATGCATTGCCACTATGCTAGCACATCTTCTGCTTCAGGGTTGGGATGTCCAAGCCCTGCTGGGATGGTGGGAGCCTGGGGGACCAGAGACACTGGCTCCCAGGGCTCCTCTTTTCTTCCAGCTACTGCATATAGAAGAAGCAGAAACAGCATTTTTTTTTTTTTTTTCCCAGAAAGAATAATGATAAAAATGTTGGTTTTGGGAAGGAATCAAAGTGACACAATAAGCCAAATCTTCAAATCTGTGGAGAGTCCTTGATTTCATGCACAGAAAAGACCTATGTGACTGTAGTTCTCTCAGATATTCAAAACAAAACAAGACAGACCGACCCCAAATCTGCAGCATTCTGGCAATGGCTCAATTTACAAGACATTTACTATTTAGCCCCAGATAAGACCTCTCTGAAATCACTGTCCAACTTCCCATTGCCTGGATTTTCTCTGAGTCCCTAGTCTCAGCTGTTGATGGAAGATATGGCAAATGAGGTCGGACACTTGAAAAACCCAGATTAATTGTATACAAGAATGATACAGGTCAAGGGAGATTGTGTTTCATGTTATTTACTGATACAGGGCAGCATTACTAGTGGAATTTGTACATCCTATACTCTAACATACTCATTCACTTGGCACTCCATAATGGAAAACATGGAGCAATTACATGCAGACAATACTGTAATGGAAAATAATTGAAGACAGCCACAGTTTGGGTTTTTGTTTTGTTTTGTTTTAAACAATGCATGCCAAGTCCTGCATGCAAGCATCCTTTATTTTTTTACCCTCCAAGATAAATGCAGCCAATAATACTTGAACCACGTGTGAAGCCACAGTTCTGGGTCTCTAACTTCACAGCCAGCTAGAAATGACCAAAACAACATCTGCTGCAGTTAGAATTTGAAAGTACTTTTTCATTCTGCTGAGTTCCTTTCTCTGTTCAAATCACCCTCAGTAGAGCTAATATTTTGTTTCATCTGACTAAATGAAAAACGTGATGGCTTTCTGACTTTCAGCAAAGGATTTGAGTGAAAATTCATGACACAAAAATGGATCAAGTATAAGAGCATAAACCTGTGTGTATATAATATAAAGCATTTCTTGTTATGTCTTACACAGTGTTGTAACAGTTCAAGTCTTTTGAAGTAAGCATGGACTTGGCATTCCCATGCTTTCCATGGTTTAAAACATTGGTGTTTACCTCCTCAAAAGGAAAGCTGTCAACACTGTACTTCAAATATTAATGTGACTTGTATGCCTATTCTTGAATCATGGTACTATCTCAATGCCTAACCCCTTTCTTGCTCTTTTTTTTTTTTTTTTTAATAAAAAAGAGTTCCCTCTCAGACAGAAGGTCAATTATTAGAAGTGAGGCATGAATAGGAGGAGCAGTACTGACAATACTGATGCCACATTCAGTACCAATCACGGGAGCGTGAAATAATCAAGTTTGATTTGGAGAGTCAGGTTCATTTGAGTGCTCTTACAGGTGTTATAGCAATGTGGCTGAATCTCCAGCACTTGTCCTGACCTCAGCTTGGTATCTTGGGCTTTTCAGCTGTGGCTGAGAAGCAGAAAAGCAGGTCAACAGCTTTTAGAAGCATTGTAAGTCCTTTGCTCAACCACCAGTGGAAGCAGAGAGCTGGCTGTAGTGATGACTGTATGCAGTGAGGAGGAGTTTAAAATAGAAGGATGAGTCTTAACTTCTTATATATTGATTGAAAAAGGAGTTAGGGTTTGCTACTAAGGATCTGATCGCATACTACTTACTGCAGCTACTGATACCTGTAGTAGTTCAGTGCTCTGCCTAAGAGTACAGTGGAGAAGTGCACTTTGCCAAGCCAGAGCCTGCCACAGTGCCATTGCTAGGGTTGTAGCTCCAGCCTGCAGTCCCCACCACAGGCCTCCCATCAGACAGGATGCCCTCCAGCACCCAGCAAGCAGCCCTTGTGCCCAACTTGCCTGTGCTCCCTTTGGAAGTACTCTGTTTCCACAGCCTGTGCAAAGAAGCCCTTGCAGGTCTGGTTTGGGTTTAACCTCCTGAAAAGAAAACAGGACTGTCTGCCTCAGGCTTGGAGCATGTGGTGCCAGATTCAAATCAGATGTAACTGGGGCTATACTATATGCAAGTAAATCTGTGTCAGCGTAACTTAGCATGATTTGTATGCCAGGAGCAGGCAACAAGGAAATGCAAATAGCATAAAGGCGTAATGCTAATCAGTCCCACCTGACTTTTTATTTCTTTATGTACGGGGTCTTAGTTGATGTGACTGTAAGGCACATTTTTGCAGATCCCCTTGCTTGCTACAGCAGTACCGCTGACAGTATCTTCTCAGCAAACTTGGCTCGTAGAAGCCCTGAAACAATGTGGCTGACATAAAAAGTTAACAAAAATTGTTTGGGTAAGAAGAAACCTTAAAGATCATTTAATTCAAACCCCTGCCATGGGCAGGGCTGCCACCCACCAGATCAGGCTGCCCAGGGCCCCATCCAGCCTGGCCTTGAGCGCCTTCAGGGATGGGGCATCCGTAACCTCTCTGGGCAGCCTGTGCCAGTGCCTACCACCGTCTGAGGAAAGAATTTCCTATTTATGTCTAACCTAATTCTCTCCTCTTTTAGTTTAAAAGTTCCCCCTTATCACCTATCTACTCATGTAAAAAAGTTGGTCTCTATCTTGTTTATAAGCTCTTTTTAAGTAAAATCAATCACCTCCTTCATCCTGCTGGCCAAGCCTTGTTTGGTGCAACTGAGCATATAGTCAGCCTTCTGCACTGCAAGCACGTTCTGCAGGGCTGCTCTCAGTGACTTCTCCTCCTAGTTGGTACACATACTTGGGACTGCCCTGACCTTGCACGTGGCCTCTTTGAACCTCTTTCAGTTCACATAGGCCCACTTTTCAAGCCTGTCCATGTCTCTTTGGATGGCATCCCTTCCATCATTAAATATATATAGCCTATGTAGGCTACATGCTGGCCAATACATACGCATTGGTGTAGACCATGTGTGGGACGTGTGCCGTTCACTTGCCTTCTGTGTGAAGGCTATGGCTGGGACACATGTTGACCACATGCAAGCCATGTGCAAACTATGTGTCAGCCACATGCCAGCTATGTACAAGTCACATGCTGGCTAATTGCAGGCCACATCCAAGCCATGCATTGGCCACGTGTAATCTTCTTCCAAGCTTGTGTTGGCCACATGAGGTCTACATGCATGCTATGTACCAATCACCTCCATCAAGCTATGACTGCAGGGATGTAATGGCTGTGTACGATAAAGTAGTGAGAGCTAAGATGCACTAAATTTTCTGTCGTTCTTTCTTTCACGTAAGTCATTTGTTGCGGTGGAAAAGTTTGTATCTTTTTCCTTATTGATGAAATATGAGTAATTACAAACTGAGCTCAGAAATTGTGGGAAAGGTGCAGTATGAAAGGCTTTAGATGTAAAATGTGGAGTAATTGCTGTGCCTTACTCTTGCTGATCCTTTTCTTTAAGCACATGCAAATTAATTCTGTGGTCATATATTAATTAGTCCTCTGTCTATATCTATTTATGTTACTTGACCATTACTGATAGAAAAAGTGCTATGTAACAAATCTATCTGTTCTTCATCATCACAAACTGCAGGAATTGTGAGTAAGCATTTAAAAAAAAGCTTCAAGTCCTCTGCTGGCATTGGTGTGTATTTGTGGAAATGAAGGCAGGAAATCCTACAGTGACAGATTAATAAATTATAGTGTAATTTTGAGCCAGTGAATTTATGGATTGTTTTTTCTCTTCAAAAGCTGAGTTGCACCCAACTATTAAAGGGAAAAACACGGCTTTGTCATGCATGTCTAACTGGCACAAATCCAACATGCTAGTGATGCAGTTTTAAATTCTGCGCAAGCTGAAGGCACAAACAAGCGATGATGGTTATGTTAGAAGTTTTTGGAAATAGCTTAATGTAGAAACTGATCACAGTTTGCAGCTGACTTAGGAGGGACGTATCCATCTGTCCTCCACGGCAGAGCAATAAAGGGAGCGATTAGTGAATTGCCAACATGGCAAGTAACAGCCTCCCTGGTGGCGTTGGCTTTGATTGATTTTATGCAGCGGTGAGAGGCTCCGTGTTTCATACCCAGAGACTCTGTGTTGAGGATCAGAGGTTACGGGGATGGGAGGGCAGAAGCAGTATGATGTCTTCATTACTCTGAGGAAAAAAGCCAAATATGCTGAACACCAGTGCTGCTCTCCCAAACTGCCATTGGCATCAGATCCTGAGACAGGAGACTAGTGAGTGTCTTGGCTGATACTGTCTGTTCCGGCAGCTGAAGCCATCAAAAAAAAAGAAGGGGGAGAAAAAAAAGAAAAAAAAAAAAAAATTAAAGAAATTATAAGACAAATTTAAAAATAAGAAAACATAAGACAAACAGGACAATTTTAGGGTCTGATTCTCCCGCTGGTATCACCTCACTGTAAACAGCAGTGACTTCAGTAGGGTTACTTATGGATTGCACTCTTACAAGGTAGCTTTGGAGTACATTTGTTGCTTTAAAACACACGCACGTACATACATATATGTGTTTACGTATAGATAGCCAAATGGAGAAGAAGTGCACGTGATTTCTCAGAGAAATAGAGCAGGAAATCTCTGTGCATTTATTGTGAAATTATAATTGTAAATAGCAATTGTAATAATTGTAAATAGAGTGTTTCCACAAGTACTTCTGTGATTATTTGAGTGAAGACAGGATCTTTCTTCAATTTTCTGTGCTAGTTCTTTCCACAGCACAAAGCAATGGCTCTAACCCACAGCTGTATGCAGGTCTTTTCTCTCTGTCCTTCTGCAGCTCATTATTCAGCCATGTTCAAGGTGTTTTAAGATGTGTAGGTGAGGGTTGAAACCTGTGGGAACCAGGTTTTCTCTGACTTAGGGCTGTGATATCCCTTCCTCCAAGAAAGGGTAACCCTGGATCTGCCCAGCTCTTGTTGAAATTTCTTCCTGTAACAGTCACTCAGAAGAGGCTCTGCTCTCATTCTTTAAGGTGTTAACACTTCTGACATTCTCTTCAGCAGTGCAATAAGCTTGGAACATTTCAGGCCTGGAAATTATTTGCATAATTTCTATGGGAAGCCAAATACTTCCATAAGCACAATGCAAATACGTAAGCATAGTGTAGGTTATAGATAAAATGAGAGCAGTAAGCTCCAGAATTATGAAACATTTTGAACTCTGCAAGGGATGAATGTGATGCCCTACTATGCATTTTAAGTTAAGACATACGTTTAGATGAGATCCCCTACCATGCTAACATTTAATACAGCATGGTGAAGATAACCAGTTAAATCATTTTCCTTTGTATAAATGAAAGTGCTCTGTGTTCTTTTCATAATCACGTCACACAGAGTGCATTATATGTTGTTCATACATATAATTAAAATTTAAAAAATACAATTTAAGATGGGAAAAGTCTTGAATATATTGATTCATATCTTAGTGCTAGAAGTATCGTTCTGAATTTTCTATGCCATTTGTGTTTAAAAGAGCTATTATTATTATTAGCTGTTTTCCCATTAAAATTTTCACCATATTACAAAGAAAATATGAGATTATTTCACGCTCTCCCTCCTTCTCACTCCTTTCTTTTTCTTTCCTTCTGATATAAGGAAAAATAGAGTGGAAAATAAGTAGGTCTCTTGTTTTTCAGTCATCCCCCCAAAGGAAATGCAGCCCAATCTGGTTGCACTTTCTTTTGCTTCATGTTGAAAAGTGAGCACGTGTTCTTTCAGCACCTGACACGTACCAGTGAAGTGCTGTTTTCTCTAGAAGTGTTTTCTTTTTGACTTGCCCTTAGTGGGATTAGCCCCAAGACAGTGCCTCTGGGGAGCCTCACCTGGGCTCCTTTGGAGGACCTGGAGGACAGATGGCATCTTCTGCATGACCCTGGGACATGTGTCAAGCTAAGCTTGGCTCTGTCGTGAGCCCAGCTCACCTTGACATGGGACCAAACTGTAGCCTGCCAACTGCTTGGCTGTATCCTGAACCACCAAACGACGTTTCCTGTCTCTGCTGGGTGATATTGCTGTCTTTAAATATCCAAAGTGCTGTGCGTCATAGCGAGAGCAGAGGTGTCCAGACACACTGGAGTTGTTTTTGTGGCCGCCACTGTTTTCAAAGCAGAAAACTGGCAAAGGGCCTTTGGACGAGATGTGCATGTCAAAGTGCAATAAAGAAAACAACTGGTCTTAAAAGCTAATCACCGTGCACCGTTGTGATTGAGACTGAAAAATGTTAGCTAATATTTTAAATGTGAGTGAAAGGTCAACAGATGAACCGTATTGTAAACATACATGTTAGCAGGAGGGCAGGGTTGAAGATAAAATTAGAACCATGTGCTTCTCCATTTCTCATAAGGCACAGAGGTCACGACCCCAACGGCTTAAAAGTCCCTCAACAGGGAAAAATATAATAATGTCATGTGTCACGCAGGGAGATGCTGTGCTTATTAATTTTGTAAGGTACATACAATTGCTAAGAATAATGTTTTGTACTGTGAAGGAGAGAGTCTCTTTTAAGAACATCTGGTTTTTATCAAATAAAACTACTCTTGAATCAGGTCTTAACACAATACATGGAAATACAGTTAGAACTTACAATGAACTGTAACTAATCCCACAAACTGAAGAATCAGCACAAATCACTGAATACGATATTTAGAGCAAATGAATACAGTCATCTGATAAAACTTAGAATGGCCTCATTACTGCTATTTATGCAGTCAGTGGAGAGCTCTACCCAACTCAGCGTCTACCTCATTTCCACCCTATTATGTATGGAAGCTACAGGTTTTTATTTTTATTTTCCCTTTAACAAATTCTAAACATTTATTTCCCTGGTACCGTTTCGTGGCCATGGTGCTGGCTTTTAAGTTAGGAAAGGAAGCGTAGATGAAGGCCCTGATGCTTCAGTGAACTCTGCACTTAACCAAACCCCCTTTTGCTACAGCACAGAATGGTCTCTTTTGAAGGTGAGACCATTGCATACATGGCGGCTCAATGGATGGTTTAGTGAAGGCAATGGCAGCATGCCGTTACAGAGATGTATACCTTCATGTCACTTACCCAGAGCTTTAGGAGGTTCTCATGCCCAAGAAAGGCAGTCATGTCCTGCAGAAATCTTTCAGAAGTGACACTTTTCTTGAATACCAGACATTTGTGGGTGTTGCCTCTTAAAAGTAAAAAAAGAAAAGGTGTTTTTTAGCATTTACTGTGCATCTGCTCTTATACAACAGTGTCCTCTAGAGGAGTAAATATGGGATGAAGAGAAAAAAAGTCCCAAGTTCTAATTTGTTTTGGATGATTTTTCATGTGATGGTAGGGAAATCTCTCCAGTCCTTTCTCCTAATGCTAAAATGAAATGTACCTGTTTCAAAGTATTGCTCTGATTCTAAATTAGTTGCAGCTTCACTGGTTCATTAAGACACTCAAGGTGTGTTTTTTTTTAGTGGCAGCACATCACACAATGTCAGAGTCTTGCTGGATTTTCCATTTCTGAATGTGCTGCAATTCTAGACCAGTTGTCTTTTTTTCAAAGACAGACTTGTCTTCCTTCCTTTCTTTTTTTTTTTTTTTAACTTCCTATCACTGTTCCACTTGTATTTCTTGCCTGCCAAATTGCTGTCAGTTTTATCTCCCTTTATGTACCTTTCAAAGCTGAGACCTGAAATATCTGGGATGAAAATTGCACTCAGAGGGGCCAAAGTGTGGAAGAAAGTGGATGTACTTCTTAATTTACATGTACCCATGCTAAACCTTTTTTCAACTGTTTTCTCAAATGCAATTATTGAATGCTTCTCATGCCAAAAGGACTTGTTGACTTTTTAATCCAGTCCCTGTGTTCAAAGATAAGTAGGTCTTTTGTAACAGTAATGGTACTCAGGAACAGATGTGAAGAAAGCACCATCTTTTGCCTTTGAAGCTAATCTCCAGCAGTTGTGACCATGAGAGAGATGTCCAGTTCAGGAGAAGACAGACCTTCCATTCCTGTAATCATAGCACACAAGTTACTTATTATCCTCCAAAAATACAGATTTATAGTGGAAGGTCAAAAGCCATGCAAAAATGTGCCATAGGAACGTAACTCGGAGAGATCAAGGGCATTGCAAACAAAAACTGTGTTCTGAATAAGATGCCCAGGTGACATAAAAGCTGACTAATAACCTTTCCTTCTGAGGAAAGAGGGAAACCCAGTAGAGTACCTGCCAGTAGGACCTGAAGGAAAAATCTGTGCTCAGTTTAGTGAGTGCGAGTGGGATGTGCCAGCTAGACACTGAAGGGAACATAATGGGATAGGAACATCAGTGATTGTATCTGCAGCTCTTAGTGCCAACGTCTAGTCATTCAGCAGAGGGAGGAAAGCACCAGAAAAAAAGGTCAGAAGGGTGAACAATTTTTCTTTGCCACCACATGATATGAAAATGTAAAGCTTGACATTAATCAGGCATAAATACACCACAAACAGAAATACATCCCCCTTTCAAACTCCCTCTGTGTGGACCGATATGCTGAACACATACAAACACATTTTCCTGGAGCTTTTCTCAATAAAATTACACAGCTCCTTCCCTAATCCCCTCAAAATCCATCTTAAGCCATTTACGCATCCTGTCACCGTGAGCCCCATGTGGAAGAAGTTTGCAGAACTTCACACTTCAGAGAGCGAGAAACACTTTTCTTCTAGCTTTAACTACTTTTACTCATGACAAGAACCGTAATGTCCTTTCTCAGTCTTTTGTTAAGAGGATGAACAAACCAATTTCTCCTGATTTCTCATCACAGGATTCATCCTCTCACCCTTAATAATCTCTGTGAACCTTCTTGGTAACATTATTTCTTCTAAAATACTCTGATAGCTCTTAAGATTTTTTTTAAAGATTTTTAAGTTTTGAAAAAGGGATTTCTGGAAAACTTTGAGACTATGAATGTCCGGTAAGCTGTGTGTGTTTAAACATACAAATGGTGTACTGGCACATATATCTACACCAAAGCATCAAGGTTTGTGACTTTGCCAAGCTCTTACCCAAGCACGTGGGCTGGGCAGACCTCTTGGAGTCCACATATTCTCAGTTTAAATAGCATGGAAGATGCAGCACAGAGATTGATCTAAATACAGTAAGCAATAACCATCTCCTCTTCTGTTCTAAGAGTTGTGTAACCTGACCCAGCTATGTTTTTAGAAAGTTGGTATGTGCCCCTGCATGCATGGCTTCCAGCATAAAGAAACCTTAGAACCAGGCATGTTGTTATCGTGTCACTTTTCATATTCAAGTCATCTTAAAGGATTTTATAAATCATAAGGATCTTATTAATATTTTAAACATTGTCAAAAACATTAAACTTTTTTACCCCACTCTTATTTTTAATTTTGCTTTTTTAAGCCTCCTATAAATGCATGCAGCTTAAATGCTCATATAGCTGTCAGTACTTTCCCCTGATTTCATTAACTGCAAATTCTTGATAGTAAACTGTGCTCCAAACCAGTCTGTTGTGGAGGAATTAAAATGGTATTTTGGGTGACTTCTCCTGGGTCCACTTGCTAAGGCAGCCAGCATTTACTTAAGCTACCAAGCTGTATTTTAATACATGACAGTGCTTTGAAGAACCAACAGTTCCATAATCTTCATCAAATTTAATAGGCAAAAGGAGAGGCTGACCACGAATCAGTGGTGGTGAAATGCAAACCTTGCCCACCCCACAGAAATAAGAGGGCTCTGTATTTTCGTACCCTGCCCCAATTATACTTAGATCTGTTTGAAAGCCAAACCAAATTGTAAATGAATCCAAAACCAAACCACAAATTGAGTTCTGGCACCTTGGATGCTTTTATTTAGGTGCCACCCAGTTATGGAGACTCTACAAAACCAAACTTGTATTATCATCATCACTTACTCTGTTTTTAAGATTGCTTCCGTCACCAGATACGGCAATATGAAGCATAATTAAGAGAGTGAAAAGCAATGGAATTGTGATTGAGAATGGTCTGTTACTGTGATCCTTTAGCTTCTCTTTCCTGAGCAGTGTGATTTTCTCTTTAGAAAACCATTTGTTTCTTCATCTGATTCCCTTCAGATTTTCTCCTCAGTCACCAGTTTTCAAAAATTGTGTATGTTCAAACCCATCCACTTAATAATGAAATTTGAGGAGAATTAGAAAAGTTTGTTTATATTTATTTGAGAAAAAAAAAATAATATATCCTGCTAGGGGTTTGTTTGTGTTTTGGGATTTGGTGGAATTGTTTTTTTATTGGAAGGCTGTCACAAAAATGGCTTTGTTCTGGAAGTCCTCATTAGTTTCTTTGCTCAGTTTCAGGTGCTCCAGTTGAAGCCAGATTCTTGTAGATATTAGAAAATTGTACTGGTGAATGTTCTTATAAACGGGGAGGAAAAGGATGAGCTCTGGAAGCTTCCTGGATGTGCAATTCTAATTGTGGTGTGAAGGTCTGGATTGCTGATGTTGCCCTTGTAGAAATGGGGATGAGATGTAAGAAAAGCCCCATTGCTTTTACCCGCTGTCAGATGACACTAGTCTGTGTGGCTAGCTGTGCTCTGAGATCAGGACAAGGAAAAGTGAAGTTCTGGTTTTGTTACAGTCAGAACTTCATTCAGTGCAGTGGGGCAAAGGTTTTGACCCAAAGGGAGAGGGATTCACCTTGACACTTGGGATATTCGACTCTAAGTGATGACCTCTGATCTATAAGTCTTGAATTCATAGTCACGGCAGAGAAAAAGGTGCATCTGGAGGATGTTGCATCTCATCCAAAAAAAGGACATCTTAAACAAACTGCATGAACTATAATTTACTTGCCCATTTCTGTCCAGCGACTTTAAAAAGCATCGTAATGATTATCTCCAAAACACACATCTGCATGGATATCTAGCGAAGAATAATTTCCTCTAGAGCTCTAAAAGGACATGAATAAAGTCTCAGCGTGGTAGGCAGGTGGCAAGGCACCCTATCAGTGTCTTTACATTGCAGACAACAATACAGTGCATACAGTGATATTCAGCAGCCTTCCTCTACATGAGGTTCAAGAATGACTCAGGGATTAGGATTGTTTGTTTGCGGTTCCTAACCCCTTCGTGTGCATTCTCCCGTGTCTGAGGGGGAGGGAGGAAGGCATGTTGAATTGTTCTTTATCGTTGTTCTTTTGTTCCCAGTTACTTGCTTTCATTTAAATGCTTATCTTAATTTTGTATTTTCCCATTTTCAAATGTTTGTAATTTAACATTACAGCTTCCCCTAATGAGTGCCATTCCTTCTGTCAGTTCAAAATAAATGAATGAATAATTTTAGTATACTGAGTGCAATGTGAAGGAAAGTCTGAAAGGTTGTACTGAAATATCTGTTTTGATGTTCTCTTCCAACAGGTTTTAAGCAGTAGCTTTTAGGTACCGTGGTTATACATCAATGGGCATTTTTACTAAGTGTCTTGACTAGTGGAATTAATGCTTTTCACATTTCTAATTCTGCTTTTCTCAGCTTTTTAGAAGCTCTTTTTTCTGTGTCAGATAAAAAGTTGAGGCTGATTTGCCATCCCCAAGGATTTAAAGATCAAAATGTTTCAGTGGTGTGATGCATGTGGATGCAGAGAGACACCTTGCTATTATCCAGCTATCTGCTGTTTGGGTCTGAAATTTCATCTGGTCTGCAAGAAATGCTTGTCACAGCACCATCAGGGTCCTGAGGTCTCTTTAGGTGAGACACCTCCATAAGAACAAAATGGGCTTTTAGTTCTGAGATCTCTTAAAGCAGGAAGGAGGAAGATGCCTCTTGTTCTGTCTGCCCTTTGCAGTATCACGTGGGGGGATGTTACCAGATTCAGCATCCTTAGCTTCGCTTTCTGCTCTGCCTTAACTTTGCAGCTGTTTAGTTGCATGTCTCTATTTTAGGTAGGAAAAGGATTAAATATACGCTTGCAGAGTTGCCTTGTTTCAGACATTGGAGTGTAACCCCCATATTTTGCACTGCTGTATGGCCCCAAGGCCCATGGAAAGCAGTTGTGTTGCTAAAACGTTCTCTGCATTCAGAGGGAGAAAATCTGCAAAAGCAGGCTGACAGACAAGAAAAACTGAAAAAGTACCCAGGGCTAGATAGGAAAGCAAGTTCTGAAGACCAGCAAACACTTGGAGGAGATAGAGTTCTGAATGACAGACCTGATGGCTCACATTGCTTGATAAACACCTGGTACTACTACTACAAAACAAACACCATGATTAATCATAAGAGAAGCCACAGGTCAAAAACCTTGAATGAGCAACTGTGGAAGGCTTCTCAGAACTGCTTCGGTCTGTTGATGTATCTCGCCATAAAATCTTTCCATATTCATATTTGTTTTTTGGCTGAAGAAGTTAAACAGTGGTCTGGCTGCTAGTACAAAGTGTTCTGTCTCCGTTCCCCTCCTGACTTCCTGTATTTCCATGGCTCCGAAGTGAGGGAGGAGTCCGGAGACTGAGCAGAATCAAATGCAGGTGGGGATAATGTGAGAACCAGCCAAGACAAACAGCACTCATTCTGTCTTCTATCTTTTTTTTTTTTCCCTCCTCTTCCCCTCCCCAAAATGTCCTACATTTGAAGCTATGGGGCTGTGCCTGTAGCTGCTGGGGTGTTGCAGCACTGCTCACTGCAGGCTCGCATCCCTCAGCCAGAGGGAAACACTGCTGTTGCTTTTACATTTTCTCCCCTAAGGATCTTTTTCATCCAGTGGGGCTTGGATTAAAAAAAAATCAAATTAAGGGAAAATTAATGCAGTGAATAATAAGTCTGTTGAAAAAAAAAAAAAAAAAAAAAAAAAAAAAAAAAATTGGAGAAAGTTGGCCTGCATTCAGCTTTGTTACAAAGTCAAAGCCCAGTCCAGGTGTGTGTGGAAAATGTTGCAACTGTTCTCTAAGTCTGCTGAGCAAACCCTGCCCTTCTTCATTCCGGCCAGGGTGCGTTTCTGCTGTCATGTGGCATCGCAATGAAAACCCAGCTCCCACCTCATCAGCAAATCAAGGCCTCAAACTGAATATGAAGCACACCAAATCTTCAGCCCACAAACCCAACCAAAGCAGAAGGTTGACGCAAAGACTGCGTCCCAGGGCCCAGGGTTTGAAAGATCACTAACAGTTCATCCTCTGCGCCTCAACTTTAACTTGCAAAAATCCAGTGATTCAACTTTTTGTCAGAAAAATCTACTGAAATCCTGCACTGGAGATACAGTTATCTCTTACCTCGTCTAAGCATATCTGATGAATAAGTTACACTGCCATTGGAGAAACCAAAGCAAATGTCATCTTTTGTTGGCTGCTAAATGCATGCTGTAAATTCTGAGAATATCAAGTGTATACTGGCATGTTTCTTGTTTCGTTGGCACAGGATGGAAGCCAAGGCAGTGGGACACAGCCTATGGCTGCACACCAGCCTCCCCCTGATCTGCAGACCACGGCACCTCATTCCCTCTCTGAATGAGGCTGCAGGAGGCTGAAGATCACCTTAGAGAAACAGAAGGCATTACCAAGTTGTTTTTTCCTCTTGTCCTGGATAGCTCAGGGTCTTGCAAAATGAAAAGCCTCCCAGTCTTCCTTACCGTGAGCAAGGAACAAAAAGGGCTTCTGCCATAGTTAAGTACTCATTGAGAGGTGATAGAGGATATAACTTGTGCGGGTACAGAGGAAGAATATGCCAGCACTGAATCAACACTCATCTCCCATGCCAGCAAAAAACCACTCCCCAGTGCCAGCACCCGCAATCCGCTCAACATTTCTTGCTAGGACTCAGATTCAGCTGCCTCTAGGGCTGCAGGCAATTATGAACATGGTAGTTCCTCCCCTTTTTCTTTTAGCTGCAGAGATTTATAGATCAAAATCAGTATCTTTAATGTCTCACCCCATGACATACTGTTAAGTGTACAACCAGACGTTTTCTGCAATACTGGAGGTGCCCAGTGGCTTTAAAATTGCATCCCAAGTCGAACTCTGGGCAGATACACGGCCTGAAATGGCAGCAGTTGTACTACGTGTGTGGTAGTGTCCACACACAAAGAGAAGCATTTTGCTGCCTTTTAGCCTAGTGCCAAAAAAGCCCTTTTTAATCCTCCTGTTTCAAGAATATCTAGTGATAGCCTTCTGTGCTGTAAGTATTGCAACAGTAACTAGCAAAGAGAGGAAGAAAAAGATGCTGTTAATGGAGAGAGCCAAAGATTCTTCTGTAAACTTTTGTTTCTTCCACGCTCGGTGTAACATAAGAACGGGCAATCAGTGGATAGTGACATGGAGACTTTCTAAGGAGAGCAGCTACAAGAACCCATCGGTGTGTCCATTTTTTCTGCAAGCTTCTTCCAATAATTTTAAAGGAAGATTGTCACTTATTTACTTTATTTTTATTTGTTATATCTCACCATAATGCAGTTGTTTCTGAATTTTTGATTTTTTTGCTCAGTTTGAGGGAATTTAACTTGTCAAACCTTACTGTAGTGAAGATCCTCTTTCCTGCTCCACAGTTTACTGAGGGGAATTGCAAAAGCTCTATGGGAGAAGTCCATTTAAATAGCAATGAAAGCAATCCTAAGGATATTAAGAGTTTTGACTTTGTTTACTTTTTGTTTTTAAACAAAAGCTAATGTCAGTTTGAATGCTAAGTGACTTGATGTTGCTTAGCTTAAAAAACCAATGGTAATACTGCAGTGCATGTCTCTCTTGTTGCCTCGGTGTTCTGAATCAGCACAGAAATGAAAGTATGAAATAGTCATTTGATAATGCTCTTCTATTATGATTTTGTTTTTCGGCAGTACAGTCTGAGAGTATGGGATGATTAGGAATGAAACCAAGCTGTAAATATTACTGTAGGAGTACACTAAGTGCAGTCTCACCCTTGAACAGTCATTCCCTCCTTAGGACTGGACTAATGCTAGTTCAGAGCAAGTCCCCCTTTAAATGCTCATTGTGGTGGTGACAGCTCCATTCTGTCTGCCAATCTACTTCAACTGTGCTGCATTACTTGCTGATGGAGCTACAGCCACTGTTCCCCAACCTCAGCTTAAAAATGTTTTTTTCTCTTTATCTGTTATTTTTCATCAAATGGGAATACAAAATCTGAAGGGTAGAGGTTGATCACATCTGTGATATGTTTCATGATTATGCCTTATTTAGTTAGTATGGTTAGCTAACAAAGATAGCTCTCAGTTTAAAACCCCTTGGACTCATGTGTCTTAGATTCAGTTTCTAATCTTACGATATTTTCCAGCATTATTTTAGGCAAAGCTGTGTAGTCACGTAGCCTGGACTGATTTTGTATGAGTTTATCTTCCTGTCATCTAAAGTCCCCTAGAAATCAGGACCTCCAGACTGTGTTGGGAATCAAAACCAATTTCACTTCTGGGAGCAGTGAGCCTTTGTTTCTTTATGTCTCAGCTCCCTACTTCCCATGAAATGTGAGAGTGGATGTATTGGTCAAAAGGCAAATCTGTATAGCTGATGGAGTTGAGCAAGGCTGCAGTAAAACTTTTGAAGTACATTTGAAACTCTTAGAAAATATATGATTTTTCACGAGTTCTGGAAAAACAGTTACTAATTGGTCTCTACTAAAATTCTTCTGAAACTTTATCATTTTTTGTCAACCTGAGTAGAATAAATGTGCTGTGAAACATAGCAAACATCCTTGCAGTTGTCGTTGCCTCCCATCGATTACATTTCAGCCAGTTTCACTTGAAAAATAATGCTGTCATTGTAAGGCAGTTCTTTTAACCTTTAAAAGACTAAAATTTAGCACATGTGCTCTTGCATCTGCTGAGTATTTTTATGAATGCATGATATGGAAGACATTCAAGCAGCCTTGGCCTGTCTAGAGTGAACCTCGTGTAAGAGCAAAGCATCGGAATGCAAAGGGTGTCTCAAGCCTTTGGCCAGTTGAGTTTACATGGCGTGGGAGATCTACTGAAGGAAGATTCTTTCTCTAGCCCTAGGGTTCAGTGTATTTTAATGCAACTTTTTGCATAAACTACCTGTATGTTTTGGGTGAATCCCTTTTCATGCTGCCATGGTCTGGGACTGTTGTGTCCTTGGGAATCACAGTATTGAGGATGCTGATCTTTGCAGTACTGGTGAACTTCTCCTAGTATCTTTGTCAAAAAAGTGCATGGGAGAGCTGCAGAGTGATGAGTTGTATTACAGTTCTTGAAGGCTCAGCAAGTGATTTAATGGTCACAGCTGTTTGTCTGCAAAGGGGGTTTGCACAAGTGGAAATGTGCTGACTTGTGATGTGAGACCTGTTCCTACCTTTGCAAGCTCTTCCTATGTGACCTCAGGCAAACCACTTCTATTCCTCGCTGCTTTATCTATCTTGTCTATTTAGTCTCTTAGGAAGCTCTTAAGAACAGAAACAGTGTTTTACTCTGCGATTGTACAATGCCTAGCAGAACAGGGCCCCAAGCTTTCTTGAGTCCCAAAGATGCTGTTGTAATACAAGTAATAAATGTTAAGGAGGTGTAAGAATCTCGCCCAGCTTACTGCCATCACCATCTGTTTTTCTATGACAAATTAGTAGCATGAAGGCATGCAGCTGAGTGATTAGAGCTGTGACCGTTCGCTGGACTCCCTGGATCCTGCTCCTGGGTTTGGCACTGCCGTGCTTTGTAACAAGAGCTGCTTAAGAATTTTCCAGTGACTTGCTGTTGGTTTCTCTCCCTTAGAGAGTGTCAAATTAGTAGAAAATGAATAGAAGGGAAAAAATATCCAGAACGTGCCATTTTCAACAAAGCTTTAATGGGAAGATGATTCTCAGATGCAGGTTGTAATTCCTGGAAAACCAGAAACAAAATGACCTGCTCCTCTTGCCTCCTTTAGGGTAACTGGCAGCACTTGCATGCCTTGCATGGGGCTGTGGTTGAAATTTGTGCCACAATGAATGTTGTCACTTTGCTTTGCACAGAGGATGTTCTGGTACTTCGTAATGTCATGCAACTGGGCCATCACCTGGGAATTGACAGGCTGGTTCTAGGTTTGGATTGCACAGAGGACAGATCTGAACCTGAGTTTCTCCCATTCCCAGTATTTTATGTAAATTACTTCTGTAATGCGCTTTGTGATGTCTGACCAGCATTAGCAGTTCTCCTCTGGAGCCAGTACTTCACTTGATCTAACTGAAAGCATAGAAGGGTAGTTGAAAAGGTGATCTGTGCCCTGGAGTTTGGGGATTATGAGGAGCAGACTTCAGGTAGTTGCAATTTAATCCCAGTTGCAGCATCAGCTAAGGAGCATTTTGCTCAACAAATAATCATTAGCTTTTGGTCAGGCTTCCTCCACACAGCACTTCCCTTTCATAGGAGACTGGTATGATATCATCAGCTATGCCAGCCTTACCCTCTTCCCCCAACAGAGGACTCTTCTAGAGAAAGAAAGTCCTCCAGCTTAATTATTCTTCAATCTCAAGGAATATTCTTAACTCTTATGAGTATGATTAATACTTTGCACTGGAAATTTTAAAATATGCTCTGCTTGAAGTCAAATTGTTCTTGGCTTCTTTTTAGTAAGTCCCTGTAATTTGTTAGAAATTATGTCATTCAATGGATTGAAGTAGATTATAGGAAATCTACACTCAGCCATAAAACTACCATGTTTCTGAGTATGAGCTTCTGTCTGATGTAGTGGATGAGGCAGTGACTGGCGATGGTGCTTGTTGGGTTAATTGAGCCACTGAATTACCAAACTGTTTCTATTATTTTATTCTGCTTTCTTGGAGAAGGCTCCCTTGACAAGCAGGTGTTTCTTTCTAAGATCATAATCAGTGCAAAAACATGGGGTAGTTGGAGCTGTCACATTTCCACCAAAGGTATTTAATTATCGTTATGCTTATGTATACATCCACTTAATGAGGTTTCTATAGATCATGAGACCCACTTAGTATGTCCTTAACCCCATAATGATAGGAAATGGTACTCTAGACTGCCAAACTGATTTCCCTCGTGAGGGTTATAATGTTCAAATTTGCTTTCCAAAACTAAGAGCCATATGTTGCCATATGGAACAGCCATTGGCTAGTTGAATGAGTCAGCGCCCTGAGTTTTATGATGACTGGAATGACTACTGTGGTTGAAATGAAGCTGTTCAACTTTGGGTGTTGCAATCACAAAGAAGGCCTGTGTCTGAAGTGAAGTGGAGCATGCCCTGCAGAGGTGAGCTCATTTCCTAGCTCAGGTCTGTCATTTCTTCAGAAGCAGAAGGAAGAGGATTTTGCATCTGATCCTTCTTGCCTGGAGGAAGGCATGTTTATTACTATTTGGCAAAAGATTTAGAAACTTTGGGCTTCAATGACACCCAAGTCATTTAGCTATTGGGTTTTGCAAGGTGCAGTTTAATAAAAGCTACCTCTACTACAAAGATTTGCAGGCACTGAAATTTTATTCATGGGAGAGATGTACGTATTTGAATTTTTAGAAAACTGAGATGTTTCGGGATGAGGGGAAGACAGGATTTGTTTGTTTACCTCTCCAGATTGAAGCAGTTTTGTGAGCCTGTATCTGTAACTCCAGGAAGAAACAGGTGATATGCAAAGTTACTGGTCAAGCAATTTAAAGTTAACACAGCATTATTTCTCCAGCCCTAAGGCAAAATTTGTGAAAGACAGCTCACTGGCAAAGAAATTCTCCAAAATAAGTTGTCATCTTTCAGTTGTTGTATAATTGACTGTTATGGTATACTGATTTTAGGATTTTAGGTGTAGGAAAGCTTTCGGTATGTCTTTCCTAGTAGAAGCATTGGTGATGTAAATCTGTTTTCCAGTAATTAATTACAGCTATTTCCATCCTGGTATGCTGATAAGGCTTTACTGGACCTCCAAGGAAAGGAAGTCTAGCACCAAATATGACTTAAAGATAGTAGACTTATCCAAGGATGTACTTAAGCTTTTGGTTTGTGTCGTCTAACGTGATGGGTTTGGTAGTGGATTTGTTATATAAAGATGATTCAGTACTGATACTGGCTGCTTAACATCAGGAATACAGTTCACTTACATTGCTTGATAGCCAAATTCAGCTTTCTGCAGGTTCCAAAAATAAAACCAACCAAAGGGAACCCTTAAAAAAAAAAAAAAAAAAGTTAAATGCATAAACATAAGATTTTTCTATGATTAGTCAATGCTAACTTTCATAGCCCTCTTAAAAAGTGTATATCTTTCTGCATTAGAGGCTTTTATCCCTTTTCCCATTCTCCAGTCTCTCTTGTAGTCTAATATTCAGGGTGCTTACAATACCACAAACAGGTATATTGTTGGTTTCTGGGTGTCATACCTCTGAGTCCATAAACTCTATACGTTTTTGTATTGTAAAATAAGAGAAAAGAGATAAGAATTTTATTGTCTCTGAAGTGAGCAATGTGGAGCCATTCCATTCTTCTGTTGAACTGTATAGCAAAAATGTGTTCATTTTGTAATTAATAGGGAAGGCCAGAAATTGTTAGGTTATTGGGCTGGCTAAAAATTCATGGAAGTCAATGGAAATATATTCAATGATTTGAATAAATATTATTTAAAGGTACGACTTGATGATAAGCCAATATTTTGGTTTGAATTCTCTCAGAATTTGGAAAACAGTTGAGCATAGTTAAAACGTAGTTGAAACGTAATTAAAAACTATGAAGAAAATGAGACGATAAAGCTCTGGCTTCAAGGAATTTCTGTGCTGCTCATCTCCAGAGTTTGCTTCAGTATCTCTGGTGTAAAAATCCGTGAGATTTTACAAAGTCATGATTCTATGGTAAAATTCAAAGGATCCATCATAGTGATTATCCTTCAGATGAAAAAGGAGTAGAAATACCAAGTGTCTGTAGGTTGTATTTCTCAATTAACCTGGTATACAATAATGTGAATTTTCCACATGAATGGAGAGCTATTGTTACATAAGGCACATAAAATGAAAATAGCTAATTCAAACTACATTACATTTCCCACCAGTGGGGTTGTCACATAATGAGTCCTGCAGGGTTTCAAAGCCTCGTCTACTTCTAGCACACATTTGCCGTGTGAGAAATAGTGGCTGACATGGCTGGAAATTTGATCCTGTAAAAGGGACAGAGGCTATTTGAAGGTAATCTCCATTTTAAAACAAGTTTCACCCAGCAAGCAGTGACTTAGCATTTCTTATAAGTAATATTGTCTTTTTTAGCTTAATTTGAGTTCATTGATGAAGGAGCCTTCTGAAAGGTGAATAATTGAGAAATAGCTTATTCTTCAGTTTTTCTTGGCAAATAGTTCACATTTCTTTATACACCTTGGACAGTAACTTCCACCATTCACACAGTGCTGCTCCAGAGGTGCTGAATTGTGTTCTATCCAGAACAGATTCATACTGAAACAAGTAGAAATTGCCACATTTTCATTTGACAGTTGAGTCTTTCAGTGTCCTCAGCATTGTGGAGAAAAAATAATTTCCCCAAAGCACACATTTTGACACGTAGATCTGCTATTATATTTAACACAGTAATAATGACTCTGTGGAAGTTTCTGTTAAGGTTTTAGCATGTGGAACAGTAAGTCTTTCCTAGACATGAAAAGGAAGGCTTTATGTGATGTTTGAGTCTCCCTAACTTACTTGCTGGTTTGTAAAGGCTGAGTGGGTGGAGTTTAATCTACATTTTAGAAACATCATCTTGTATGTCTAATAACTTTTTCATCACTTCTAGATGTAAGAGGTATTTCTTGGCATGTATACTCGTTTGCTGATGCAATGATACATGAAAACATGCTTTAAAGGCTCATACTGTCAGTCTGTCTTATAGAATGTGCTATACTGAGACACAAGTACAGATGGCTGCAGTCTGTACTGACTGCACAAACCGTGAAGAAGGTGAAATCTTCTTCAGAGCTTCCAATCTTTTCCAGTTGAGCTTCCAAGTTGCCAGAGTGTACTGAAGCCGTTTCTTACTAAAATCCAATTCATGCTTCGGAATTCGTGGGTGATTCCTTCACACTTCCAACTGTCTTTGTAATAGCCATCACAAAGTGGATAAAGTAAACATGGTGAAAACTTTGTTTTTCTTCCTACTTCTTATTGTCGGTGCTAGTATAAATCAACTTCACAAGAACAAAAACAACAAACAGAAGTAAACACAACAGTAATTGTGAACATTTGTAACATAAGTTATGGACACCAGATGCCAGCATGTTTAAAATGTATTTTTTACAGTACAGAACAGTGTACAGCAAAACTAAGTAACGTTGTAGGCAGGCCCTGTGACTTTTCTTGAATGCTGTTACAAGCTTTACTCAACTTATTCTTTCCCAAGCAAGCCAGAGTAACCTCTTCAAAACCTGGATACGTTTTATAAGCATTTTGATACTGAATTGTAAGGACCTAAAAATTGAATTGGTGTAAGCTGTTGTGACAACACTTACTCTCTGGGAATTGGGATTGCTCCTGATGAAAATCCATTTCTAGTTTTGTCTTCAGTTCTGTGGCACCATATTAATTACTGTTGTTAAATAATATTAAGATTTGTTTAGGCTGTTGCCTCTGAAATCTCAGTTATTGCAAATCTCTTTTTCTTATGTTGCAAGAAAAGGTGCTACTCTGTATTAATTCAGAAAGTATGAACTGCTGATGTGTCCAAGCCCACAGCTTTTACATTTCAGCCTTCTAGCTCTTTTGCTACCATACTGAGCATATGGCACTTGTATTGATTTTCAAGACTGTTTGCAGTCTGTTTCCTTCCTGTCTGTCACCTTGCCTTTGGTTCATCACTTACACCAGCTCAAATCACCTACTTCTTAGATTAATAGAGACGCCCTTTTGTACCCTGTCTAATAAATACATGCGTACATATATGCTGTCACTTGCTTTTCCAGATCCCACTGTAAAACTGAAGGCAGTATAAAACTTCATGCACTGCCTGTCCTGCTCCGTGCTGCATCCTTGTTGTTCTCCACCTGTTTGCCTGTTGTCACTTGGATTACATTTAGATTAGAATCATAGAATCACCTAGTTTGGAAAAGACCTCCAAGTCCAACCATGCTCCTAACTACTAAGTCCACCACCAAACCATATCCCTAAGCATCATGTCCACTCTCTCAAATACCTCCAGGGATGGCAACTCCCCCATGTCCCTGGGCAGCCTGTTCCAATGCCTAGCCAGCCTTTCCATGTGGAAATTTTACCTGATATCCCACCCAAACTGCGCTGGCACAACTTGGGGTTTCCTTTCCTTCTGTCATGTCACCTGAAGAAAAAAAAAAGAGAGACCTAAAAAAGAGAGATCTTCCTTGCTGCAGCTTCCTTTCAGGTAGTTGCAGAGTGATGAAATGTCCCCTCAGCCTCCTCTCCTCCAGACTAAGCACCCCCAGTTCCATCAGCCACTCCCCAAATGTCTGATTTTCTTATCCTTTCTACAGCTTCATCACTTTTCTTTGAATCCTTGTTTTCTCTCTTTTTTCAGTATGGAGTTCTGCACACCTGAAGTCCTGATCTGATTAGTTTCACCTGTAGCCACAATAAGAAATGCACAATACAAGTGAAAGTGATTGTTACTGTTTACACACACAGTAGAAACATGTGAAGAGCTCTAGTGTACATAGACACAGCATTTCCATGCAGCAGTTTTTCTTTGCTTCTTAAGCTCCTCAGGGTTTACTGCTGTTGAAATCAGATCTGCTCTTTCCTGAGAAAGATTCTGGGTCATTCATAGGGAAGTAAGTTCAAAAGAGTGCTGGGGTAGACACTGAGACATAGACTTCATATCTGTGACATTAACTTTCAAGAAAGGATTTGAAATGGAAAATGTGTCTCTGCAAGTATCTTGTCATTATTCACTTATGACTGAGAAGGGGTTTTCCTCTGTGTCTTTTAACTAAGATGAAAGTAAATCTACCTTTGGTCTGAGCTGTCGTGTAGAACCAGAATGCTTTCTGAACTTTTCCCTGTGTCCTTTAGAAATTGTATAAGCCGATATATGCGCTTGTTAGCCTTGTACTCACTGCAAGGTTTTCTGCCTGCCCTGTGGTTTCAGATCATTTTCTTTTGTACATGTTTTAAGAACACAATTCAAATGCTCCGTTGGCCCCTGCAAAATGGTCAATTAAGAGTTCTTTGATAAAAAGGAAAAATAAATTTACTGTCAAGGAAGCTGAAGATGTAAGTGGAAGGGGCAGCTGGCTCAGACATGCAAGGTTATTGCTTTCTGTATGGTTTCAGGAAAAGATTAGCTGGAGGCTATTACTCATCTGAATAACTCCCTTCACAAAATCTAGCCGTTAGCTATGTGAGCAGGGAGCTTACAATGTTATTTCCCAGTGTTGTACTTAATTAATACAAAAACGTACACTGGCCAAGCACTGGTTTACAAAGTGGCTTGTTCATGACATGTAAGTATGTAGAAGATAGTATTTGGTGTGAAATACATGAGCACTGTTTGGAGTAGCGCACATTATCTAAGACTCAGCGCTCTGCCGTTCTATCCATCACTTTTCTGCTCCTGGAATAACAGCAGACTCAGATGCCCTTGTCCTAGGCCATGATTGAATAAGAATCTGTTTACTGAAGGGCTTCTACAGCTGTAAAATTAAGCAGAGCACATGTCCAGAGGAGTGAATGGCACGTCATAAATTAAGAACAGTTTATTCAAAATCTCTCCAGCAGCTGATGAACGTATCAGGCACAGGAGAGCTTTCTGAACAGGAAATTTCTATAAAGGACAGAAGTTAGTTTGGGATCCGTGATTTATCATTGCGAATAGTGCAAAAACAGCAGTGTGCTGACACATCTGCAGAGCTCAGTGTGTGAAGTTTGTACAGTTTGCAATAGAAAACCTAATAGTAAAAATAATACTGCTTTCCAGTTGAGTTCTGCTGTCCTCTGAATGTCATCCAGGTAATAGAGAAGCCATCTGACCCAAGAGGTCAGCAGGAGGGAAGCCTGGTTAGAAGCCAGGATACTGGGCTGCACGTGAAAACATAAGCAGACTACCTTACCTTTCTCTTAGCAAATGATCACATGGTCACAGAATCACAGAAAAGTGAAAGTTGGAGGGTGCATCTAGAGATCATCAAATCTAACCCCCTGTTAAAGCAGTTCCTACAGCAGGTCACACAGGTCCAGGTGGGTCTTGAATATCTCCAGAGAAGATTCTCAGCAGCAAACTCTCCGTCCTCATTGGTTTGACAGAACAAGACCAGGTGGTTATTCCTCTCCCACATCCTTAAGGGAGGCTGTGAAGAGCAAAATGGTATCAGCATGGCACACATTGGACCATTCCTTTGTCTCCTTCAGTGTCATAGGTTTGTCTTACCACCACCAACTCTATGCCTCTGTGTATATCAGATGTCCAAAATACCTCTGAAGTTATTCATGGCCATTCTTTAAGGCCATGAAAATGCTTCTGGATTTTTGGGTTGTGGTTTTGTTTTTTTTGTTTGTTTGTTTGTTTGTTTGTTTGCTTGTTGTTTCTTCTTGGTTGAAAAAGAAAAGAAAAAGAAAGCTAAAATTGCTTGTAATGCTGATGAGAATAGAAGTAAAACCTTTTCAAAAAGAAAATGAGAGTTTCCAGATGTCCCGAGATTGTTGATAGATACTTTGTAAAGGAAGAATGTATCGAGTTTCTTGATGATGTGATACTTTCATCCACATGAGCCCGTATCTTAGCCTGCCTGTTTTTCCTTAAGTTACTGCAGAAGTAACTGATGAATTTGAGTAGGATTGGTGGGACAAGTATACTTAATGCAGATTTCTGTATTAAAAAGGGGGAGAAAACTGCCTACTGCTTTTGTTCCTGTTTTAAACAAAATAGAAAGGTAAAAATTTGGTCCTCAATGCACACAGGAGGGAAAGGGTAAGCATTTTTCCTTCCTTTCTGGAGTTAATATCCAGTCCCCCAAGCCTCTCCCTTCCACTGTAGCACAGCTTTTTGATCCCCGCTGCACCCCCAAGGTAGGTCATGCACACAGTATGTTTCCATTTGAGCAAGTGAGACACTGCAGCTTAACAGAGGATGGGAAAATGGTGATGCTCACTGCATCGACAGGCAGTGCCTGTCAGTGGCTGCATGTCATCCAAACCAGAAAATCCCCTTTCCTCAGGCCAACTGTACTGTTACTTCTGATTGTACATTTCAGCTTGTTTCTTTGGAAATATTCATCAGGGGAAAAAAAGCCCAGTCTACAAAAATTAGCCCAACGTAGGATAGAAACCAGTTTAAGTGTTGAGATTAGCAGCATGGGTGCTCCAGAGTTTAGATACATTTTTTCCCTCAGAAGAATGGCTAAAGTAGTGTATGAACAGATCCTATACTTGTCATGAAGGGATTAGGCCCAGCTCCTTTATAGAACAAACTCAAACAAGACCAATCTATTTTGTTCATCTTTCATGAAAAGATTAAGCAGGCTGATTTATTATGCATTACAGTAGTCACACACTAGAAAATTCTTTCCAACGCAATGGATTTTTTTTTTCTTTATTTTTAATTAAAAAAAGAAAAAAGAAAAAAAGAAAAGAAAAAATAATCCGTAAGCAGGAATGGACAGGAACTGCTACGTTCCTGGGCTGATCCAGTGCGAACACGTTATGCTTCAGTTTAAAGGTGGCTGGCAACTTTTTTGGCGAGAATGTTATTTATTTAATTAATGAGTGTGGAAAGAACAGTTTGGCTTGTTTTCCTCCTCTCCTTGCACTAGACAGCTTTTGCCTGTCGGATGCTCCATCGCTTCTTGCACACTGCTTTTGCAACCTACTCCCTTTTACTTTCTCTCTGACTCTTAAGGTTCTCCCTTGGTTTTATTTCTAGGCCTTTAAGAAAAATCTCATTAAATCCTCTCCATGCTGGTTTCTGGCCAGCATTGGTTTTCCCCAGCCCATAAGCTGCAGGCTCTGAATGGAAGAACCCTCCCCCCCCCCCCCCCCCAAAATAAGCATCAGCCCTTCCCCCCAGTCCAGAAATTTGGGACTGGACAGCCTGATCAGCAGAGATAGGCTGAGACACTCAGAAAATTCAGCGTGCAGACAGAAAGCCTTTGGGGAAGTGCAGAGGAATACTGTGGAAGGAATTATAGGGACAGTGTTTTTGTCAAGAGTTATAACACCCGGAAACCTGAGTGTACTGAATGCATTAATCACCACTGAGCTATGGGAGGTGCTTTTATCAAGAGTTATCTCACTCCTAATGGGCACCAGGAGCAGAAGGAAAAGCTCAGAGGGGTAGGCACACTGAGCAGAAGGAAATCATTAGGCTGTTTTTTTTCTTATCAGTTCTGCAGCTTAAAACTACCCCGAAGAGACATGTTTCGACAGAGCCCTTCACACTTGCAAACAAAAGAGCTTTTTTCTTCCTCCCTCTCTTCCTTCCCCCTCACCCTCCCCACAATTTCAATGTATGGCTGGAGAAAAATGATTGCAGTCATTGTTTGGCAACAACAATCACAAATTCTTTTCTGGAAACAAGTTGGGTCAGGTTCATGAGTGTGCACAGAAAGAAAGAAAAAATAAAGCTCCCTGGCCAGATAAATAACTCACTTTTGGAAGATGCTTCAGCAGCGTTCCTGCTGTTATATAACAACCTCAGCCAAGATCCAACTATTTCATATTTGCTTAAGCAATGGAGTCATACGGTGCAAACATCACTGTGCTGTGTTAGTTGAGTAGTCCTTGGTACTTGGGGAGGCAATACGCTAACAGGAGTATGCGGTAACAAGCATCTAAAACGTGATGTCTTATTAGTTCTGCAGTAAATAAGGTGAGGACACTGACAGCTAATTTCTGCTCTCGGTTTAATTCACCTTGTGAATATGAAAACCCAGGCAGAATTTTCTCAGTGCCAGAATTCTCTCGCTGACCCCATGCGTGTTTGCATGGAAGTAGATGATACCAAATTTCTGTCCATAGATGTATAGTTTTGTCTTGGTGTCATGACAAAATGTAGCTTAAATAATGCAAGTGTAAAATTTGATGCTGGTTAGAGCAATAATCAGATGTTAAAGGGAGCAAATATCGTGTAATTATTAAAAGCATAGGAGTGGGAATCGGGCCAGCTGGGGTTCTGCTTCCATTCAAGCATGCTGTGCAACTTGGAGTAAGTCAATAAACCTTGCAGGGCTTCAATTCGACCATCTGTAGAATGGGAATAATAAAAATATTATTCCCTGTCTCCCCGAACCGTGGTGAGCCATTGAGATGAGCATTGAGTCAGAGTGCTGTGAGTTGAGAAAAGGCAGATTTAAACTTTCCTCAAGTTCAGAAGTTTGCTTCCAGTTCATTTCTATTTGGGAGGCTTAACTCCACGTTTGCAATTGTAAATCTGTTTTCTTCCCACCTATGTAGCTGGTAGGCTGCTCTTAGCCCAAGGTGACCACTCAGCTGACAAAAGGCATTTATGTCCACACCGGTGTCGTTATGAGCCATGGAAGTATGTTTTGCTTTGGAAACTGTGGCAACAGGGAAAAGCGTGCACAGCTGAGGATGGAAAACTGAAGTGAAACTAAGGGACTAGTAGTTAAATTCTTTACATATTTCAGAGACCTCTCTCAAACAATTCACTCAAGATCCTACTAAACCAAATCTCATGAGCCCGAGCTGTATACTTTTAATTATTACAGCATCTTTCTTAGTGTTGTTTTGCAGCTCTCAGATGGAATGTGCTCCAGAGCCCAGACGTAACCAATTTTTGTGCTTAACTCTGTGCATCCTGGGAAATACAGATGAGTGCTGTACATGGCTAATGGCATACATCTTGAGGAGGGTTTAAATGTATGCAGTGAAGGTACAGCTGAGATACATAAAACCTTAGTCTTGCTAAATTATCCTTGAATTGTTTTCAACTATAAATTGTTTTTCCTTGTAATTTCATCTCCGATTCTGGGTTGTAGTTAGAAACAGAAGTGCTGAATTACAAGTTTAGGCTTCCTGGTATATTTAGCTCAGTTTGGAGTTTCCAAACTCTCACATAAGTTCCAGAGATTATTCCAACTCTTTGTGTGCTTATTAAAAGTAATTTCCAGATCTCTGAGTAGTCCAGAAGGTGAAACAATCAATTAAATATGCCCATGTCCATACACACATGCACAGAACTTCCCCAAGATAGTTAATGGGAGGAGCTCAGTGCAGTAAAGCTGCGAAGACCACAACAATTTTGACATCCCGTCTCTTCATATGCTAAAACTAACATTTCTCACATCTTTTTTTTGTATTATATGCAAGCCAGAAAGAGGGTAAAAGAGTAGCAGAATTCTTTTGTCTTCTTGGAATATAAATTCTTTGGTTTTGCACTCAAAATTGTTTGTAAAAAGAAATACACAAATATAAAATATTTTGCTTTTTTTATTCAGCCCTCACTGAAAGTCTGCTGTATGGGAAGGGCTTACAGTATGCTGCAAGCAGCAGGTTCAAATCAAGGCTAAACCAGTCTTTTTAGCCCAAGGCAAAGCCATGGGGAACTCAAAGCTCCCATCTATTGCAGTACTGGAAACAAACTACCGTGCAGTAGGTTGTAAGGACAATTTTTTGGTATTACTTTTTGATGGAGAAGAAGACAAAGAGGGGATCTGATAAATGCTTACAAATATCTGAAAGGAGGTGGGAGGCAAGTGGATGAGGCCAGGCTCTTCACGGTGGTGTGTAGAAATAGGACAAGAAGTAAAGGCCTAAAACTCGAACATAGGAAGTTCCATCCAAACATGCAGGAGAACTTCTTTACAGTAGGGGTGATGGAGTGCTGGAGCAGGTTGCTTAGAGAGGTTGTGGAGTCTACAGAGATATTCAAGACACATGTGGACACCCACCTATGTGACATGTTGGAGGGTGCCTGCTTTAGCAGGGGGTTGGACTCAATGATCTCTTGAGGTTCCTCTCAACTCTTGTGATTCCATGATTCTGTGATTCTTTCAGCTGCCCAATATGGTGCAAAAATGAGACAAAAAAAAAAAAAAAAGCAGGAAGAAAAAAATCTTTTCAATTACAAAATGACCTTTTTCATAGTTTTTCATTAGTCTTAAATTCATGATGCTGCAAAATAGTGAATTTAAAGAAATCTTTAAAAAAAACTGCTAAGTTGGGAAGATTGTTTCTTTCTATGCCCTGAAACTCTTCACTTCTAAAAAGAGCTGTAAGAGTTGACAAATATTTCATTTTACGTTTGACAACACGGCAGCCTCAGCCCTGAAGATCAGTTTTAAGTATTCCAGGGCAATTTTAGAAGTCCTGAAGTGCCTTAAAAAGGAATCTGGTTTGGTTTTTTTTCTGCTGATCAAATATGAGTAAGTTTGATCCTTAGTTTGTGCGTGCATATTCTCTAACACTCAGTAAAATCTTTGGGAATTCTCCATGTGGTAAGTTTCCCATGAAATTCTGAAAGCACTAAGTTTTGCCTTTCTTATCTTATTGTCAAACGATTAAATATCTTTTTTTCTTCTTCTTCTTATTTTTCCCCTTTAAAGCAGTAGGAGTTTAACACCCAGTCATCTGTGTGCCGCAGGAGTCAGGAAATATTAAGGCTCACAGTTTACTAAAAGTCATGATCTTTTCTGCTTCAGACTGACAAGACTTAGCAATCATCTGATTGACTGTTTTTCAGTATATGTCTTGGTCCATGCATCCTCTGTATTACAGTGGCAGAGCTCCAAGGCAGTATTTGGCTATCAGTTTATTCACTATATTTTTCATTCAGAATCCCTCTTGAGCTTTTCAGTATGGCTCAAATAAATTATTAGTTGGCTTAGAGCGCTGGCCATAAATGTTTGGGCCTTTATTTGAGCATTAAGAAAGGCCTGGGAACTATTTCAGGGAAAGTATTATTAACAAATTCTGTGTGATAAAAATCTATTATTTGTTTTGGTTTTCAACCAGGATTTTTTCTTTTGGGGAAAAAGCAGTGAAGAGGTTGGTGGCAATGAGAGCCATTCATATCAGAAATAATGTCATAATTGCACAGAGTGGAGAGCTTGTCTAGAAAAAAGGATTTTAAAAATGCTATATAAGACTCTCTAGCACAAGAGGACGGATATCTAGAGATGCTCTACAGCAGCCAGGCAGGCGGCCTAGGGGGAGATTCCTATAGGGAGCAGAGGTAAAGGTTTCTGCAGAGCATCTCAGACGTGAGGCATACCCTCATGGTATTCCTATCCAGGAACTGTTGTCCATACTGACTCCTTAAACACAAATGATGTCGAAAGCATTGGTGTGAACTGTGCAGAGCATCCTGAAATCCCCAAGCGAGATCCATTCCAAAGGTAGTAGCCCATTTTTGTGTTTTCCAGAGTTGCTCTGCCTTTTCCCTTTTTTCTGCAGTCATCAGCATCTTCCTTTTCTATGTCAGATTCCCTCTGTGTTTCTACCACACGGTGTTTCTACTGATGTTTGTCTGGTCAGGAGTGGTTGTGAGTTTGTGCCAGTATTCCATGTTGCGTGGCAGAGCTGGATGTTATCCTGTTTGAGTTGTGGATCTCACAGCATTTCTTTTGGAGCTGGGGTATTCTTGGTAAACTCTTGGTAAGCCGGAGTGCAACACAGTCCCCAAGAGACAATCAGAGCTAGGATTTTCAACCTATGTCTCATAAAACCACATGACCAGCTCATACTGTTTTCTTTCCCTCTGTATTTTCCCTGGTAATCAGATCAATGTGTATAAGACTGGCCTAACAAATTGGACTAGAGGATCAAGGTGGTTTCTGATATCACCAAAACTGAACAACAGAGGAGTTCAATGGAAAATTTTTACCTCTAATAATTGGATGGGTTTCTAATTTCCATCTTTTCCATCAATTTCTACAACTGAAAGACTTGGAGGGAGACCTTTTTGTTGTTGTTGTTTTTATCAGAACTTGAAAAAGTAGACTCGCATTGACACTAATTGACTGTTGAGACTGAAGTGCCTTTAGGGCCAGCCCTGACCTGAATGCTCCTGGCCTAATCCTAAAGTAAATATTTTGTGAATAAAATATAGATATATACATATTATACTTGACCGTACTTCTCTTTTTTTAAAGTCTGTGGCAAAGGCCTCACTGGTTTAGAGGAGACTCATCCTGTCGTATTTTCACACACTGATCTTAAAACAGAGTGTGGATGGCTGGTGGGCAGGGCTCGCTCCCTGCTCACCTTAGGCAAAGCTGGAGGTAGAGAAGGACCCAAGGGCCTCTTGGCAATCCCCCTTTTTTGCAGCGATAGCACTTGCAGTTCTGCAGAGAGAAAAACAATTCTCTTCTCCAGGGATTTCTGCTGGAAAGAGCTAGTTAGAGCCACTTACAGAAACAGGAAATTCTTCAGTTTTGTAAATGATTTTAAAAGTGATAGCCCTAATGACAGGCATTTCTACAGGGCCAGCTCCAAAGTGCTTCCCAAATGAGCAGGCACTTGTGTCAACATCTCAGGAAGGGCACACTAATGGCAAGTGAAGGCTGAGAAATGGTACAATTTTGTCATGTTGGGGTTTTATTCAAATGGTAGAGACTTCTAAACGCTTTATCTCATAGTTTAGATAGAAGTAGCAAAAATAGCATTTTGGAAAAAAACTGAGCTTCCATTAGAAACTTTTGACACATGTGAGCAGTGTTACTTTGACAGCATTTTCAGTAGGTCTTTTTTGTGATCATTAATTTAGACTTTTTCATTGTGTTAACCATTTTGATCCAAGGACTCTGAAATGCAGTATGTCAGCTATTTTGTTGTCTTTGTATTACTTTTAGGCACATCAGTTTATTTTTCACTTTCTTTTTTAATGAAATCTCTCAGTACTATCAACATTCATTATGGAGCTAAAACCATTTAATATCAGTATTAATAATATTTCCGAATTAAATGAATCAATCATAGAATTGCCCAGGTTAGAAAAGACCTTAAAGATCATCAAGTCCAACCGCAACCTCACTATACCACCCTAACAACCCTCTGATAAACCATATCCCTGAGCAAAGAAAAGAAAAGAAAAGAATTTTCCACTTGAAATACATCAAAATAAAGAAATGGTGGTATGCCATTATTTCCTTTACAACAGAAACTGCTTACTGATGGGGGCAAGTAATGGCAGTCCTCTTCCCTGGTAAGCAGAAGTGTGGTTCTGAAGCCAAGTAATAAAACATGTTTTGTCCTCCATGTAAACATCTTTTGGGATTTATGATGTGTACTCACCTGCTTGTTCTTGGGCGCTGGGAGTACTTTGGATCCTTACTAAGTCTTAATAAGACTTTTCTCATTTCAAGACTTTGTTTTTGTGGTGTACGGTTTTAACCACCTAATCTGGATTTTCTCTTTTGGGCCTCTCATACTGAAGTTTTGGGGTATGTTTCAGCCTAAAAGCTTCAGACATTCTGAGCACATTAGGAAGAGACACACAATTTAGCCCATATTATTGTTATTGTTTTTTAATCTTGCTAGACTTTCCTTCAGATGCCTGCATTCCCATTTTGAAGATTTGCAATCTGGAAGATAGCATGGCAACATTTGTCTTCTCAGGATTAATATAGTATATTATATATATACTACACTGGTATAAGAGTATGTTGCTCTTTCCTTCTTTAGTAGAACAGTATTACAAATGCTCCTTTTTCCTTTTTTTTTTTTTTTAACTAAGAATGTGTGAACTGTGGGTCAGATGTTTAGAGAAATCTATTAAGTGATTATTTACTTTTTTTTTTTTTTTTTCTCAAGCATGAAACAGTTTGTTGTTTCTGTGGCTGTTTGCACAGAGAAATCTGCAGAGAAATAGCAGAATGTGGACTTCCTTCCCAAAACAGGAAATCAAAATCCAGGACTATTTTTCCCTAAGTTTGATTTTTCTAAAGCAAAGCCCGAGGCCAGTAGTGCTTTGGGAATATGTATGCTTGCAGTGCACGTTGTTCCCCCTCCTGTGCTCAGGCCCTGCATACCCAAAGGGAGCATGTGGCTCTACTGCTTCAGCTTGCAACTAGAGATGTGGGCCTTGTAGTTAGTGAGCACAGGGTTAATGAAGGAAGATGATGTTTATTTGAACTTGAAAACTTTGGTTCAATTCCTAGCTTTTGCCCCAGATACTTTGTGTGTGATCACAGGCAAGACATTTAATCCCTCTGTATCTCGGCTCCATATGTATAAAACAGGAATGAAAATACGAGCTCCATCCCACCCCTTTTCTATCTCATCTATTTGAGTCATTTTTCACAGCAAGGTCTGCTCCTCTCTGCTCTCACAGCTCACAGCCATCAGTCTCTGCTCGTAGGCAGCGAGAGAGCAGCTCTGACTGCAGCAGAGTGGCTCGGGGCTCTGGTGGGCAGCTCTGGACCACTGCACATCCCTCACTCCAAACTGCAGTTGAGCCCACAGCAGTGATTTGCACCGCAGATAAAAGTTTGGCAGCGTGTCTGAGCTCGGGATTGTGTGTGCTGGGCTTTACGACCTGGAGCTGTGTTTGTATTTACAGTTATTTTTGCTCCATCTTCTGAGGGTTCGCTCTACGACGGGCGCTATTTTCGAGCTGGCTCGTTGTGGTATCTGCCCTGCTGCAAGCAAAGCTTGGAAAACTGAAAAGAAGGTTTCTTTAATTAAACGAAAACCAGAGCCCATCGTCTACTCGATATGAAAAATAGACCAAATTATAGTGGTATTCATAGCCTGCTGGAATGGTCGGTTGTTTTGGAAAAAAAAAATGTTTTTAGAGGAGACGTGCCAAGAAACTGTTCTCTCAGGAAATGATAAATGGCAGTTTTGAGACTTAAGTGGCCTGTGCTGTATGTATGTGTCTTGGTAACTGCTGACTCAATCATGTGTGCTCCTGATGGCTCCCACATTCGCAGCAGAGGGAATTTACAATCCTAATTCACAAGCTCATTATTGTCCTGCAGTTGGGGACTTTTACACGCGGTCTCGGGGATTGTTTTAGCGAAGAACAATGCAAACACGTTATTTCTTTAATTACTCTTCAGATAACCTTTTGGTTGCTATTAATTTCACAGCGTGCACTGAAAACTTTGTGATTTGTGTTCCGAAAGCATAGCTGCTGGGATCGCACTCTGCCAGGTTGGGCGGGGTTTCTTCTTCTGCAGTGTGTTTGCTATGAAACCGTGCGTGCGGCTTAGGAAATTTGAATGACAGAGAAATGGAAGAAGTAAACGGTTAGGATTTGCACGGTGGGGCTGCCTGGTGAGAGAGCACGTGGAAACACCGTCGCCGTGTTGCACGGAGGAAGGGTGTGCTTTGAACAAGGCACCATTTAGTACCGCGAGGTCTTTGCGGTGATGCTGCCATTGCTGTGGGGGATATGTTGTGTGCGAATGGATAAGCCTTTGGAGTGTTCTCTTCTAAGTGCCAACAGCGATCCTCATTTTCAGGCCATTTATATTACCTTAATCCCATTGACATCAATAGATTTACTCCTCATTTACTCTGGAGTGAAAGAGAAGCAAATTGGGACTATTGTATGTTTAGGAGACATTGTTGCAAAACATGTCTCATTGCTGAGGCACAATGGAGGGAGAGGGCTTCATGGGATACACAGAGCTCGGGGGATTTTTCCCCTAATGTTGCCTAATGAATCTGACTGAAAGGGGTCATGCAAATGGCAGGAAAATTTTGCATATACGTGTCTGTGAAAGTCTATACTGTGTGCTTGCAAATGTGCAGGACGAAGCACAGATTAAAGAACACGGAGGTGGTTTGATATTAAAT
Organism: Tetrao urogallus; assembly: GCF_951394365.1. NCBI lineage: Eukaryota > Metazoa > Chordata > Aves > Galliformes > Phasianidae > Tetrao > Tetrao urogallus. The sequence goes on along the minus strand of NC_136819.1, from coordinate 13,432,547 downwards.
GATCAAATGCTCTTGTTGGAGTTCCTAGGCGCTTCCTAAAGAATTTGTGTATTTGGTGATTTGCATCCCTGAAAACCTTTTTAGCATGCACACAGGAGGCAGTTGTGAAAACGTGGAACTCTTAAAAGGCCCCTTTCTGCCCTCGCACAGTGATTTTTCTGCCTTTGCTCCCTCCTGTTCTTTGTTGTTTCTGAACAATTCCCCCCCCCCCATTTAATTACCCAGCTGTGTGCTGCCAGAGCTGAGGGCTGTAAACAGCCCCATAGAGAACCCTGCCCACGCCATCTGCCAGTCACCCAGGGCTCCTTTCCTCTGGTGGAGGCAATGCTGCTTTTATACTGAGGAACGCCTGAAACATTGGAGTTGTACAGAATTGAAGCAAGCCCCTACCCGAGATGGCTTATCAGAGAGAAATCTGAATTTTAATTGTTGCCTGTCTGATTAGGAGTAGAGGAAAGCGAAGTGCAGGTATCTGCCCCTCTGCCCTGTGAGACTCATAGACTAACCCAAGTTGTAAGACACTCCAAAGACACTTCATCAAGACACTCCAAATCATTTCGTATGTCGTATTAAACTGATTCTTCTCGTTCTGCATGTTGTTATTCCTGAGATCTTCTGTCCTGGAGAGCAGAAAATCAGGAAACAGCATTACGAGCAGCCTGGGAGCAGCCTTATCTGTCAAGCTGGTGACAGCATTCTTGTATATAATCAAAGCTTGAAAAGCCTAATAGCATACGGCACATATGAACTCATTTGTACATATTGTGTGCACATTTCTGAACAGAAATGACAGGCAGAAGAATAATGAAGAATGTCAGGTACGTCTCTGTAAGCAGTAATGAGCAGGCGTAAGTGCATACCCTTTGCCAAAGGCAGCAGAGAATTAACACCTTCGCAAGCTTAGGGAAGCACCAGCACTGATGAGCAGCACTGCAAAGTGAGCAGGGACCGTCTGCTGAGGATATCTAATGAGGAGCTACATCAGTGAGAAAATGTAACACCAACCTTGGAATGTAAGTTCCAGCATAATTTTAGGTGAATAAATAGCAGCTATGAATCACAACATGAATAAAATAACATTATTTGACATTTCTCACATTTGCAAGTTTTGCTGGGTCACGCACGAGAATATACAGGGAGGCATGAAAAAATGTAGTTTACATGAAAGTCAGGAGAACGTATGCTTAAATCTAAAAATAATGTTAAACTTCAGATTTCAGCAGTTGTGTCTGATTATTTTCTCTATTCATCCAAACTGTCGTATTGTGCACAACAGTGAAGCGTTACAGCCTTTCACTTTTACAGACTTCAGAGTCCGAGTGTATTTCCAGGTTTGCCTAATTCTGTGGCATCAGAGCGACTGCTCGAGCCGTGTAATGATGTCTGTCTCCTGGGGTGGCTGATTTAAAACCTTTGCCATGAGCAATGACCCCCGACTGAGTGAAGTGCATAATTAGTACAGGTGTTCGCTGTACTAACAAAAGCGTTTTTAGGCTTGGGGACTGTCTGCAAAGATTGAGTTCATGTCATTTTCTACACATGGAAAGCTTCTTTGTCCGGCATGGATATACACAGAGTTATAAATAGTCCGTGGTTACAATACTCAAGGAAGAAACCTTGTTTTGACCTCTTGTCTCGTGCAGTGTTATGGGCAGAAAGCTACAGACTGAGCTATGGCAGTTCATTTACTATCACTGCTGATGATGCACAACATAACAAAAAAATGGCCGAAAGTTAACACCTGGCTGAAGAACAAAGCCTACTCTGCAAAATAAACCTGTGCTACAGCACACAGAAAGCCAAGTAACGAGGCAGCTAAAAAGTCAAAAATTGGATTCAGGTTGCTCTTCGCATACACTTCCTTCCTCAAAAATGTGAAGGAATTGAAATCCTCAGTGCAGAAAAAATGGCACCCATTGACATTCACTAACACTTGAGGAACTTTTGTGGAGACCATCCAGTGGATGTGAGCACAGTGAGGCAGTGGGTGGTGCATTTCATCAACAGGTCACCTCTGCTAGTGCACATACTTATGAGCATGGCATGCAGGCTCTTGTTCATTGGTGGCAAAAATGCATAACTAATGGTGGTGACTATGTTGAAAAACTGTGTTTTATAGTTGAGAAATTGCTCTTTGTATCTGTTGTAGTTTCCATGGAAATAAATAGGAGGCGTTACTTTCAGAGAGACCTACCTACATGGGTCTCCATCACTGGAAAGCTGATCTGGGAGTGGAGGGCACTTGGAGTGAAGGAGGTATCGATTACCTTGCAGCACTGCAATGTACAAATGAGTTTGACAAAGTTTGATCTATGTGAAATATTCATCTAGAAATGTTTCCCTGGAAAATGACACTCATCCCTAGGCCTTGTGACTGTCCTATATGGGGAAATGGCCTGAATGAACCACTGTGATTTAAATAAGTTTAGCCAGAGGCTTGTTTTGCTACTGTACTTCTTCTAGATGTTCTGCTGTGCTGCAGCAGGGAGGAGGAAAAAAAAAAAAAAAAAAAAAAAAAACAGCAAAGCCAGCAAAGAATCAAGATAAAGTGATATTTGTGATGATGTGTTTGTATGTCTGCACATTATCTGCCAGCTGTGGATTTATTAGTTTTTCAGTCAGTAGAACTGTTATATAAATAATGCGTATCAGAGAGCTGGTCACACATGGTCTTCTCACTTGCATGAGTACACTGCAAGTTCTGTCTGAGCCAGAGAGGAATAAGTGCAACCAGACCTCTGCCTCCTGTGTAAACCAGCTTCTCAAAGGCAGTGTCAGACTCTTGTATCATTGTGGCAGTCCACGTCCCATCTAGAGTGATGCCCTGATGTGGTCACTGGGATTTTTGGGATGATGTGGATGCTGTTCCCAATTCTCAGCCACCTTCTGCAGGATTTCATGCAAGTCATTTCACCTTCTGTTGTTTCCATTTCCTGGGTTGTGAACAGTGTGTACCTAAGCATTTTGAGGCTTTGTGAAAACAGAAGCACTTGGCATTTTGATTATTTTTACTATTCCCATCATCGTTCAGCTTCTGTCTTAAAATAAGGTGTAATTTGAGAAGATTACTTCCTGGTTTGAAAATACTGTTCCTTTAATATATAAATCAACAGCGTTGATACTGTAAAGAAAAAGGAACAACTGATACCCGAAAGGAACTGTGATGCTTGAGGCTGAGTTAAACTCCTTTCACTTTACAGAGCAGATGTGTCTGAACTAAAATTATAAGCTGAATCACATAAAGTCATCCATGAAAATGGATGAAAATGTCTTCATTTAATCAGAATACTGTTAGCGCTTTAATCTGTGAAGTCCTTAGCAGGCACTGTCAGATGATCTTTTTTTCTGTGGTCAGAGTCAATGAAATTCTCTGCTGAGAAGCTGATTGCAAAAAGATACTACCTAGAAAAAGAGGCTAGCAGAAAAAAGAAAAGAAGTAATTCTCTAGCAACTTCTTTCACTCTTTCAAGGGAAGTAGGCAGAGAGAAAATCAGAAATGCCTGCAGCTAAACTACTATGTGTGGTAACCTTCTAAGTACAGCAGGGTATGGCTTTGAAGAACACAAGTGATGGATCTCCAGGATCAGCAGGCTAGAGCTTGCTTCAGCAGTGGGATGCTGGTCCCCTGATGTTCTCTCTCCAGAGAGATCCTCATGAAAGCCTCCCTGACTGAGGCCCAAGCCAGTGGCTCTGTGGTGACGAAAGCGAAATGCTTTTGATGAGAATTAAAACGACATTACTGGCAGTCATTGAAAGTCCTTCAAGGACTCTACACTTGTAATAAGCCAGCTGGCTGCACTAGTGTTGGGTAGCCAACTTTTCTTTCTGCCACCATGTTGTTCTCCCATGCTGTCATCGCATTGCTACTCTTTGTTTCCTGTCTGTAAATGCTGGGGAGCATTACTTTGTGCTGTTTCCCATCTCAGAGAAGGTACATTTTGTTACTGATATAAAAAGGGCTACTACAGCTACTAGCAGGGCCTTGAGGGGAAAGATCCTGCTCATATCCATGCTCCTCCTTTGTGTGATTGATAGCAGTTCGAGTAGGGGGTGGGAATGGAGAGAGAAACATCTCAAAGCTTTATGTGCAAGACTGTCACCACCTCTACCCGAAGGATTTTCAAGTATTTCATTGTGTCTAGACTATATGTGCTGCGTTATCTTGTGTAGAAGTCTCCTCTATCGCAGGATAAAATTACAAAGCCCAAATCCTTTTCGTTTTGAACAGTAATGGTCATCATTATCTTAAGAATGAGCAATCCAAGCTACTGCCTATGAACCAGAAGAGATGGATGCACATCTAACATCTGGAGCTGGGCAGATCATTTAATCTGTAAGCCTGTCATGATGATTAATCAGCTAGGAAAGACTGTGAGCCTTTTGCTTCCACCACTGAGCAGTTGCTTACACTGCCAATAGAGCTGCTTTTTGAGTCATAGTTTACCAGTCCAAATAAATGCCCAGCCTGGCTCTATTCCTAGAAGAAGCTATTGACAAAGAAAAGCACTAAGGATTTTTTGTTATCTTTGTCATCCATTACATTTTTCAAACATGTTATTTTATCAGAAACGTTTGTTTACTTTTGAAGACATTGTAGCTTAAAATGTTATGGAGAAGAGCCTTGGTATTTTAACTGACTCAAAACCAGGGGGAAACCTGCAATAGAACTAATTTGGAAAGTTAACCCATGCAGCACTTGTTACTGGGGGCAGCCAAATGGTGTGTCTCTTTGTTTTCAAAAGCTGTTGAGACCCCAGAGTGTTAAGGGATTGGCATAGAACTGTAAAGTTGTATTTATGCAAAAAGAAAAAAAGAAAAAGAAAAAAAAGGAAATGAATATTAGTCTTTCAAATTTTGTTTCTGAGACTTGATGTGCAATGAAAACCTATATTTGAGATTTTTTTTCTGCAGCAAGGCTGGTTTGAAGCTAACTCTGGAAATTGAAGCTGATATTCCTGCGTACCTGATTGGCTCCACAACTTGGGATTGAAAGAAAAATGCCCAAAACTACAAAATGCATAACAAAATAATCACATAATTTCCCCAAAATTCAATTGGCAGAGCTGTTCAACTCCTGCAGGCATGGGTAACAACTCTGTATGACCCATGAAATTTGAGTGAAAACCTTTCTTCATTAGCAGTTGGTTGCCTTTGTTGTAGTCTTGCTTCTGGTATCCGTAAGATCTACCAGTTCGCCTTTATGAATAATGTCACGACAGCCTTCTTTTCTTTTTAAACGTGAGTTTCTGCTGGCAAACATACTAGGTTCTAGTTCACTCATTGGTTATTTGTTGGCACATGACTGATTGTAGATACCTCTTCTTGAAGTAGTCAGGAAATAAACGAAATGCAGTTTTGAGGAGTCTGGGGCAACTTGATTCTGGAGGGTACAAAGCACCCGCATCTCTGGATTTCAGTGGTGTTGCCAGGTGCTTAGCATCTCTACGAAGCAAAAGCATTTTTATTTTTCTGAATATTCTGAAGGAGGCATGTCTAAGGGTATGACTTCAGCAGAAGTGAATGGCCAAAAGAAGGGTGGGGGAGAGGACTGAGCCCTCAGACATTTTTATCACCAATAGACTTCACCTTTGATCTTTGTGCTGGCCCCTGCAAAAGAAAAGTGCCCTTGGACTGTGTGTGGTTTTCTTTCATTATACTGTGTTTACCCACTGCAGTTTTCTATCTTGCATCTGTGTGTTTTTTCAATGCTTAATGCAATAGTAAAAACAAGAGGCAGCCTCCTTTCTGAGGAACTAACTCAAGCATACAAGCGTACAGCCCTGGTTTTGTGTTTTCAGAATGGGTGCAAGCTTGCTGCTTTATTTATCACTGGGATTTCTAACCTGCATATGCCATGGCCCGTAAATGACTTCTCTGTAATAATATTTATCACGTATTTCTGGTCTAATTATTCATGCTGAGCTTGTTCTCTAAAAATTTCTATTGAAAGAATCTTTTTAAAGATTTTTCTTTTGAAAACAAATTAATGACCGCATCAAACAGAGATTCATGTTGCCGTTGGTTTAATTACCAGCAGCCCTCAGGGAATCCCAAAACTCACTGTTACTATAATTGCTTCTCTCTCTTTTTCTCCCCATTCCTTCTCCCCGATGATTTTTGATTGCTGCAGAAGTCATTTAATGGTTATTAATTTTGTAAGCTGATTTTGGGTAGAAAGGAGTTAATGTTTTTTATCTTAAAGCCAGCCAACAGTTTTTAAAATGACCCTTGATTTTCAGGTTCTTGGCTTATGGTGTAATAAGGGACCCAATTCTATCAGACCCATAAAAGCAAGTTTCTCACTCTGACCAAACTTGCACACCGCACCTTCTTACTACCAATGCTGCTTCCCCAAAGAAAGGAGCTAGAAGACTGAATTTTCAAAGCAGTAGCAGTGCTACACTACAGTATTTTGCATTAACTTCCACTCACAAGCTTTGCACAGATTGAGCTTTGTTGTTTTTCTTTCCTTTAGCATACTGACAGTGACCAAAGTTAAAATGAACTTATTGAGTTGGTTCTTGTTGTCTGCCTGCTGTGGGCAGGGGTGTAGAGCTGAGATGGTTGTGCCACAGCTGAAGTAGACAACTAGTTTCCACTGTAAGAAGGAATTTATGTCTGCTTTAAGATGTGTAACCTGCGGATGTGTCTCACTTTCTATTCCAACTGGAAAATGCTGTGCACCTCATGGCCACGTTACCTTGAAAAGGAGTGTAGACGCCTCATTTGGGTGAAGTGTGAAACATTAACATAAGCAATGCTGACCTAACTCAATGTGATGCATGGCGTATTTGTTTTGAAAAGAGCTGCAGTCACAAATCTGTTTTGAATTAGGAAAAGTGTTTTAGAGAGAGAAAGGAAAAAAGGAACCATTTCTTAGCAGGCATCTGAAAAATAACAGTTCCGAGGACGAGGAAAAATGGTCAGGCAAAGCCTAACAGTTAAAACTGAAAAATGTATTCCTAGCTCTGGGGGCTATGAACGTATATCTTATTCTTTGTTTTTTAAAAATAAAATCTTGGCAGCTTCAGTGCATACTACGATGATCCAGAACTAGAGCAGCTACTCAATGGTGAAATTATCAGCAGTACTCCAGCAAGAGGTTATTAGTCATAGTCCCAGTATCATATGAGAGCAAGAGCCAGGGTTTCAAGAAACAAAACATTCCCCTTTGGAGAGAGGTCAAGATTAGTCAGTTTTGTTTTGCTTAATTGGTTATACTGGCAAGGAGGTCTGGGGGTTATTTTGCTGTGAAAAAGAGTTTTTGTACATATTTTTATGTTAGTTTGGTCTATTTCTTTTTTTCTTTTTTTTTCTTTTTTTTTCTTTTTTTTTTTTTTTTTTTGAAGCCTGACATGTTGTAAATATGCCACTGTTCCACATTTGAAACAGGAATCTACAGCCAGGAGAAAGTTGTTGTCTGATTGCCAAATTTCTGACAACAAAAATATGGAGTGATATTCAGAGGCTATACTGCCGTGAGTAAACCAGCAAAGAGAGTCCTCCAGAGGCAAGTTCCACAGGGAGTTTTCTTCACATCTGTGGAACTGGAGCATCTGAAATATAAATGCCTGTTAGCTGAACAGTCTGTTTTTTCCCCCTGCAGATAGGGACTGGGATGCTCAACCAGAAGGATGCGGTGTAGGAATGTATTGGTGAATATGAATGTGGTTGGGAATCAGAAAGTAACCAGTTTTCTAACCTTCTGTTTCATTAAAAAAAAAATGAAAAGTGCTTTGAGATCTACCCAACATGGGGAAAATGGTTTTTAAATGTGTTTAGATCTCTTCCTTCCAGTTAAAGATGCGTAGTAAATCTGAAGCCTTGCCAGTAACCTTACTGCCTCATTTTTTGGATGAAAATGGTAGTACATATGTATTGCAGCATGGTGCTGTACAGATGCACTAAGGTTCACAATGTTTTGGATATAGGGTGCACTAATTGCTGCCATTTGTTCTATAGCTGTATTCAAACTATTACACAGAGATAAGTTGTTGGGGTTTTTCTGGTTTCTTTGCCCAATACTTCCTTTACATTTCTTGTTATCTCCAGCCTGTTTGACATCTTTCATAATGCTGGATTGCAATTTAAGCATATCATGGGAAAGTGCTTAGAATGATGGTGCTAGATGGATGCCTGGTCCTTTTTGTGGGTACACAAATGTTTCCTGCTTTTTTGTACCACTGATTCACATTTAAGGAAAGAATCTGTCTCTTCTTGTCAACTTGTTCCTTATTGTTCCTAATTTTCAAGTGGAAATGGAAAAAAGTTGTGATGGGTGGAAGAGATATCATTTCCTGAAGGTGGGACTACAGTAGATGAAGATAACGAAATCTTTGGAAAACCCAAAGTATTCAATTAATTGGATAGAGAGATTTTATATTCTTTTTTAGCTTATGATAAAAGTTATATTTAGAGACAAGACCCTAGACTTCAATTTCCTGGTTTAACCCAGAAGAGAATACTCTTCCAAACTCCCTTCTTCCTCAACACCTCACTTTCTAATACTCCACTCATTTAAAGGAAACAGTTAAAAAATAGTCTCTGACCTTTGTGTGAAAAAAAAAAAAAAGGAAAAAAAAAAAAGGAAAAAAAAAAAGCTGTATCCTTTGTGCTGGGCCAAAGACTGTAGATTTTGGACATGGTCCTAACTTAAAAATTTCCATGTGTTTTAAGTCACGTCTCATTTATCTACAACAAGAGTCAACCACAAATTTTAATTGCTTAGCTATTGCCCTCTGGATGCCCAATAGATCTGCAAGCATTGCACACTTCTGGGCATGCATTCAGTGCTGTGAAGCAGCAGGACTGGCCTGGGTGTTCTGGGAGCAGTCAGCATTCAGATAGGCTTCTTAGCCCAAATCTACACCTAGAACTGAAGGAAGATTCTCAGGAAGAGCTGATTTCCAATATTTTTGGGTGTTTTAAATAAGCCAGATATTTTTGCAAGAAGTTGATAATAGCAACAACAAAAGCACTGACCCACAGCCACCACTCACAGCTCTCTTTTCTCAAGCAGCAGCAGTGTTCAGTATCCACTTCTTCCCTTCTTCTCTTATCACTTCCATCTTCCTCTTCACTTCTTGCTTGATTAGAAGCACCATTTTAGGTCATCCAACCCTGACTTTCTTTTATCTTTGATCTTTCTGAATCTTCTCCACTTTTAAAATAACCGTAGGCTCAAAATCTTTTTGCCACTTTTTGAGGCTTGTACTCAGTAACCATTTGTGGACAAGTATAATTGACTCTCCTGTGAGTAATTCTTCCTTTTGGCAGTGTCTTACCAACCTCCTTGTTAGAGAGTAATAGTAATGCTTATTAATTTTACTTTCCTTCCTTCAGTCAATCAGCAAGTTACAGCCGTGTAAGTTTGTGAAGGTGACTGTGCAGCTTCTCTCCTTTATTGTTGTTGTCACTTGTTTCTTTGTAGGTCTTGTTTAATAGTTTGATGCCTTGCCAGCTTCAAATCCAGAAGCATTTATTCACATAAAGATGAATTGTGTGTAACTGGCTGGAAATAGTCAAAGATAGCTTAAAGATTGCTGTTTTATTGTGTAATATCTTCTTCAACTACTGCTGTCACTGAAGGCTGCTATCTTAATTTTCATCTGAGAGGAAAATGGCAGTTACAAAATATGTGGCCTATATTCTGTGCTGGCTAACATGTAAACTATATATGATACAGATAGCAGATTGCTGTTACACAGTACTTGAGTGACTTTTTCAGATCACTTTCTGAGTTTTTGACCTGTTGGGGCATGTTTCTTACTATTGGCAGTTTTGAATAGAATTCAAGGGAGACTTCTAATCTGAAAAATGTCATTATAGTTGCAATCTACAGTCCTCTAAAAATAACGAAAAGCCACAGGACAGAAACAGAGCGAGGCACATTGCTAGCCAGAGATGTCAGAGACTTTGAAAATGTTTTTTTAAAAAAGATATTTTTACTTGGGGAAAAGGACATTTGGAAAGGAAAAGATGGTTTCCCAATTGCAGTTAAAACAAAGAATTAATAAATTAACCCTCTGATTTCTCTTGTTTTCTATAGCTTGAATATCTGGTATCCTAAAGCTTGTGCTGCATCATCAAGACAAAATTCTTCTAATGAATGAAAATGCCATAATCGTTATAGTCACTAATCAAATGGCCACGTGTTGCTAGTGTTACCAATTTGTTTTACTTTCCAATACAATTAAGAAAAATGTGACAAAACTGGAGTTGTACAGTGCACACTGGGAATTCCCTGTGTTAAGTCAAGCCTCTTTTTAGTAGCAGTTTGCTCTGATTTCAAGGGAACTCCTGCAGAATCAGAACAGATGACTGCCTCGGGTATCCCAGTTGTTCCTGAGCTCCAGTCCTGGCTCACTGGCTCAGAAGTCTCTTCTCAGTCCCAGGTCATGATTCTCTGTTGAAATCACGGAGCAGCATACACTGATTCATAGAGAATTAGCAGTCATGTTTAGGGGTTACTACTAACAAAAATCCATTTTTTTTTCTTACACTGTTGAGAAATGTGGGAGAAAAAATTTACCATAGAGGTACAGAGTCAGAAGGAGACACCAGCAACTGAAAAAAAAAAAAGAAAAAAAAAAAAGAATTAAAAAACTAAGAGGAGACTGGCCCTGAGAACTGCATACAAAGGAGCTGACTTTAGGACAGTGTGTAACAAGTGCCTTACTTTCCTAAGATGCTGTCTTTTCAAATTTGTCACTTTTATTTGTCAGTTAAGACAGTGGCTGCAGTGTTTATACAGTATTTTCATTGACTAGTCATGTGCAGCCCACAAAACCTGCTAATTTAGTTCCTCAGAAGCTCAGCCTTTATATTTTTCTAGTCAGGAGTAATGTTATATTAGAGGAGGGTGTTTTCTCACTGGCTCCACTTCCTCTATCCTTCCCCCAGACACCGCACACATACTCCCTTCTTTGGACAACTCTCAAGAGAAAGTACAGACAGTCTGGAGAACAAATCTTCCTTCATGCAGATTACATTCTCCTATAAACACCTCAACGACTAGTATATAACCTCCAGCAAGAACACTGCCTAATCTCTGGCAACAAAATAAACATATTGAAGCCAGAAGCTCTGATAAGGGGATTCTCAAGAATCTGGAATCTTGCGTGCTGTAAATGGAAGAATGAATGTTGCCAATATTATTGAAAAACAGTGTACCTGAAGAAAGAGACTTTCTTTAATAATACCGAAATTGCTGTTCTTTCCTGCCTCAATCACAGCTGCAAAGAAAAGCGCAAAGGAAATCTGTGCAGATTCCTATATATCCTTGAACTTTTCTGAAAAGCCACTCCTAGCTTTGTTCCTGTTCATGGGACCGTGAAATCTCTGAGGTATTAGCTTTTAGAAATATTGAGATACCACGACGTGTAGGGACTTAGCAAGAAGAGGAGCCAGGGAAGCTGCTCTCTAAAACTTCCTCAAATATTTTTAAGAACAGTACCTACATAGGATGAATCTCACTAAAGAATGAATGATTTATGACCACACCTTAAAAAGAGATGTTTAGCTTGAAGGATGCATTCAGTGTTTTCTGAAGTGCTGCTTGATACTGATACCTTCCTTTGTGTCATTGTCATTAACATGTGTTGTAAGCTCTGGAATATTTCTCCCCTCTTATTTTTGCTCTGAGTGAGTCATTAGTGTGCCTATGGCTTTGTTAACAGAAAGGATTTTTGTGCATGTTTTCTGAAATAAAACACTAGCTTATCAGCAAGCGTAGTACTGAATAGCAAACATGGGAAGGATTCTTTGCAAAACCACTTAAGAGGATGCACAGATAAAGAGACCGTCATGTTTTTTTCAATTAAAGTTTGTTAGCCTGCAGTGCAATAGGGACTCCTTATTAAGAAACCACCAGTAGAGCCCCTGCCCCACTATCTTAAATATCCATGGCTGAAAACACCATTCCTCTTGGCCCTGTGTTTCCTGCTACCCTTACCCCTTCCCAGTAAATCCCTGTAACAAGTTTGGGGTGGATCTCCAGACCCTTCTTTATTTCTCTTTCACAGTGGTGCATGAAGGAGATTGTCTTCCAGCTGTCCCTGGAGCCATCCAGGCTTCTTTTTTGGGGGGGCGAAGGAGTAGGAAACAAGGAAAGAAATTCATTGTGACATTTTGTATCCTGAATCATATCATGGGTCTGTTATGAACGAGTAAAATGCATTTTAAATGAATAGTATGTGACTGTCTATGGAATTTTAATAGATCAGTTGCTCACTATTTTGCTCTCTCCTCCTCTCAGAAGAGCAGTCTTGTAGTCTTGTTCACTAACGCCTCCTGGAATGCCTTTGATGCCTTTGTAGAAGTCATTTTAAACTCAGTTACAGAGGACCACTTTTCATGAAAACATGACCTGAAAGGACCCTGTGGCTCACAGGAGCTATGTCATTGCCTATAGTCTATTGTATGGGATATCAGGGCAATCGTATGCCTCTGTGGCTTCTTTACAGATAGAAAAAGTCCTCACCACTCTCTGTGTAAAGAACTTGCCCCTGACATCCAATCTAAACTTTCCCTTCTTGAGCTTAAAACCATTCCCCCTTGTCCTGTCACTGTCTACAAAATACAAAGGAAATTACTTGTATATAAATTATTTGAACAGGCAAGTTTCATACTTCTAATAAAGCATAAGTCAGCCAGAAAGAGCTAATTTAGTTTTTTGTAAAAGAAACAGTCTGAGTTATTCTCCTATATATTTAACACTGTTTTCTGCTTTAAGTGGAGAGATCAGAGTTGTCCAAAGCAGTTAATATTATGGCAACTTTTCTCTACAGCAAACAAGTGAAGAGTATTTCTGAGGACGTGTATTTGGCTGGCAGAAAGCATACTGGAATTGCTAACACGCAAGGCTGTTCACCAGCAAGGCACTTATTCTTCCACATCAGAGACCTGCAGTGACATAAATGGCCTTCTGATGGCTTTTGATTCGCTCTTTAGAACGTCTTGTCCTTTAAGCAGAGAATCCTGCTTTGGCATAATTAAGGGCAGGGGCCCTTTGTCCCATTGCTGTCTTATTTGCAAATGTCATTTTTTCTGGTCTAGCCCTAAGAACCACAAGCAAAGCAATGTACAGAAATTAAAATTTCTGTCTCTCTTGTAATATCTAGAAAAAATGCTACTGCTTGGTTTTAACCATTCGGTCCAAGATTTAGAGTCCACTGAAGTTACTGAAAGCCTGAGATTGCCAAAACCTCCTGCCAGCTTCAGCATGTCTTGGAGCAGGCCTGTAAGGGGCACAGAACTTCTGGGAAATAGCTCTCCTTATCTGAAAGAAAGCTGGTGAAACAAGAAAGCAACACGCAACCAGCTGTCTGTATCTTCCTGCACAACTGTTGCGCTGTGGCTCTAGAGGCCTTCACCAATTAACAGGAACAGGGAAGATGAGGTTAGGTCTTTGCTTTTTATCTCGTATGGCTCAGCTCAATAGTAATTAGCTTCTGCCTCTGCTTCTGTGGGCCTCCTGCGCGCCACAGCTGCAGCAGCCAAACCTTACTCCATAGAAAAATTAGACAATTATCTCTGGGAATTTATTTCCCAGCAAGAGTATTCACATCTCACTTCTCCCCAGTACTTCATCACCAAGATGCGCAGCTGTTGAAGGACTATCCAGATCTCAGTCCAATCTACTGTCATGTTCAATAGCTCATCACTGCAAAAGTTTCATAAATGTACATTTTCCAGATATATCTTCAGTCCTTGTTTTCTCTGGTAATCCCTGCCTGGAATCACAAATTAAAAAGTACCCTATAAAAATCCCCTTACTGAGTTCAGAATAATTAGCAAAAAGACATTTCTTGTTAGAGGAAATGCCCTTCCAGTGCAGCTGTCTCAGAAAGCAAGCAATGCCTGAGCAGTGGGCATTGCAGGAATGAGAAATGTTACCCCTGATTCATACCGTCCTGCTCGGAGCATCGTGAACTTGCTATCTGTGATGGGCGCTGTTAGTGCAAAGCATGCCTTTTTTGAGGAAGTGAACAAACACTGATGAAATGAAAACCCGATGATCTGCTCCATTTTCCATCTGTATTTCCTTCTAGAAATCTTGAACTTGTGTTCTTCAGCTTCCTCTTTTGTAGAATCTCCTCTTTCAACAGCCATTTCCATCCAGAGTTACTAGTGTTTCATGTATCATCTAGAGTGCTTTGCCTAATGTTTTCAAAACCAGCTGCAAAGTATAAATCTCTGGCACCTCATATTTTTAAATTACTGTATCTGCTTCCCTACCAGTTGTACAAAGTGCTTGAAAAAAATGGCATTTTCTCTACAGTGGAAAAACATTTTAGTTTCTGCTGAAATCCTCCAGGTTTGTTGATGTTCTGCTCAGCCTTACTGTCTTTTACTATCCTGTGTGATACTTGGATGGTAGCCAGGCACATATAAATTGCTCCCACTCATGCTCTTTCTGGCGGTTTTATGTGCCTTTCACTACTTTCTAGCAGATATTTGAGGCAGCAATTTATTCCCATCACGTTTTTTTTCTGCTTACTTTCTTTTCCCTTTTGAAAACTATTACATCTTCTTGCCTAGAGGTTTCCTTAGTGTTTGAGGATCGCTGTGGATGGATACGAGACTACAAGGGCAAAACTGTGGCTTTTTCTTTATGCTTGGGGCAAGGAGTTTGAGGCCATAAGGAGGCTCCCACTGCCCTGTTTCCGAGCCTCTTCTCATCCAGGAAGGACAAGCACCTTTCCATGAGGAATGCTTGCTTGCTTGCCATGCCAATGGGCAGAGTAGGCATGATTGTAAATTGGCCAGATTGTAGCTGTAAGTGCCCGTCTTCCCCTCAGGACATCTGGCTCAGTACATGTGAGTCAGAGCAGAGAGAAGGTTTTTCATGCCAGATAAAAGGGATAGTACACATTACTTTTTGACTGGAAAATACAAGAAACTGGAGACCTATGTTGTGCTGCTCCTAGAAATATTTGGTTCTTGATTTTCTTCTGAGAACTTCAAATGTACTCCAAGTTTAATCTAAGTTTTGGACAAATCCATAACCTAATCTGTCTTCGATATGCTGATTTTTCATTACATTTTCACCTACAGATTGGCATTAATAGAATGGCAAAAAAGGAAAACAAAAAAAAAAGAAAAAAAACATCACCATAATCAAAGGTAGAAGAAAATAAGCATTCTGAACCTTCCTCTGCAGGTCCCCAGTCTTAAAGTCTGCTTTCACTCACCTTAAAAGAGTTTCTAATTTGCTGTGCATCACATAATTCCAGTGGCGATCCTGGTGAATGCCGTGTCATTGGAGCAGTGACAGAATAAAACTAAATCATGTTCCACTTCCACCCCTTGCCACAGAATGCAGCTGCTATGCACTTGCATCAGCAAAAATATCCGTGGGGCATTTTGTGGCCTGGTTGA
The DNA here is from genome assembly GCF_951394365.1 of Tetrao urogallus. NCBI lineage: Eukaryota > Metazoa > Chordata > Aves > Galliformes > Phasianidae > Tetrao > Tetrao urogallus. Next base: position 13,417,166 of record NC_136819.1, on the reverse strand, counting down.
TAATTAGACCCAAATGTAACAAAGAGGGTGTCAGTCAGTCCTGGCTTAGCGTGGATTAGATCACTGTAAGTAGAGGGGATGTTTACTATAGCATATTGATATCATTAAGGCACGTTGGTAGCTTACAATGTTTTATAAAAACATGGACACAATAATAGCAACAAAAACCACAGAAGCTCAGTTCTGGGACTTAGTTCTCTGTCCCAGCACATCTCTTTGAAAGCTCACGCATCATGCATTCATTCAGGTATAAAATGACTATCAGAGCACATCCCACAGATGAGAATTAAGAGGGCTCATTTGTCATCCAGCTCTGACCTATTGCATTAAATTCCTAACACAGTTCATAGGATTGTGAATCTCTGGTGTCTTCCTAGAAGTTATTGTCATGCTAATTAAGAAAAGTATCATTTTAATGCAGCATGTTTATCACGTGGCTTGTTGCAATTTTCTCACATGCTGATGGTAAACAAATGTTCCTTTTGCCTTTGTAGGTTACGCAGATGGACCAGAAACTGAACCTCATTACTGAGATGCTGCATCGTCTGGTTTCAAGTCATCAGGGGGATCAAGGGAACAACAGGTCATCTCAGAAAGGCAACAGCATTAATTCAGATCTCTTCCTCCCAAACAACACCCTGCCAACCTACGAGCAACTGACCGTGCCGGGAAGAAATGAAGACGATATATCCTGATGTGGTAAAAGTTGGGTTGGGTTCTTCCCACCTTTCTCCTTTAAATGGAACTTGGAAGGAAATTCAGTTCATCAGACATCCAAGAAAACACATGACTGCAATATCTATACTACTGGTCTCAAATGCACTCTTCTAAAACCACTCGTAATAGCCCAAGGATTGACAGGCTGTGTTCTACCAGGCAAAACCTACCAAAGCTCCACATTGATTCTGTTGATGAACAAAAATTATAGCAACTCGTTATTGCTCAGAAAGACCGAAACAATGTTAAAGGCAGGCAAAATTGCAAAGATTTAGAGCTCCTTTAATAATAATAACAGTAATAATAATATTGTAATAATACTTGAACTTAGATAGGAAATCTGCATTTTGTTTATGAACCTGCAGATAGCAATATATTTCTACTACTAAGGTTTTTAAAACAAAATAGGATAACTTATGTTGTTTTTATTGTATAAATATACCACTAACATTCTTGCGAATGACAAACCACATGCTGAATGATTTTCTTTTGCTGTTTTATTTTAACGTTGCTACATAAACATTATCAGATAATGACCAGATTTTTTTAATCTGTTTTTCTTCAGGGAGGAACTAATACTTAATCTGGAACAATACTATTTATAGTGGAAAGCGCTATAGATTTTTTAAGATACCAGTTTTTAACAGGGAGACAATAAAGTATTACATAGAAAAATGATTCTGCTTTCTAGAAAATTGTTGCCAAAGAATTTATATATAAACAGAAAACGCAGTGGTCTGAATGTACTTGTCCTGAAATAGCTTTTTAAAAAGAAGACCCACTACTTCTTAAATCTATTTTTTATTTTTTTTTCAGCTTATGCTATCCAAGAGTAGTACAACAGTATAACGTGACTGGACTTGCAGGTCAAGTGCTTGAGCTGGCCACTTTCTGAGCATCCATAATTCTCATAGGAATCATGGCTCCAGTTCAGGAAAGCCTCCCTTGTCCAGACAGCATTTAACAGTTTCCTGAATAATTGAATGAGAAATTCTGGTCCCTACCAAAGTCATTAGATATTCAGAAGTGCCAGCTCCAATCAAAAGGACACAGGGCCTAACCTGCAAGCCACCTCACCCCACATTATAGTTGCAATAAGAACAGCAGTGTTTGGCTTGGTGTGATTTTTCACATGCACAATGTGAGCAGGAAAACGTGAGCAGGATTGGAGCTTTGCTTACTAAAATTGAAATTCAACCCTTGCTGATAGTTAACACCTCTACCATGCACACTTCCTTGAAAGTGGAACATCCTTAAATTTGACAGTGTTGTAAAATGGAGGATTACAACATAGCTAATTAATGCTATGAAAGACTTCAGTGTTTGAAAGCAAGGAGACATATATATACATATATAAATATATATATATATATATATATATATAAACTGATGCCCTAAAGCCTCATAATTTTGTTCAGCAGTTAGCATTAGCAGTCTTTAGGATGTATAAGAAGTCTGAAATACTGATGTGTAATGACCTGAGATCGCAGGGAACCATCTCATAGTATTGCTTACATGCTGAGCCTTGTTTTAAACGTGAAACATTTCACCTCTTTCACTTGGACTGCAGAGGAAAGTATACTGTATTTATGTTATAATCATCTCATCTTGCTGCTGTACAGTAGATACATGTTAAGGGTGGAGAAATGTATGGACATAAACAGGAATTGTACCTGGGCATTACGTTTTATAGAAATCAAAATTATTGTGATGATTTTGAATATTTTTAAATAAGATTAACTGTGTAATTTTAGATTATTGATCAATCTCTAATTTCCTAATAAAATACAAGAGAAGATTACCACGCCTTCTGTTTATTCTAAGATCCAGAAGTTCAATATACACAGGAAAATTACTGGCTTTTTTCTCTTAGGCTACTATCAACACAATACTATATAATGTCCTCGTGCTGGTGTGTTGGTTTATCTCTGTCCATGTGAACATTGCCATCACCAATGTCCTCAGAATAATCAGGTTTTGAAGTTCTGTCTGTGGCAGCTTACTAGCAGGTCTGATTCCACACCTGGTCCAACAGAACCTTTCAAAAAGATCACCAGCTTGGTGACCTGTGACTTCAAATCCAATGATTCATCTTGTTCTTAAAAAGAGAAGATGATCCAGGCTGTCCTTGACGCATCCAAATCTGCCCAAAGGTAGCCACCACAGCTGCTCATCAAAGGCATGTCTTCTCTGCCTGACAAGTGGATTGGATTTGTCTCATCTGTTGGTGCTTCATACCTGAAAGACTTCTGTCAGAAGTAAGTATCTCAATGTCTTTCTTCACACTGCATTGAGGAATAAGGATAGCAGGAAGATGAGCTAAACAGTTTGATGCCTTCAAGCTGGACACCCCTGCAGTAACCATCATAAAGGTAGTATGTTGTGTTGGGACCTTGTTTGATGGTTTCTGTTCATGCAAACTGTCCAAAGCACGTAAGTGAATGTGTAGTAATTGTCTGTCAATTGTGTGTTTGCTCCATGTCCACCACAATGGGACTTTAGTGACCACAGTTATATAAATGCAGTATAATCTCTACGAATCTTTTATTATTCTGAGCCTGAGTGGTTTTTGAGCTGGAAGTGCCTGCTGCCAGACTGATCATTAGAGTATGTTCCTTTTTAGATTCCTTTTCACAAAGTATCTTAGAAAAGTAGAAGAGTTTGGGCATCACTCATTTTCATTTTTGTATTTTAAAATAGGCTTCTTTCAAATAATGTCATTGGCCAGCATCGTGCTCAGATACTGGCTGAGGCAGAAACAATTTGATGTCAGCAGATAAAATGGCCATTTCACTGCAGCACGTTAATGGCTCTTGTGGCCAGCATACACCTCAGTGCTGATTTATCATCAGTTCAGGGGAAGGTGGAAGGATTCCAGGGCTCCCCCCACCGAGTTGGAAAGGTCCGGGTAAGGAACAAATTGCTCCTTGAACTATAAAAAAAATAAAACGCAGGAAGATTTTCTTTTCTGTGAGTTTAAAGGAGAAAAGGTAAAAACAGTTTTCAGCTAATCCTCACATATCCTGCTGAGATGGGTATTACTGTTCTTATTTCACTGATGGGATGGTGGCTGGGAAGAGGAGGGGCAGGGGCAGGGAAGGAGAAAAAGAGAAAAGATTAAGGGTCTGATGCAACTTCCATCTATGTCCCACTCCTGTGAATGTGTACTTACGTACTTCATTTATGCATGGGAGTTGGGCTGTTGCCTTCAGTGGGACTACTCAGTCCATGCAGGCCAATATAAGCCTTTGCAAGTTCAAAATCTATTAAAGAAGGCTTCCCATAGGCTTAGTGGAAGCTGGAGTCAGATGTAGCTATAGCATTGCTTTCCCTGTGGTCACAGAGACATTTGAATTGCCAGTTTTGTTCCCTTTTCTGTTTTCAGACCGTTGGCTTATACAACTCTCATGAGCCTCTCACAAGCCATGATAATATTGGAGGTATTTCTTTCTACTTTAGTGATGAAAGTTTTCCTTACCTACCACATGTGAACTCACACAATGAAATGTTCTCGCGCAAAAGCAAATTCTTTTTAGATGCCCTGAAATTTCTTTTTAAATGGCTTGTAGAAAAGTTTGTCTCTCGGGCTCCCTGACCAGCAGCAGCTAAGATGAAGGAATGTGGAGGAAAGCAAGTTCAAAATTAATAGAAGGGAAATAGCTGATACCCAATCGCTCAGCGATATTTAACTGAGTCCCAGCAAGGATTAGGTGCGAGAACAAGAAGTCGCTGAGATGACCTTCCGAGGTTCCTTCCAACTCAAAGGATTTCATGATCCAAATATTTCTACAAATAGTGGGTTTTTCATGACTCGTGTGAGGGATGACTTTGATGTCTAAGTGCAAATTCCAGCTGAAACTTCCTTCTGTGCTGCAGTGTTTTGCAGGTTCTTTTCCTGCATCACCCACCTGTTGTCTGATGAGATGTAAATTCATGTCTTTCCATGGTAGGAACATTCAGACTGCAGGGCCTCTCTCTCTACCACCTTAATGCAAATTTTCACTTAACAAGATCTAGAATCGTTTGAGTTGGAAAGGACCTTTAAAGGCCATATGGTCCAACTCCCCTGCAATGAATAGGGACACCTACACTAGATGAAGTGCTCAGAACCCCATCTAGCCTGACCTTGAGTGTCTCCATGGACAGGGCTTCCGGCCATCTCTCTGAGCAGGCTGTTCTGGTGCCCTCTACCCTTCCTTCAAGTTCAGTTGAACTAGGCTGATGTGTTCAAAAGCCATACAGGGGAGCCAAAACAAATACTGACTGCATTCACGTTGTTTACACAAGAACCAGACTGAAAAATCCCCCCAGCCCTAAGCCAGAGATTTTGACCAGATAGTAGCCTCAGCTTCAGGGCACAAGAGCAACTGTAGTTCCTGAGGCTGAAAAAGGACTTGCAGAAGACTTTTTCTCAGGAGCCACCAGCTGCTGCAGAGCTTCGTGCACCTTGCCTATGGAGCAGCAACAGAAAGATGCTGGAAAACCAAGCAATGCTTTCCCAGGGCAGCACAAGAATCCTCACGTCGCTCCTAATGACAGAGACCCAAAAGCCAATATGACAAAATGGTTGGCGCCACAACAAAGAAAATGCAGGTGCCGAATGGAAGCATTGTTCAACGTGTCCATGCACATTATTGTAATGCAGCATGTTGTCCAATGAAAAGATGCCTACACGGCTGGCGAGGGAGCACTGCCAGGGAAGGGCTGGCCCCAGAGAAGCTGCATTGTCCGAGCCAGGCAGAAAGTTCACATAACTCCCACATTGGCTGGCAACTGCTGCCTACGGGGAACAGCTTACTAGCCTGACGTGAAGCATTATGCTCCCTGCCCATGGATTTGCACCTAAGAAGAACCGATGCATAAAGCCAGTCTCAAAATCATCTCGGAGCTCCGTTTTCTTCAGAGCTAGCATTGCTCTGGCGAACTGCCCAGGGATTTAGACTCAGCTAATCCAGACTTGGCTCTCCATGGCAGACACCCGTGGAACAAAGGAAAGAAAGCTTCCACGACCCTGTCAAGTTTCTGGTAAATCACTCAGCCAGGTGCAGAAAGTGGGATAGGCGGTCGCCAGCGAGCTTTCTTGGATCAGAGAGAGGCAAATCCCTGGAGAGGGGAACAGAAGAAGCTTTACAGATTTTCTTGCCATAATTTACCAAGTCTGTGTGCAGTGCTCCGAGCATGCAGTGCCTGTGTGTTTCACACAATCCTTCCAGAGAGCTGTGCTGAAGCACATTGCCCTGCCAGCCTGTGCTCTAATGGCTGCTGGTGCACATTGGTTGCTTGGTTTGTCCTCAAAGAGGGCAAAGCTGGGCCCGGGACTGTCTCACAGATGAGCACAGGCACTGGACAGATTTTGATCATTTTTCTAAATTGCAATGAAGGAAATATTATTATTGATGTTATTCTTTTGATAACTAACTAAGTATTTTAATAACTAACTATTTTTATTTCAACTCATTTAGGTAGGGGATTGCTTGGGGAGACATCATCTCCTTCCTGTGAATTTTTATTTATGAAGAGAGATACACTGTCAATCTTGTAGAAAAAAAAAAAAAAAGAATAAGAAAGCAAAGGGAAAAAGAATAAGAAAGAAAAGAATAAGAAAAAAAAAAAAAAAAGAAGAAAAAGAGTAAAGAAAGTCAAAGAGTAAGTTCTCTTTTAGTCCTGCTGTGTGTTATGTCCTTATATTGAGCATTAATACATAAAGATTAATACATTAGATATAGATGTTACAAGAACTACCTGTGCTGCAAGCACCAGAAGCATGTAGGAAACAGTACGATTACATGCAGCTTGTGAGATGCTATCGTCTACAACTGCTGTTTCACCACTGCCTAATAATTTGTTAGACCTGATGATTGCCCAATCAGGCTATTAACTGAGCTGCCTATACAGAGGAGCCTAAATATAAAACGTGGTTCAGATTTTACTCCTTACGTGATGAGGCAGTGGCACGGGCTGTCCAGAGAAGCTGTGGATGCACCATTCCTGGAAGTGTTCAAGGCTAGGCTGGATGGGGCCCTGGGCAGCCTGATCTGGTCTTGCAGTTGGCAACCCAGCCCATGGCAGACATTAGAACTAGACAATCTTTGAGGTCCCTTCCAACCCAATCCACTCTATGATTTTTGGCTCTTATTCTGCATGCAAATTTTTGCTTCGAGTCCATGCTTTTTACGTGATTTCCCTAGAGATTTCCCTCTCAATTAATCCAAACATTTCCTCTCCTTCAGTTCCATCTGGATACGGGTTTGCCGGGCAGAAGGAGGTGCTCTTGTAGGCAAAAGCTGATGCAAGTGCATGCAAGGCCTGATCCCACGCAACCGGAGGCACCAAGCCTTTCTGCTGACTCTGGTGACACTGGCAGCACGCTCACATGCTGTTTTGTCATGCCCACACCTCTGCCTCACCTCGCAGACGCCTGAGTCACCGCTCCTTGGTGCTGTGTGGGCCGTGATTAATATTTCCTTCCTGCACCCGTCATGCAGACTGCGATTTTCACTCTGGCTTTTTGTTTTCCTCCTTCCCCCCTTCCCTCTCTGTGCTGAGACGGAGAACAATTCCTGGAAAGGACGGCTTCTTTCCCCCACACTGCACAAACACCGCTCGCGCCGTCAGGGAGGAGAGAGGGGACGTTCGGCAACATATGGTCGGGAGGGTTTGGGGGTTTTCAGATGGTGAATGACCAGTGAGGTTTCAAAGGGGTTTTATTTATAAATGATAGACTCCTGAGAGAGAAATAATGGCTGCTCTCCCAAGCATAAAAGAAGCAATTCACCTGACATAAAACCCGGGGACAAAATTAGCTAAATTAAAGCGAGAGATGGCAACTGTAGTAAGTTTTTTGTTGTTTTTTTTTTTTTTCTTTTCCTTCTGAATGGTGAATCATTTTAATTTTGTTTTCCCCTCCTTCCTTGGAAGGAAGAAAAAAAAAAAAAAGCAAAAGCAAAGTGGCTTGGATCTGAAAGAACAGATGGTGCCCTGCTCGGCCCTGCAACGAGCTCTGCAGCGCGCATTCCTTTACTCTGTCCTCTCAGATAACTGAGTTATACAGCACACGACCATCTGGTGTATGACACATCTTGTGTCCCCCAAACAATGCCCCGGCAAACCTCTTCAGGGGAGAGGTTAGTTTCTAGGGTAACAGCAGCATGTGCAGCTCCGCGCCTTATTGAGATTCAGGCCTCCTCACTTGTCCCCATTCTTCTCCTTCCTATTGTTGTCACTTGAGCTTTTGCTGCTTGGTTACTCAGAGACTGACAATATCCATGAGTATTTTGTCCCCAGCCCCAAAACCATTGTCTCCAAATTTTGTTTCATTATTTATGTTTTCAATATCCAATGGTTGGCTGAAGCATCTGCTGTAGAGTGATAAGGCAAGTGCCTATTTAGGAGGGCTGTGCTGCTGCCTGACAACAATGCTTTGAATTATTCAGGTTGTGGTTGGACAAGTCTTTGCAAAAGCCAGGATATCCATGAAGCACTGAGGTGACTTTATTTATTTGCCTGCTTCTTTTTTTTTTTTTTAGGTGCTTGCATCCTCTAAGCTGGACAAAAAAAGACAGGCAATTTCTGGAGGAAGTAGGTCTGCTTGTTACAAGTCTCCCGATTTTTCCTTGCCAGAAACAATTTGAAAAGGAAACGTTGGCTTTGCTTTCTTATTGGTTTTCTATGGGGTGGGTTCTTCCGAAGTGATGTTTTTTGAGTACTGATATTCTCTTATCAAAGTATAGCCACAGTCTGGGCTATAACCCAAGCACAGGGACTGTGCATCATACTCTGAAATTCAGTTGTAGAACCGTAACTCGGATGGTTTCATCAGCAAGCAGAAGTAGTAGATGGATGTCTTCACCAACAAACACTACGCATATGCCCACAGAATCCTTTACCCCGACACAGAACAATCCTACCAGTGGTGTTAGTGTCTTCAAATAGTTGTAATTGACATAGATTGCCACAACATTCATTCTGTAACACAACATAGACCCACAACATTCATTCTATATCTGCATGCCATAGAACCTTCATTCAGAGGAGTTGAAAATATGTTTAGAAACCTACCACATCAAGCATGAAGTTTTACGAAGCATTAAAACATAAAATTAAGAAAATACTGGTGACCTTTAAGCACAAATGTGCTGAACTTCGAGCTCGACTGCTTCCATAAGTCAAGGTATAGATAACTTTTATAAAATACTGCATCCTGTCTCTCAGGTGAAGGTCAGGTATTATAAAACTACCAATAACAGTTACGAGAGATTCTGTATTCATGCATTAAATAACAGTAGCATACATACATTCAAGAAATGTGTAGCTTTGGCACTGAGGAACTTGGTTTAGTGGGCATGGTGGGGATGGTTGGACTTGATGATCTTGGAGGTCTTTTCCAACCTTAATGATCCCATGATTCTATGACATCTATCTGAATATTGTGATACATTTGTTGTAGTGTCAAATCTGATTCATTATTTTTGCTCATTTATAACATTCTATGGATGATACTTCTGAACACTTGCACTATTTATGTATATATATATATACGTACATATATATATGTATATATTTGACCAAGAGGCAATTTTAAAAAAGATTTGCCTATAATATTTCAGATCCACTATTAGGATAAGAAGAAATGAGGTGTATGGTTCTCTCAAATCAAACCACTCTCAACACCTTGCTTGGTAGACCTTAGAGCTGGTGGCAGAAGATCACTGTGAGCAGTAATGCCGAGCCAGAAGACTCGTTTAAAAATATTCTGTTTTTAAGAATGTTTTAAAATATGCTAATTAAGCTAAGGTTTGATTGGCAGCACGTTTTGCCCTCAGTCTGCTTGCTAAGTGTTCCCTTACAGGAGTGGTATATTCTTCCATATCAAGGGTTTCTCTGTCCAGTCTAGCAAAGCAAAAGATTAAGATTGCTCTCCATGAGTATATATGGGAATAAGTGCTGTTTCACCCGAAGAACAATGCTACCACAGGACAGGTACATACATCATCCATGAGTACATTTGTGAAGGTTTCTAAACATCAGAGAAGAGGAATTCTGCAATATCACCCTGGTGTGAATGTCACGTTGTCACCTGGTTCATTTGTGATTGCTTGCAAAGGCAGGGAACTGGTCTGTTTGACTCAAGACTTTCTGCTGCCCCTGCATTTCATGGGCTTTAAGAGCAGAAGAGCTCATCAGACATCTGGCTGGAGCTCTGCTCAGGCCACAGACCTCACCCAGTTCCTTTCTCCTGAGGTAAGCAACTTTATTTAAGCATTATCTTGAACATTGTTCAGTCTTGGTGTAGTAACACAACAATCCATTCCTTGCCCTGAGGTTGTTACAGCCTTAATTCCTCCACTATTAAAATGGACAACTATTCTTTCAGGGCATGAACTTGTTCACCAGTATCTTTGATTCTTATTTGGTTTTTCATCAGCAAATTGTAAATCCTTCTGGTGTAGGAAATGATCTTGCTATAACCTAGACTGCAATAAGCCTGGTCTGTGAGAGAAATACATGAACGAATCAAGAGAAGTTTTAGCTTTCAGTCATTCCTTCTATTCTGTACCTCCTTCTGATTCTTTACCTCAATATCTTCAAAGCTTGTTCGAAAACAATTGATGTGCCTCCATGCCACATTGCAGCAGAATCATACATTGTACTGCAAGGAAGGCCCTGCTTTCTTCTTCATTTTAATGAGCACTGGCCAGGCTGGCATGATCCTTACCACTTCCAGCCAAGTGGGAGCAAGTAGGAGAGGAGTTATAAGGCAAAGTGTGAGGGGTCTCAACAAAGCACAGTATTCTCCTATTTATAGGAAATATCTCAGTGGCGTGGACCAATCAGCCAGCCCTGTGGAGTGCTGAGAAGTACATGAGTTTGAGAGCGTTTTGGAGCAAATCCTCTTCAATAAGGAGACAACTCCTTTGGCCATGAGGTTACAGAAGCTGAAGATCTCTGAGGGAAGAAGTACCATGTACCCTGGATAGCTTCTTCCCCATTTTATGGAGAGGAAGGTTACAGCACAGAGGACAAAGCTTAGCTCACTGACATGAAGAAGCAATGACTTTGCTAGATTTGTACCAAGATCTCCCTGCATGGCACAAGGTCCATGCTGGATTGCAGCACTATGCCTTTGTCCAGACCTCCAAGAGCCAAATTAAGCCAACCAGTCATTCACAGCATCTGTTCCTGCTGAAAGCACAGCAAATAGCTTCTCAGCAGAGATTTCTCTTTGGGAAGGATCACTGAGCAGCCAGAAAGACAAATTAAATTAGGAAGCACAAAGCAGAAGGCCATGAGTAGAAGGGAAAAGGATATACTGACATTCACGTGTGAATCAGATCACGCGCAAAGAAGTCAAGTGTGCTTGTTTTTTTCAGGAATGTCTGAATATTTTTATACTTTAAGAAGAAAAAAACGATGGCACAGTCTGTTTAGAGGCAATGGGAAGGAAAAAGCAAAACAAAACAAGTGGGGCCATGAGACATGGTGCGATTTGCATCTAAATACGTTTTAGCTAGAAGAACATGTTCAGAGGAAAGCACAGCATTGCCAGTTCACGAGACTAACTTTCTGATATCTTTGTGGGAACCAAATGAATTGCAAAACATCTGCAAGGTCCAAAGTGTCAATTATGCCTTTATGTAGATGGAGGAAATGTCACATGATTGAGGCAGTCATTGGACATGGTCAATTGTATGTTTTTATCCTCTGCTTAGCCTTAAAGCCTCACTCAACAGTCCCCTCAGACAAAGGCACTGTCAGAGAGGGAGATGGATCAGTTGGCCACTCATAGGAGTCGCTTATCAGCACAGAAAGTGTCCCTGGCCTCGGACAACTCTGACATTCTCTTTGCATACCCTGCTTCAGTGGTGCAGCTACAAGTCCGCCTTGAGAGCCTGGCAGCGAAACGTAGCTAGGCAAACAACCCAACACAGAGCTCAGATTTGGAAAAGGAACCACGCAAACAAGCAGATTTCAGATACTTCTCTTAGACCATACCTGTGTTTCTCCATCAGGTTTCTGCTCCAGCTCGCAAGTGACAAGTTTTTTTAAACATGCCAACTGCCCAGAAGCATCTCACAGGAACATGTAAAATGAAGTCATGCATCATTCAGGGATCGCAGGAGCTGCCAAAGCAGAATGGTTTTGAAAGGCCCATATGCGTAGCAGCCAATGCCAAATATCTTCATTTTAATGGCTCACGTGTTACAGTTTATATTGAGCACTTCAGCAAGTCCCAGCAATATTCTTTCTGGATTTGAAAACTTGCATTACTTCTCAAGGAAACTTTTAAACCCAGCAACATTTGTACTGAACAATTTGTGCGTGTTTTACTGCAGTCAACATTTGCAGCCAACAGCATCTCTACACTGTAAAACTGCACCGAAACACCACTGGCACTGCTTCCAGCTGGTGGGATGGTGCAGCTCCCTTCACATCAAGGGAGGCTTGGATGGGGCTTGTGGTCATTAACATAGTTAATTATCATGCTATTCCATCACCATGGATGCTCATCTAAAATCTGACACCCACGTAGCCCTGGCTGAACGTATCTGGATCCATTGAGTGGGTGCCCACCAGATGAGATGCAACCTGGGTAAGGCAACGACCCACAAACAACAAAGCACACAAAAGAAAGTCCAGGAAGCCCTCTGCAAAGCTCACAACCAACTTGTCACAGTGTCAACAAGCCCTGAATGCAACATGCCCAAAAAAACCAGCAGCTGATGTGGATGCACAGCCAAGGTAGGGCACTCGCATCAACCAGGCCTCGTAGCAGTGGAGGGAGAAATGTGGGTTGCTGCCATAGGGCTGAGCACTCCGAGCAGGAGGCAAGCGAGCAGAATGCACAATGTGTCTGCAATTGCTTTGGGAAGCATGCAGCCAAAACTGTAATCTGTGCTACACACAAGAGATAAAATCTGTTCCAAATCGTGGAAGCCCTCACGTTGTTTTAATGAGATTTCTGTGTATTTATATGTGCACACAACCGCTGTCCTCCCCCTGCCCGCTGCGTGCCTGCTCCCACTGCTGGCCTGCAAAGCATGTCCTGCCTTGGAAATAGAGTTTACACATGCACATGATTCCCAAAATTAACACGTTGCTCTGGTTGTGGCGTCACAACAGAGTAACCTATCCACCTAAACACAACAACAGCACAAGGGATGGGATTGCTCTGTGTGAGCTGCCTGGCATCCAAAACGAAGGTATGTATTTAAAGGCATCGGATAAGCCTACCCGTGCAGGTATTCCAGGAAAGGATGAAGTGTGTCTCACGATTCCAGGAACGGAAGGCAGTTTGTAAATCACGTGCACAATGAGATAAACCCCAGACAGCCCTGCAGTGCGGCGTAGATTTGGATGGCTTACGTCAGGCGCGTTTTGTAGCGGAGCACGGGGCAGCCTCGTTCCAGCAGAACAGCACTTGAAGAGATGATTCCTGGAAAGTGCTTTCCATCTGAATTTTTGGGCAGTGGTTTCCTTGTGCCAGCAAAGCCTGTGTAAGTCAGGGCTCTGTGAAAGAGAACATTTAATACAGTGCAAAGCCCAGCAGCCGAGGAGAGATCGGGAAATCAGCAGATCTGGTGAATGAATCAGGCTCAGCCCACAAAAATCTCACTGCAGGAAAGCAGCCATTGCCAGGAGGGGTCAGGCTGTTGTCCTCCATCCACTGCCACTGAAGCAAACAGCAGCACATAGTTGAGTAGAAAAGAAACCTAACTGGAACATAAGCCATCGGTTATAATGTCTTGATTCTGTGCTTGTTTTGCATGTTCGTAAGACCTGTCTGTATACAGAACTTAAAAGCATCCAGTCCTGTGGTCCACGAAGACATGAACTGTCTGTAATGAGCTTATCTAGAAGTCTGGGTCCCACTTATGAAATCTGTCACCTTTTACCAAGTATATGAGGGAACAGCAGACACTGGGACTATTCAGATGGCAGTTTCCTGATCCTCTGCACTTACTTCAAGGGTAATGGTGGCACTTCCAGCTTTATCCCACCTGAAAGGTCAGGATGGAAAGCTGCTGAATGCATGGTTGTAAACAGCTGTTTTCTCTTCCATCTGCCTTGTGCATCCTCTGGAAGAGAACCACAGAATCATAGAATGGTTTGTGTTGGAAGGTTCCCTTAAAGGCCATCTGGTACAATTTCCTGCAATGAACAGGAACATCTACACTACATCAGGTGCTCAGAGCCCCATCCTGTCTGATCTTGAACATCTCCAGCGATGGGGCATCCACCACGTCTCTGGGCAGCCTGTTCCAAGGAAGCAGACATTTGCTGGTCACAGATAAAATAAAAAGGTGTTTTCTGTTGTCATCACTGTCATGAGTATTCACCAAGATTGAGTACGTGCATGGTTTCCTACTCAACTGTTGCTAAAGTAATGAAAGTCTTGTACCTGAATTCGAGAGTTCAGCCAGGCTTGGTGCTCTTCTGGTGGCAAATATTATAGGATTAATCCTAGAATCACAGAATCATTAAGGTTGGAAAATACCACTAAGATCACCAACTCTAACCGCAGCCCACTCCCACCATGCCCACCAACCACATCCCTCAGTGCCACATCTCCACAGTTCTTGAACATCTCCAAGTACAATGATCCCACCAGCTGCCTGGGCAGCCTGTGCCAGTGGATCACCACTCTTTCTGAGAAGAGATTTTTCTTAATAGCCAACATGAACCTTCCCTGGCATAGGCTAAAGCCATGTGATTGACTTCAGCTCGCAGCCTGTGCCCTTGGAAGATTCAGAACTCTCACTGATGTGTCATGGCAGCAATCAAAGCAGGGCAGCAGTGAATAATGGTCCCCAGCTGTACTCCCTGACCCCCACCCTCACCACAGTGGGGGTGGGGTGGTATTGTTTTAAACTTTCCCTATTTCCCTATATGGAATTTACAAACCAGCTCATTGGCTTTTCTCAGAATTTCAGCTCCTTCTCCTTAGTCTAAACATTCCTCCTGTCCCTTTCTTTTCCCCTCTTGCCAACTTGGTGTTCTGTATTTTTCATTATCTCCTCCTTTTACTAAATCCTTATCTTAAAAATAGTGCATTTGATTGTGTGCAATAGTAAATTTTGCTCCTGGAATAACTCTGCCACCTCGCTTTGGCCAAATTATGTGTACATCAACTCCTACTAAACCCATCTAACACGACGCTCGTGGTATTTAAAATCTGGCTAAAACCAAAATCTAAATGCTTTAATTTTACTACCACTTCCTGGCTTTTGTGGTGGGGAAAAGAAAAAAAAAGAAAAAAAAAAAGCAAAAAAAAAAAAAAAAAGCATTATATTCATTTTAAAATCACTTCAGGTGTTTTTTTTGCTCATCAAAGAAAAACCATCAAGGTTATTCATTGTGTTCTCTTTGTTATCACTGGAGGTTTAAACATGCCATGTAAGTAATCCGTGGCCAATTAAAACACTCATTTCTGTTATAATTGCAGCAGTCAGGTTTGGAGGCGTTTGGGATGGGTGGAACAGGTGGGACAATGGCACAGGGTGAGATTTGTTGCTTTATTCTTGTATGAAATGAATACATATGTGGCTAATTCCAATTCATGTTCTCCTTCTTCAGAGTCTGCCAGCAGCTGGGGCTCACTCAAGACACAAAATAGACAGTACTGACAGCAGGGACTGGTCGTGGCCAGGATGCAGGAGTGGGCATCAAGGAGAGCATGCCCCTTCCCAGCCAGTTCCTCCCATGTTACCTAACTCAGGTAAAGCTCTGAACTACACAAAGTCAGATATGGAAAGCACACTCACAAGGATATATACATGAATGTATAATATCTCTGCACCACCACCATCAGATGTGCTTGCATATGTTTGAGCACTTCTACACTGGGTATCATCCAACCAAACCTCTTTGTTTGGATAACTTCCCAGGCTTTGTTTCTCTTTACTGCAGAGGACACAGTGTAACCTCCACTCATGCTCCCAAACATCTGGATGGTTGGGGCCCTGAGCAATCTGGTCTAGTACCAGACCTGGAGGTTGGAGACCCTGCCTGTGGCAGGGGGCTGGAATTTGATGATCCTTGGGGTCCCTTCCAACCCAAGCCATTCTATGACTCTATAATGATTCTGGTTAACCCCCTCCTAAAGACCCCACTAGACAACAAAATGCAGGAACTCATCTTTGCCTTGGGAATGCCTTCAGAACACACAGCACCGTACCTAAGGCACGGTCTGTTGCACCTGGGAGCTCTTTCTTCACTCTGCTACGTTGTTTTTAATCCTATTCACTCTTGACATGCCTTATGCCCACGGCTCCCAGATCCAGCTACCATAACAAGGTTTGAAGTTTTCTTGCTAAACATGTCAGACACAGAGCTTGGTGGCCCACTTGGCCAAGGGCCAAGTCCAATAACCACTGAAGTGCCTTTTCTGATGCTTTCCTCACTGCATAGTGCTTTCCACAAACCTAGGTTCTCCATTCTCAGGCATTCCTTTGCACTCCCTGGCCATGCCCCTCGCTCTTCTCTCCCTCAAGACTTGGCCTTCCATTGAAGGATCACAGCGAACCGCAGAACCTCAGCACAAGGCACAGTCTCAGCATCAGCTACAGGAGGAGCACGCACCCAACCCAAGGCACAGCCACAGCAAGGGCTGGGCACTGTGCTGCCCGTGGCGAAGAGTGCAGCATAGAAAGGACCCAGGAACGAGGGAGGCCAAAGTAGTACAGAGCCTTGCTTGGGTGTGTGGGGCCATCTGCCACCGCAGAAGTACAATGCCGGATTCTTGAAATGTAAAAATAGATCTCAAAAGCGACATGTTTTAATGAACTGAGCACAAAGGAACATGGGCGAAATAAACTGAAAACAGAAGCAAGGTTCAAGGAGCTGTTTGTTAAATGAGCACCCGGAGCCAGAATATGGTTTTGGTGCCGGAGAATGCAGGCGGGCTGCGTCCTGCGCGCGCCACGGTTCTTTGGGATGCGGGTGGGAGCGGGAGGGGTGAATGCAGCCCTTGTTTGTCCTCTCTTGAGGAATCTAATTATGTATCAATTGATTTCAAAGCCCGCAATAGCAACTCTCCGGCAAACACTCGCTCCCAGACATTGTCCCCGCTTTCGCCCGGTCGTAATTTATTCACCTCGGGTTTAAATGAGCACCTCGCACCGATCCCCCCCCCCTCCCTCCCTCTCCTCGGGCGCTGAGCCTGGGGGAGGAGGGGCGGGGGCTCTGCCAAGTTTCAACCACCCCATACCCACGGGGGTTGCGGGCCGACCCTGGGGGGGCAGAGCCGTGCCCCCGCCTCTCGCGGCGGGCAGGGAGCCACGAGCCGGCTGTCACTCGGCCTTCTGCCCGGCTGCGCGCCGTCAAAGGGCCGCCCGCGGGCGGCAGAGCCTCGGAGCCGGCGGCGAACGCATTGGCGAGGCCGGGGGACTGCGCTCTGGTCGTGCCGCAACGGGGAGGGAGGCTGGCGGAACCAAACATACGCGTGTGTGCACTACACGCGCGCATAAAGTCGCGCAAACGCACGTTCAAATGGAAGCCCGGAGCCGCGCACATACCCGCGGATGGGCGCAAATCAGCGCATGCATTTACGCCGTGCGCGCGTGCATGCACTTAAGCACGCACAAAGATGCGCGTACAGACGTGCACGGCCTGGAGGGGTCCCCTCGGGCTCATGCGGGGGGGTTCGATGGGGCTGCCCCCACACAGAACCACGTCTTACTGAGAAGCCTGTCCTCCAACCGCCCCCGGCTTCAGTGCTCGTTTGCTCCGCGGAGAGGTGACTGGGGCACGATGACACGCACCCTCGCCCTCCCCCCCCCAGCCCCCTTCCGTATCTGTTCCGTGGCCTTCACTCCGATTCGCCCCACCTTCCCCAGGGAAGAGTCATGGGGAAATTGAGGGGAGTCGCAAAGTTCTAAGGCTGAACGCTTTCCCTTTAGCTTTGAGCCGTAGCACCCATACCCAGAAGAGACGAGCGCTCAGTATCAGAGCGATACCTTCAAACGACCCTGTCCCCTCTGCAACTTAAATAAACAGCATCTGGAAACCAGGCCGGGGCCGCCCGTCCCCGCTACGGCCGCCCCCCCGCCGCTATTAAGGACCCATTACGGCGGTGGAGGCAAGGAAGGGGCAGGTTTAAACGATCCCCCCCCTCCCCACCACCACCACCACCACCAAGCGTCAGACAATTTTGATGAGTGGGTTTTTGTCCGGATGGTTCGTAATGGTGCCTGTTTTGGGGTGTCCCGGGGGGTCCGGGAAGCTTTAATTCGCTCACAAAGGCTCATTTGCAGGTCAATGCCATGGCACACTCGCCTCTCCCCTTTGCCTAAATCTCCTTTTGTTCCCCCTCGCCTGCTCCTCATGCCAGATGGCCGCGGAAAATGCTAATTTTCTCTCTCTCTCTCTCTCTCTTCTCCAACCCCCCCCCCCCTTTTTTTTTTTTTTTTTTTTTTTTTTTTTTTTTGCATTTAATTGCGGCCCTTTGCAGATGGGGGCCGCGGAGTGTGTGCTTCATTCAAATGAGGTTTGCTTTTTGGTTTCCAGGCACGTTTCGAAAAGTCCGATGTGAGTCGGGCAGGGATTAGGTTGACAGGGAAGTGATCAGATTAAACCCGGCCCGAGCGCGGCCGCCTCCCTCCGGCCCTGCTCCTTCCCCGCCCTCCTCCCAGGAAAAAAAAAAAAAAAAAAGGAAAAGCCGCCTTCTCTCTGAGAGATTTGGGATGAAATTTGCTTGAATTCAGGCAGGAAAACCCATCTTCTTGGAACAAAGGGAAAATGACTGCTACCTAAAAGGTTGTAGTGAGGGGTGGGTCAGTCTTTTCTTCCAGGTAACCAATGATATGATGAAAGGTATCAGCCTCAAACTGTGCCAGGTTCACGTGGGATATTAGGGAAAATCTCTTCTCGGAAAGAGCGTGAGGCATTGGAACAGGCTGCCCAGGGAGGTGGTGGAGTCATCGTCCCTGCAGGTGTTCAGGAAGCCATGGAGATATGATACCAAGGGATGTGGTTGGTGGGCACGGTTGGACTGGATGTTCTTAGTGGTCTTTTCCAATCTGAATGATTCTACGATCTTTCTATCCCATTGGTTGGGATGGAAAAGACCCTCAGCCCATCACTGAACCATCCTCATGGTCCAATTTCTTAATCTCCAGCCTGCACACACGTGGCAAAGTCACTGCAAGCACTACCAATCAGTTGGTTCTCAATCACAGAATCATTTAAGTTGGAAAAGAACATCCAGATCATCTAGTCCAACCATCAACCCCATGCCCACCAAGCTGTGTTCAATCACTAACCATATTTCATTTTTTTTTTTCCTATGGCTTCTTTCCATAAAGCAGGCTGCTTTAGTTGCTGGCTTTGGAGCAAGTTAGCCAGCAGCTGGGCCTAAATTACCTCTGGTTATCTGTAACCAGGTGTGGTGTGTGCTGGGAGTTGTGGGTACCTGGGGCTGCTTAGGATAAGGGGTAGCTGCTAGATTGGTTGTCTGCATGCATTCTGCGCTTCTGAGTTTTGAATGATGTCTATTGTGACTTTTTTCCTAGTGCTTAAAGAAATGCCTAATATATATATCACCGTATATATATAGAGAGAGATTTCTTTACCTTTAAGAGAGGAACTTCAGGCTTGGAACATCAGCTTTGGGACCTTGGGGTGAGGAGCTCAGCACTGCCTTTGCCTACCAGGTAGGAGCTGAAATTGTATGTATGTGCTTATTTTCTTGTTTCTGTGCCTGCAAGGGACCAAACTGATCTTTGGAAGTGAACAATTGCACTATGCTGGATTTTAGCATGTGACAACTCGTGAATGTGTGAAAAAATAAAAGCAAATCAGGGTAGATGAAGGCTTAATCCCAGTATCTCTTAGAGCTTCAGTAATTTTTCTCTCCTTATTATTTTATTTTCTAGCTTTACAGTTGAGGTTGGGGAGGGGCAGGCCCCGTCTTTCTGCCTTTCCGCTCAAGTTAGATTTGTTTCTCTAAGAATTCAAGAACATTTATTTGCTTAAAGGCTTGCCAGTGAAAAGGCCCCAGGTCTAATCCCCTTTCTGCTACACACCAGTGCAATTTAGGGAACCCTTTGCCTATTGACTTCTTCATGTGGAAACCGATCCACTGAAAGCAAAAAGGAACTGTTTCTTGTAGGGGGGGAGAAAACCTCTAAAATTCCATTCTGAAGAAGTCCTCATCCTTGGCCCGTGCAGTAGCAATAGAAGCAAAGGCTTTTTGATCCTCACATTTGTAAACTTGTAGACATAATAACGCCATTTCTCCAGTGTTAGCAGGTGTCCTGTCTGGAAGCTGCTGCCTCAGCCTCCAGCAGAGCTGGGAATTAGAAAATTGTCTGTCTTTCCTGAACCGTGAAGCGCTGCTCTTAAATAAAGGCCAGGTCAGATGTTAAAGGGACATTCTTGTCTTCTGAAGCCGAAATAATCTACAGTCGCATCGAGAAATGAAGGCATCCTCCTCCAAAAATGGTCAACCTCTTTCTCTCCCTTTATATTCCATAGGGTCACGGCAAGCTCCGTGCCTGCAGATGGATTGTGTGTCTCCCCAGCCCATAGCAAAGCAAGTGTATGGCTGTGCTTTGGGGCAGTACAGTGACTGGGGCAGGCTGTGCTCTTCTTTGTGCCCTCTGCTGTCCTTCCTCTGTCTCTGATAGAACAATGAATACAGATCACACTCCAAATATACATTTTCTATTTTCCCTGTGCTCATTAATAGATCTTAGACAATGTGCTCTCTGAGTTCTGTTAAGCAAACTGAATGTGTTTTAAGATGGCCAGGCTGTGGACACAGCTGAGGTTTTACAACAGGTGTGGAATGCCAGGCAGAGAAGCCTGGTTGCAAGCATTCAGTCTTTGCACCAAACATAGATGTTCCTTCTTCTGGGAGCACATGTGATGTTGAGTGTGCAGGACAGAGAGATGGGTTTGGCCTAAAATGGGCATTAAGAATGGAGAACCATTGTGTTTCCTCAAACCAGGGAGAGCTGAACCTCAGAGCTGTCACCTGGAACGTTGGGATCCGGTGCTGGGGGCCAGAATCTGGCATTTTAGTACAGTACGTGCAGGATGGGGGGAGACTGTCCCAATCCCTTACCTGGATGGAGGTGGGGGAAAAATAATGGGGCAAGGTGAGAAACCTCATCATAGCTCCCTTTGTGATTTCCCAGCCTGCAAAACCATTGTTGGGTTTCTTTTCCAGGTGACACCAAGAATTGCTCCAACAGGGTGGAGCATGGCTGGTCTCTGGCTGTGGTGTTTGGTGCTGCAGGAGGATAGGGTGGGACAGCAAGGCCGCAGCCAGGAAGGGAAGTGGGGACGGTGAGGGCGAGGGAAACCCTTGGCTCTGCCCCCTTGTGTCTGCGCATGATGATAAAATCTTTTAATTAAATGATTGCACTGAGCGCACAGGGTGAACGGCACTCGCCTAATGAGCAGTTGCTCAGTTTTGCTTTTTCTCTCTGTTCAATGGACGGTGCTGGGTCCTATTAACCGTGCACTGTTCAAACCCTGCCCAACAGCGTCGTGGGTTTCCCCGTGGGGTTGGTGTGGTGCAGCTCCTGGTGGTATCGTGGTGCCTTCCAAGTATGAATGGATTGATACATAAATGCTGACTGCTATTATTTCTGTTTGAAGATGGGGGGGGCGGGGGTGGGTGGCAAGGGAGGGGGGGGGGATTATTACACAATCTGTAATTCCTCCCCATTGCACTCCCTTTGCCAGGATCTACCAAGCAAGTCCAGTTCTCTGTGAGTGAATTGGGTGTTCAATTTTATTTTCATACCAAAACATAGGAAACCTCTCTTAACATCAGACTGCTTTCCTCATCCTGTTACCTACACCTCCCGCTCATTAGGGACAAATATTTGCTCAAGAAGTGGCAAGCTGCTTTTTTGTTTCTTCCAAGTGATAATAGAACAAGTTTTGGCCAAAAAGAAAAGTTGTGGCCAGGCAGGAGAATGATTCCTAGCGCCAACCATATGCTGCATTCATCATGCTGAAGTGCCTTAATTACTGGTGGATGTTGCCGTGCTTGTAAAGATAGCGCAAAGCTTTTGGCCAAAGTTGTTTGCTGATAATTGCATTTCCTGGGGGGGAAAAAAATCCTGAAAACCTTTCTGCTGCTGAGTTTTCCTTTGGGCATCCCACACGGGTGTGCATCAAGAGATGCTTGTGGGATGTGAGTGCCCAGAATCTTGCAGAGTTAGAGCTCTGTCTTGGGGAAGCTCCATTGCAACGCTGGCCTCAGCCTGGGGTTGGTGTCCTGCTTTCAGCTGGGACAGAGCTGACTTTCACTGTAGTGTCTGCCCTAATGCAGCTGTAAGGAGTGGGGAGCGAGCTCCTATAGATGCCAAGTACTGTGCATCGTTTCCAAAAGCTGTTCCTATCCTGAAATCCAAAATGGGATTTGGGATTCCTGCTAAGGGGTGAGCGGGGCAGCAGTAACAAGCAGCAGTCTCCCTCCCCTCCTTTATCATTCTGATGATAAAGGACACTTTAAAGGCTCTCTGACAATGAATGAGTCCCGGTTAAATATTTCGGGAACTTCTTTACATGGTTTCCTCTGATGCGTGCACTGCTGAGACATCTGTCTTCGGTACTAATAAAGTGGTCTAGATTTAAAATGAACTTCATTGGATCGCTTTGAAACTATAGGCACATATGGTTCATAATTAGCTGGATATCTCTTATAGTTAAATGATTTTTTCCCTTCTCTTTCTCTCTCTCTCTGTCGCCCATTCGCATCAATAATAGAAGCAAACAAAGTTCCAATTGTTCCCTGTTGCGGGACATTATGTGCCTGAATAAATGGATGTTGGCTGTGTCTACATGGATTTGCCATATGGCTACAAAGGCTCGAAGAATAGGGGCAGTGTGCTTTGTGCCGAAGGCGGGCTGGGTGGAGCGGGCTGCAGGGCGGCCGCACACCTTCCCCGTGCCCGGCAGCTGGAGCCCCCGCCATGTTCCG